>NW_024423344.1:55289153-55591726 GCF_017311325.1 Ursus maritimus | reverse complement strand
TCCATAGATGAGAGAAATCATATGATAGTTGTCTTTCTCTGCTTGACTTATTTCACTTAGCATTATCTCCTCATTGCTGTCCATGTTGTAGCAAATGTTGAGAACTTCGTTCTTTCTGATAGCTGAGTAATATTCCATTGATTGGACCACAACTTCTTAATCCAGTCATCTGTTGAAGGGCATCCGGCTCCTTCCACGATTTAGCTTATTGTGGACATTGCTGCTATGAACATTGGGTATGGCCCTTCCTCTCTCACTACGTCTGTATCTTTTGGGAGTAAATACCCAGTAGTATCACACAGATAGTCTTATCCAGTCTTATATCTTATTTTGAATAATATTTTTACTAACACACACAAACACACAAACACAGAAAACTAGATACTGAAACAAGGAACTGAAAGATTCAGTTTAGGATCATGGCCACATATTCAATCTGTCATTGGATAGAAATTATATACTTTGCCATAATAAATCTACAGGGTTGTAAATTATATTTGTTAATATAAAGAAAAATACTTTCTGGACCATAAAGTACTATACTAAATAAAGAGGCATTGTTATTAAAATTGGAATTTAGTAAACATAAATCGAAATATAATCTTCATACTAAATCTCTTGTATTTAAAAATATATTTAACAACTTTAATGCATGCAAACCAAACCATGGACTATAACAATCATATATCAACTAACTACAAGACGTCTTGCTAATTACCTACAAGATTAATTCACTATTTCTTGACATCCCACCTTCACAAAGAGGGTTCAATGCCATGTCTTATCCATATTAAGTCTTGTTTGGCGACCATTGTGATACCTGGCTATAGTTAATCCCATTCCTCTATTATTACCCTACCAAATTACACTGAGAAATGATGGTCAAAAAGATACGTCCATGTGACTTTAGGGAGCTGACTATGCAGAAACTTATTACTCCCAGGGTAGATAAATGTTTGGTATTGATAACTATCTCAGCAAGTGCAATATTTGAGGAGTAAAGAAGTTCCTCCCAAGACTCCAAGGATCACTTTGATTCATTTCGGTCTTCTAAAACACACAAGAATTTGAGCTACTCTTTTGTCACAGTCACTGTTAAATAATAAAAATGAGTAGTAGAAAACATGGAGTGTGTAGAATCCAAGAGATGTCCATGCCTAATTTTCTAGGAATTTGTGAATATATTGGATGTCAAAAAGAGGACTTACAGATGCAATTTAAATTATAGACCTTAAAATAAGGCATTACCTGGATTATCCATGTGGGTTTAAATAATCCACAAGATTCATTAAAAGCAATTTTAACTCTCCATTTAGACTAAGCAGAAGAAAAGGCAGAACAAAAGGGACTCAATGCATTGTTTGCAGGCCTGAGCTGAAAGAGGTCACATGAGGGCAGAAGAGAGACTTTTAGAGACTAAGGACAGCTACAAACTGACATGCCATCTGGGAAACAGGGACTCCAGGTCCTACAACTGCAAGGAACTGGATTCTTCCAACAACTTGAATGAGTCTGGAAGCATATTCTTTCCCCCAAACCTCAGTAACAAATACAGCCTTACTAAAGCAATCTGATGGTAGTCCAGTGAGACTTGTATTGAACTTCTGGCCTCAGTCTTTAAGACAATAAATTTGCTGTTTTAAACTAGTTTATTTCGGGAAATTACTAAGGTAGAGAAGAATTCTACATGCAATGGGAAAACTTCACAAGGAAAATGTGACCACGGTTTTATGATGTACCTGAATTCATTTATTCAATCAGTAAGTTTTACTGAAAGCCATATGTATAGGTCCAGGCAATGCATTGTACTATAACTTGTGAGTGAAACCAAGGAATTGGAAACATATGCAAAGTACCTGAAATATGCAGAATTAGAATGTAGATTAAGCATGATATCAGCAATTTGGCTACCGCAATAGTATTTGCGTCTTCCAAAATGCAGTCTCTTTCACAAGAATTCAACATGGGAAAGAAAAAGAGGGAAGGGAGAATGCAGGAAGAGAAAAAAAGTCAAGGAAAAGTGAGATACTAAAGTCCATTTTATCTGTACTTAAGAGGCATTAATTTTTTGTGTTGTATTGGTGCATGTGGAATCACATTCCTTTTTTGGTCTTAAAGAAATTTGTGACTTCAAAAACAATTGTCAGTTGGATAACACATTATATTCATCATAATGATGTGAGCTTCCACACTTCTTTTTTTAATTTTATGTTTATATTTTTCAAAGAAGATTCAGGTGAACTTTTAGTGAGAATTTATCCACAGGCCAATTTCTAGAGGCTGGCCTCTTTCTTTTCCTGGAAAACATATGATTTCTGGAATTTTTACAATCTTTATATAATTTAACCATTTAATGACACTTTTATTTACAAAGAAATTCTCATTTGTATTTACTTAAACTTGGAAGGAATTAAGAGATTACTAGGATTTAAATAAAAACAAGAAAAAGTCTGCTCTCACCCTACTTTAGCCCTATCCTTCTTTTTCTTCCTTTCTTCTTTCCTCCCTCCCTGTCTCTCTCTTCTTTCCTTCCTTCCCCTTGCTTCCTTCCTTCCTTTGTTCCCTCCTCTTCCTTCCTTCTTCTTCCCCCTTCCCTCTCCTCCCTCCTTCTTGCCTTCCTATTTCTTTTCTTTTCTTTTTTCTTTTTCTTTCTTTTCTTTCTCTCTTCTTTCTTCTTGTTTTCTTTATCTCCTTTCTTGTCCCTTCCCACCCAGCCCTGGCCAGTTTTCATTTTCAGGACACTGAACTAAGAATTTTTGGTATTTTAATTACTTAGTCATTATTTAGCAGAATGATGATAACTCACAGTTTATTCTCCTTCCCAATGCTCACTACAAATTATTAATGATAGGTATGTTTTTTTAGATGTAAGTAGCTTCCATAAAATGATCGCTATATTTTGTTCTATTCTCTACTATAAAGATGTTTGTCATCCCATCTGTGTTTTTGATTCCCTGTGCAATATTTGTTTATTGAGATAAACAAGTGATGTATAAAACCATAATCATAACATCATAATTATTGTGATGGTCTATAGTTTACCTTACAAAATTGTCTTCTGCAGCTTTTAGAATTCGGATTTTTGGCAAAAATTAATAAATAAATAAATAAATGCAATTCCTAAATACAAGCAATTCACTATAAATTAAATTTAGTCTGTAACACCTCCCATCTACATCTGTTTTCAAAAGAAGTCCTGTGTTTTTGTTAAAATACCTTATGATGAAAAACTCATTTTTAAAAACATCATTGGGGTTTTACTACATAAAATGTTAAAAATTCAATTTGTTGATGTATTTTCTCTGTCATTAGAGTGGTTGAGAAGTTGGGATGGAATTTCACAACCGAGGAAAGTCAGTGTCGTTAATTCTGAAAACCATATTTCTTCTGTTCTCAATTCCACAGAACTGTGCAGGACCCTTTTGAATTTTCACCCCCAAGATTCTCCCTTCCATTTTATTTGCTGCTCAAAACTAGTTGTTAGTGGTGGGCAGGGGTGGTGGTGGTGGTGGTGATCTTTTGCTAGAAGGACAACTTCTAATTTTTCCTGAGTTACTTTTTTTAATGTAAAAAGAAAAAAAGCGAAGACTCAATGTAATGGATTGATGTAACATTTCTGGATGGGAGAGTACAAAAGCTTCCTTATCTTTCAAGTTTCTCAAATTTATGAAGGAAAAAAAACCTAATTAGATGGAGTAGTCGATACATTTAAACTTAAGATCTCAGTCTTAAGTTTAGGTCAATACATTTGAACTTAAGACTGAGAACAGGTATCTAATCCTTTAGTCAGTACCTAATCCTCTGGTGTGCATGTGATAAAAGCAACATGGCACTTTTTGAATATAATGGAAGTTTGTTTAACTGATATACATAAGAACTAGGATGATCGGTAGGGGAAGAAAAGGATAAAGAAAGGGGGGGTAATCAGAAGGGGGAATGAAACATGAGAGACTATGGACTATGAGAAACAAACTGAGGACTTCAGAGGGGAGGGGGGTGGGGGAATGGGTAGGTCGGTGATGGGTAGTAAGGAGGGCACGTATTGCATGGTGCACTGGGTGTTATACACAACTAATGAATCATCGAGCCTTACATCGGAAACCGGGGATGTACTGTATGGTGACTAACATAATATAATAAAAAATCATTAAAAAAAAAATTAAAAAAAAAAAAAAAAAGACTATCTGTGTGATAAAAATGATATAAAATTGTCTAAAAGCAAAAGGATGGAGTAAATGGATTCTGGAAGATCTGTCCCTACAGCTCTATTTTTTAAACCTCTATTAGGGATTGGGGGAGGCTAAGCATATTATAGATAAGATGTTGGTTGCTTCAAAACTTTAGTTACTTAAGTTTTACCAACATCTGACAATTTCAAAATTTTTATTCTTTTTTTCTTGAGAGAGTGTTCATTTATTTGATGCCTATATTTACACAGGTTATATAACTTCACCACAAAAACAGTTAAAATAATTAAAGTCAATAACACACTCAAGGGCAAACATTTGTCAGTCACTATATGTCACACTCTTTTGTATGAGTTATTGCTTATTTATGCACTGCAGCCTGAGGTAAAATTTCCTTGAATTATAGCTACCCAAACTCTAAAAATTCTAATTATTTTTGTTATTGGATCAACCTAAGCAATGAAAGCACAGTCAGATTATAACGAAAAAACAAAAAGACCAAGAGCTTTCAGAACATTCCTCTAATATAGAAGTTGGACATCTATTCCAAATCAAAAGTTTTTAAATAACTTTGTTCAATTATATCCTGTTCTATTTTATAAAAATGAATCTCTTGTGCCAATGAAATCTTTACTTAATTTATAGTGCATAAATGAACTATATTAAAATTCCACCAAATATTTGATATTTAATGTGGGAATTATTTCCTATTGTATATTTGTTTAGTGATTCACAATCTTTGAGGTTCTGATTGATATCGTAGCTGTGCTGCATTATAATTTACTAGATCTTTTCAATAGCAATGAATCATGACAACTCATAAAATACTCTACATTGCCTTGTTTATTTCAAGGACATTTCTCTAATAGAGAACAAAATGAAATCAGGTGAAGACAAGCCAAATTTTAAAGAGAATACTATTTAGTATTGTGAACTGCATTCCTTGAGTGGCACAAGCAAAATGACTGTCTAGGGTGTGACAAATACAATAAATTAGGATAGGTGTCTCAGTCTTTAGGATTTCCTACCAAATGGTTTCTTTAATCATTAAATACTGACCTAGCCTAGGAGAGAAGTTAATGAAATCTGGCTGGAAATCTATTGTACTTGACCAAAATGGCCTTCACGTTCCTCTCAGATTGACTAAAAACTTTAGACATGCTTCTTCTTGATTCTTGTTTTCTGACCTCCCTTTTCTTAGAATTTACTTTAGAAAACTTGTAACTGTCGATCCTTTCTCTGCGCCTTTGAGATGTAAATCCTTTTTAAACATCTCTTGTCAGTTTTACAACCAAGGACTGTATTTCTCAAGGACCTGGGAGCCATCCCTTTGAAATGTAAACTCCAAGGAAGGTAGCACCCCATTCCCAGTTTTCTGTAGGAGGACAGCAGCCTAAGAGCATCTTAATCCATGTTGTAAAACTCTCTCCTGTCCTGTCCACTTTCCACTTTAGTTTTTATAATCTCACCCACTTTCGTTTTATGGGGGTTGTCCTCACACTCAGATCTGGCCTTTTTCTCCTATCACATAGTCTCGAATACCCTTCCTTGTCCATTTGACTTTATCCTGTGCAATTTTTCCTTGACACACGGTAAGGCAAAACTTTACTATGAATATCAGAAAATGTGGGAGGAAAACTCTCTTTAAATTACATAGCAGTAAAATTAAAAGAGCATTTTTGGCTCATGATAAATATTAAGCACATTTTAAGCATATGTTTTTGCCTTTCTTCTTACTGAAAATTGCACTTAGATGAAATTTTAAGGTACAACGAGAAAGAAAATATTAACAATGTAGAGAAGAGAGTGACTGGGTCAGAGGTGACGTTAGTCAACAATTTGTGAGAGAATTCATTAAATTTCACGAAGAGAGTAGATGAAAGGGGAATGTGAAGAATTCCAAAGCTAAGATTCCTAAATATATTTGGAGCATCTCTAGAATATATGACAGTCAACGCGCCCCTTACGACATTGATGGGGCTCGGGGCTCCTGTCAGAACTTCCTACAGAAAACTGAGAGGAGAAGTAGGGCCGCATTTTGAGAGCTCATGGAAGGACATAAAACCAGGCAACTGGATGATTCTTCCCTCATCCCCAGACAGAACAAAGGCTATTAAGTACAGACTAGGCAAAACTGAGATATCTTTACAATAAACTGAAAAACAAAACCAACCAACTTGCCCAGCAAACAAGCAATACAAGAGGCCTAGTTCCACACGGAGGTTCTTGGGAAAGAATTCTTTCCATTTAGATATTTTGAGAATCCGCAGAATTTCACAGAATTCCAGCTCTAAGAAGAAATCTAACAGGAGTTCTTTCCATACAACAGTAAAAAGAAAAATGCAAAAATCCACTAATCCTTTTTTGAAGTGTGAATAAACAATTGAAGACTGACAGATGTGCAAAAAGAACTAACAACATAACAATCAAAACAATAAATTATTATTTCCCCTAAAAATCTATATGAAACTCATGGTCCAAATATAGAGCAAAACACTTGACAGAATATAAGCGAAGAGAATACATTATCTAGAGTTTCCTGTTTAGTTCTTTGTTACCTGTGCTGCCTTTCATGGAAATCTTGTTTACTTGCTGATAGTAAGTATTTTTGTAATGAGTTATATTCTGGGTGAGTTATTTTTTATGGAGTACTGCATGCACAAAGTGGTTTAAAATTCCTATGAATTTTAAAGGAAAAGATTCAGTTATGCCCTGATTGGATATTGTTTGCTTGGGGAAGCTGGAGGCTGGCTAGCTAGATGCAAGGCATCTTATAGGATTTGTTTGGGGAACATATTTGGCTTTCTTTAGTTTGTCCTGAGTTATAAGGGAGGGGCAAAAATTAGTAAGCTGGTAATTCTTGACCAAACATCAACAGTTTGGGGATGATTGCTACAGAGGCTGCAATCTAGCTTCCTGGGGTGGTTACTATAGAGGTTTTACTTGAGAGTTCTAATTTTTTTTTTTCGGTCTGATCATTGTCCTCTTGTGTACTCATTCTCTCAAGGGTTTTAAATTCCCCACAAGCCTGAGTTTTGCAGCTTTAACACCATGGCCACTCCCCAAACACACACACACTCATGCATGCTTAGTGAGGACATTAAAACCAGTACACGAGATAGACTGTTGTGGCATTGTGGTGAGCTGAACAGTTTACTTGTGCTTACTCACTCTAGCTTTGTGTTTCCTCCTCGTCCTCCTTCTCTTTCTTTCACTTTGGTATCTAGGGATTTTCATTTACTTTCTTATTTTTTAATTTTATCTTTTAAAGCTCAGTATATAGCTGATTTTCTTGTTATATTGCAAACTGAATTTCTATGAGTTAGGAGTACTAGGACTTTGCATGTTAGCTTGTCTTGCCACTTTAACCAGAAGTGTTTATTACATTTACAGAAATAAAAATCAAAAGATGAAGATACTTAGAAAAAGAAGAGAATAAAAAAAGAGGCATAGTCTGACACTGATGTTTAATTTTTTTAAATGGAAAATTTACCATTAGAACTAGTATGTCTTTCTCTGCTTGACTTATTTTATATGGTTTCACTCATTTATGGAACATAAGAAGTAGGAAGATCGGTAGGAGAAGAAAGGGAAGAAGAAGGGGGAGGGACTAGTATGTCTTTCTCTGCTTGACTTATTTTATATGGTTTCACTCATTTATGGAACATAAGAAGTAGGAAGATCGGTAGGAGAAGAAAGGGAAGAAGAAGGGGGAGGGAGGTAAACAGAAGGGGGAATGAACCATGAGATACTATGAGCTCTGGGAAACAAACTGAGGGCTTCAGAGGGGAGGGGGTGGGGGAATGGGATAGGCCGGTGATGGGTATTAAGGAGGGCACGTATTGCATGCTGTACTGGGTGTTGTACGCAAGTAATGAATCATGGAACTTTACGTAAAAAACTAGGGATGTACTGTATGGTGACTAACATAATATAATAAAAAATATTAAAAAAAGAACTAGTATGTCTTTGAAGGGCAGTATTAAGCTATAATCTCTAAGCATACGTTACAAAACTGCAATTTATAGGGGGCGTTTCATACTCAGTTTTCTGTAATTATTCACCATTGTTATGGGGATCTTTTTGCTCTAAAGTGCTTTGTGTTTAGATGTTGTCTTCTATGAAATTGTGGTTCTTTCTTTACATCCAGCATCTCACACTGTCTCCTTTAAAAAACCAACTATTTACTATACTTGCCCATACAAAAACACACTCTTCTGGGGCGCCTGGGTGGCGGAGTTGTTAAGCCTCTGCCTTCGGCTCAGGGCTTGATATCAGCGTTCTGGGATTGAGCCCGACATCCAGCTTCTCTGCTAGGAGCCTGCTTCTTCCTCTCCCACTCCCCCTGCTTGTGTTCCCTCTCTCGCTGGCTGTCTCTCTCTGTTAAATAAATAAAATCTTTAAAAAAAAAACACACACACACACTCGTTTATTCAATATTGCTCTACTTTTTCTTTTTCTTTTTTCAAACTTACCTTGAAAGAACAAATGTAAATTAAAAATAAGAGGCTTTTTCTCCCTGTTGAAAGTAAAGCGAGAAATTTCCCCTTAGAGCATTACTTTAGGAAACTTATAATTTTAAGTGCATTCTCTCTTTGAAATGTATGTAAATATTTTTAGTTGCTAAATAAGCCTCTTGCAGGACCCAGAAATGTCTTTTTCAGGAACAGGAACCATATCTTTCAAATGTAATCATCAGGGAAGATAGAGTCCCTACCTCCCAAATTCTGTGGGAGGCCAGGAGCCTAACTAACATAGACAGGTCTCTCCCTCCAATTTGTAAAACTACCTCTTGTCATAAGGATAGAAGGAAGGAAAGAAAGGGGAAGGGAAGGAGGGAGGGAGGGAGGAAAGAAGGAAGGGAGGGAGGGAGGGAAGAAGGAAGGGAGGGAGAGAGGGAAGGAGGGAGGGAGGGAGGAAGGAAGGAAGGAAGGAAGGGAAGAAGGAAATTAGGTTATTTGAAGAAATGCTTACTATAATGAAAACCAAAAAGTTTATTTTCGTTTGCTTGTTTTTTTTTTTATCTTTAAGCCTTTTAAGAATCAAGTACTTTCATTGTAATTTTTATAGTAACAGTTATTTTAAATTTATATGTGTAGTTAATGAAAATCTCAAATATGCTGCTTAAGTAGGGTTATCAAGGGTCATTTTATCTGGTGCCTGTAACAAATTTTCCTTCAATGATATAACCTTGTCTTTGTGGTTAAACAGTGGATGTTTAGCTGCAGTTTAGAAATTCACCTTCAAGTTAAAAATATTTGAGTCATGCTTCCCTCTTTCTCTTTCTAAATGTATTGCTCATATTTTAAATCCCCACATTCTCCAGCTTATAATCTAAACATACTACAGAGTGCCTGTTTTGTTTAAATTTGTAAAACCAATTAAGAAACAGTTCTCATCATTTTAGATTTGCTTTCTAGCCTCAAAAATGTAATCTAGAGATTGTGTTTGATTGCTGAAAGGCTGTTTATAGAAAAATTAGTTAATTATTAATTCCTATTATGTATTTTTTTGTCTTCCCAAAGCTGTTCATTTTGAAGAAAATATGTGGGGAAAAGGGAAAAAAAAACCCACAAACTAAAAAAGCTCTCACAATTGTTTGCTGATTATCAACAATGCAACTTGAGAACTCAATTAGAATCGATATCAATCAGAATTGATGTTAATCATAAATTGATATAGGATCAAATCTCATTGTGATGATATAATATCTTATCTTCCCCAGAGTATTTTTTCTTTATATCATTGAATTAAAAAAATAGGCCAAACTTTTTTATATGCAGGTCAAAAATAATGACTGTTATAATATGGCTATATTATGTATCCATATGAATATATGATAACATGATAATATATAATATATGATAATATATGCATTTGGATATATAAAATTCGTATAACATATTACAAATAATAAATTATAAAGTTAATTCATATGTGTATTTTTCTCTTCTACCATCTGTCCCAGTGAAAGGTCTGAGTAAGAAGCATAATGATTAACTTTCCTTAATCTAGTCTATCTGCAACCCCAATTGGCTAATGACTGTAGTTTCAGGAATTGTATCCCGTTTTAGGGTGGGTCTGATTGGGTTGAGCCAGAGGCTAGAAAACATTTTCTGTAAAGGGCCAATTAGTAAATATTTCAAGCTTTGCTAGCCAGGTGATAAAATGAAGGATATTACACAAGTATTTATATAACAAGGGAGAAAACAAATTTCCACATATTTTATATTGCCAAAATTGAAAACATTATTTATGAACACAGAAATTTGAATTCCCTGTACTTTTCATGTGTCAAAAATATTTTTCTTTTGATATTTTGACATGTTTTAAAATGCAAAAATAATCTTTGATTCCTAGGGTGTACAAAAGCAGGCTGTGGACCTGCTTTGGCCTAGGGATGGAGTTAAAGGAAATTTAACCTCTCCCCACCCCCTTGCTTATTGGTTGCCGAGTGGCTCAGAATCCAGACTTAACTATTTTAAATTCCATTCAAATATATAGACTTCCTATTCGTTTCCC
Source organism: Ursus maritimus (assembly GCF_017311325.1). Classification (NCBI taxonomy): domain Eukaryota; kingdom Metazoa; phylum Chordata; class Mammalia; order Carnivora; family Ursidae; genus Ursus; species Ursus maritimus. The sequence goes on along the minus strand of NW_024423344.1, from coordinate 55,581,017 downwards.
ATTTTAGTTACAGTAGTCTCTTCTCTTTTTTTTCACTATTTAGGTATTTTGTCCATTTTAAATTACCATGGCAAAAATATTCATTCTCATTACATGCATAAAGATTAAACTTTCTGTTATGAACACGTGATGCGCTATGGTTTATCTTAGTAACACTACATGTGAATCTTCTGCTTGTTCTTTTCACTCTAGACCAACATATAATTCCCCCTCCTTCTATCTCTCTCTTGAAGGACTTCCTTTACTTGTTCCACATACTGTATATTTATCTTTACACCTATTGAAAAAAGAAAACCCCTTCCTTTAAAGTAGAACTTGTCATTATATGAGGCAAATTAAAGGGTAAGATTATTTGGCCACAGAACGCTGAGTAGATGATGAAATGACTGAAATGCAGAGGACTGTTAGGTGAGTCAGGGGTTCTGATTACAAAAAGAAATAGGATAACAGATTTTTTATATACTAATTTGCTAAAGATTGCTTCATAAGGTAATTGTTTTGGAAGGAGAGCTATTTTTATCAATAAGTTTTAAATGGAGCAGCAAAGGTGCTCTTATAGATGTATATACATATAAAAAGGCTGATTGTTCATAATTTTTTCTGAGTTCATTATCAAAATTGCTACCTTTGTTTTACACCCAAGGTGGATGTTAAATACAGAAACTCAGGTTAATAGCCAGTCATGATTAGAACCATGAAAATGGATGTATCATGAGAATAAAACTGAAAAACCCTGACCATCAGAGAAGTCTCATTCAGAGATGAATCTGAAAGCCCTCAAATAAGGTAATTTGGGTTGGAAATCTGGTTCAAAGTTGAACGTGCTGTGTGACCTTGAGAAAGTTAGCAACATTTCATAGGACTTGCTTTATACATCTCTGAAGTAATGGACTTGTTTAGAGAATAATTGAGATAATTTATGTGTATACAGCTGCCACATACCACCTAGTATTTATTCAATAAGTGTTCATTATATACTTAGAAATGTCCTAACCATATCAAGAAAAATAGGCACTCATAATAACGGATCCATTTTCTTTAAGAACCATGGTTGGGATTTAGCAGACAGATGTAAGCATATGTAAAAGTCCCTCCCCTTTAATAACACAGGAAGTTTTATAAAATGATCACAAATAAAGCCATCTATTTTTATTTAAATTGAGATTAACTCTGATTTTAAATCTCAACATATGCCTAGCACAAGAAGAAATCCAGATGAGGAAAATGATTATAAAATAAATTCTGTGTGGTTTTTTTAGATTTGAAAGAAGCAGTTATTTCTACTCGATTAACATGTGCCATAGGCAGGGACAAAATGTCCACTAATTAAGGAAATCAAATGACCTTGATTTATTTTAATAATCAAAATGTTTTCAGTTCTTGATTTGAAAATTAGTTTCTAATCAATAATGCAATTATCAAATTGTTACTGCCAAAATATTTGTGTTCACTCAATGGATGGGTCTCCATGACACCCTGTTGTACAATGATTCATCTTACATGTATGGCAGATTTTCTTAATAATTTCCTGTTATTGTCATCTGCACTTCTCAGTTGTCATCACCACCATGAGAAATTGACCTGCTTCTTAGGTTATTCCTCAATATCGACTTCTGTAATTTAAGGTTCATTAAGTTCATAATACAACATTTTATAATCTCACCTGCAGAAAGTCCTGTTTTTAAGTACAAAGTATTTTGACAAAGTATTTTGACAAGTTTACTCTTTTGGAGAAAAAATTTAGATAGATAACTTTTGCCAAGAGAAACAAATCAGTGTAATGCTTTGTTGTACAATTCATCACTGTATTTGGGACATGTTTAGAACCTATAAAGACCTAAGTGCAACATTTTGTTTATATTGCAAACCTAATTTAATATAAAAAACACATATGTAAAATGTAAGAATGAATAATATTTTATCATTGTATGTTTTTGTCTATGTTTATATGAAAGCAACTCGTGACAATTTAATTTTACAGAGTCCAAGGTAGCCATTGTAGCTTTCTCAACATTAAGTTCAATAAGGCAAGGAAACCTTGACAGTTGTGATTCCTAGTGTGACCATCTACAAATGTTAACTCTGTTCCTGAAGGTAGATTAATGCTGCTGCTGAGTGTGTGCTACCGATGAATTGAATGACTTTGGCAGTTAGGTGTGTTATCTCTGCTTCTGATGTTTTTTTCCAAAATACATTAATTTTTAGAAAAATGCTATTAAAAATAAATTTTAACATTCTATCTGCAAAAGCTATTAAAAATGTAGAAAGGTCTATATGTTAAGATGAAAGAGACGTTTGATGTTGATCTTTGGAAAGACAATAAGTAGGTAAATTTACATTTTATTTGAAAGAATTTTCTATAATGATTCCAAGATTTTTAAATGACATTGAAACACAAATTCCAAGTTTTCTTGAAATACATACCCAGATTATACAGCAAAAAAAGGCGATGTATAAAGAAAGTATTTATATTTAATAATATATGGTTATTATCCTGCATATTTACGGTTAAAAACTATTTGAACTTATCCTGCTGTTCTTAAGTCATATTTGGCACTGGTTTTAAATTGTGATATAAGAGGTTCTGGGTCACTAGAGCAGGAACAGCCACTTTAGGAGAAAAGAAAAAATTGATTGAAGGGGCAGGGGTAATGAAGGTATGTATTTTGGCAGAAAATCCTGACATTAATAGAATTGGGTTATGTACTTATAAATATAGCATTCAGTAAGAAAAGCTTAGTTTTAACTCAAAGTAGTTAGAAATATTAGAAATATTGGCAGGACAATTGTGTAAAAAAGACAGATTACCTTTTAAAGACGACCTAGAATAACTAAGTGAACGTTTGTGTAAATTGGAACAAAAGGCTAAGCAAAATGAGAAGAAAATGAACAAGAGGGTTATCCTTATTTCAAAGGTATATAAGTCTCTCTAGCAATTAATTCTGTATCATACCAGGAGTAGAAAATTTACCTGTTTAAAGTAGGATATTAGCTGATGCTTATGACTCATATGACCTTGAAGAAGTTGGTTAACCTTGCTGCCTTCAGCTTCCTCTCAAGTCAAATGAGGGTTATAGGAGATTTTATAAGCCTATAGCCTAGAATAGCGTGTACTCAATGAATTAAAACCATTATTCTTATTGGAGAATGGGGTAGTTTATTTATTCAAATATTCTGGCTAATTGGGAAATATAACATATCCAATGCACCGGATTCTTTTTTGATACAGTACAAATTTGAATGAGAAGTCACAAAATAAATTAGAAGAGAAACACTTAAAAATTCAATGTTTCAATTCAAAATAACCATTATTAATATAAATTACCCTTTTACTCGAAAGATTTAGATGTCTCATTTAATCATCTTTATGCTTTATTTGAGATTTAATCGTCTTTGTCCATGTTTAATAATTATTAAATTCTTCCATGACATAATCTCTCTTTGAAAACATGTCAATTTGATCAATATATGCCCTGAACTTTTGTACATGTTATTTTGCAATCTAGTTAATAAGTAGGATATATAGACACATTCTCTTTTTCCTATATTTGTTAGAATTCCTACTGGAATGTTAGCTGCTTGTAGTCAGGCACTGGTCTACATATTTCTTGTACTTTCAATGACATGACATATTTTTGAAATATAAATGTTTAATAAATAATTGACAACCATTACTGTTTGAAATATACATACACATATTCATATACGTGTGCATGCATTATATACACAAATATTTTCAAATTGTGATCAAATGAGGGTTAATGTAAATCTTGCCTTTCTATGCCATTTTTTAATTGGTACCAGATCAACTTTCCTATCTGCCACTGAAAAGTATGAAATCAGTAGGGATGTTACTGGGAGGTAACACAGATAGAGAATCAAGCACTTTGGGATCTGGAGATTGTCTTAAGTTTGTTAAATATTGTATATGGATGCCAGCAGGAAAGGCTGATGGGATCTTTACTACAAACCTCTGGAAGGGCATTTTTAAAGAACATGAAATTTCTGTGTGTTAATTTTGTATCTTCTGAGTTTACTGAATCATCAGTTCTAGTAGTTTTTTTGAGGGAGTCTTTAGGGTTTTCTATATATAGTATTATTTCATTTGCAAATAGTGACAATTTTTCCTCTTCCTTATCAATTTGGATACATTTTATTTCGTTTTCCTGTCTGATTGCTGCAGCTAGGACTTTTTAACTATGTTGAATAAAAATGCTGAGAGCAATATCCTTGTCTTGTTCCTGACTTTAGAGGAAAAGCTCTCAGTTTTCACCATTGAATATGATGTTAGCTGTGAGTTTTTCACATATGGCCTTTATTATAGAGGTATATTCCCTTTAAACCTACTTTGATCAGAGTTTTTATCACAAATGGATGTTGTACTTTGTCAAATGCATTTTCTGCATCTATTGAGATGATCATATGGTTTTTATCCTTTCTCTTATTAATGTGATGTATCACACTGATTGATTTGCAAATCTTGAACCACCTTTGCATCCACGGAATAAATACCACTTGATGGTGGTGAATGATTTTTTCAGTGTATTTTTGAATTTGGTTTACTAATATTTTGTTGAGGATTTTTGCATCTATGCTTATCAGAGATATCGGCCTGTTGTGTGTACCCCTATGTTTTTGAAACATTATTTATAATATAAAAAATATGGAAGCAACTTAAGAGTCTATCAATAGATGAATGGACAAAAAAGATGTGGTATATACATATATATAAGACAGTATTACTCAGCCATGAAAAAGAATGAGATCTTGCTGTTTGCAACAACACGGACATACCTAGAGGGTGTAATGCTAAGTGAAATAAGTCAGAGAAAGACAAATACCATATGATTTCACTCAAATGTGTAGTTTAAGAAATAAAACAAACACACAAAGAAAAAAAAAAAAAGAAAAAAACCCCAGACTCTTACATACAGTGAACGAACTGGTGGCTGTCAGAGAAAGCTGGGTAGGAAAATGGGTGAAACAGATAAAGAGGATCGAAAGGTACAAGCTTTCAGTCACAAAATAAATAAATCATGATTGTAAAACAAGATTATAACAAGGTTGTTTGGCCCCAGATGGTTGACTACACTTATCATGGTGAGTACTAAGTAATGTATAGAATTGTTGAATCATTATGTCATACACCTGAAACTAATATAACACTGTATGCTTATTATACTTCAGAATATGAGAATTTATTCTGAACCAAGAAAGAGTGCAGCAGAAGGGCAAGAACAAAATGATACCCAGAAAGAAGGGGAAAAGTATTGATAGTTCTCATTAAAAAAAAGAGAATAAAAAATATCATGGCAAGGAAACCAACCAAAGTGAATGATCTGAAAACTGAGGGTAAGAGCAGGAAACATTTACATTTAGCCCTTTAATCAAAATTTATTTTCTGATTTCAGTACAGGAAATGATAAAGGAAAATATGGGTCTTGCCTAAGAACTCAAGAAATCATTTGAAGAGATAAAACCCAGTGCTCTGAATACATAGGTGGCATATTGCAATTAATAACCAAAGGCCTTATAAATAGATCACCTTATCAGGAGTTAGAGAGTTAATATCTCAGTGATTTTTTTATACCAAAATGATTGTGTTTCCTAATGTTGCCATAATCAGCATTTGAAATTTGTCATTATTCTCTGCAAAACTTCTTAATTATATTCCTTTCTAGTGAAATTATGCTGCATGTGTCTTAAAAAAGTCAAAGAAAACACCTTAATTATGAAATTAGCTGATGGGCCTGTCTGTATGCTCAGCTTAGCCAGATGCTCTAGAATGAAGATTTTTTTTCATTTACTTTCTACTAGTTTAATATAGAAATAATACATGCCGATTGATACATCTTCAATTATAATTCAAACTTCTCATATCTCCAGGTGGCCTACTTAGGAACTCTGCTGCATTTTTAATTACTGTAACAGCATTACTTATCATTCAGATATGTATTTTTTCACTTTCGTGCAGAACGAAAATAAAATTCTTCCCTTTAAATGATAACATTTGGTTGGAGTTTATCATCTTTTTTTTTTAAGATCAGTCCACCACTTGGAGTTACTCTCTGTTCTTCGATATCTTCTCTTCTTTAGCTCTTCAGTAAAGAATGGTGGGAGTTTCTGTAATATTAATAGGGTTTAACTGGGCATGGCTATAATTTACATTTTTTCTTTTCACATATCTAATTAAACAGCTTTAAACATGTTTATTATACTTCAGAATATGAGAATTTATTCTGAGCCAAGAAAGAGTGCAGCAGAAGGGCAAGAACAAAATGATACCCAGGAAGGTACTAGCTTTAAACATGAATTCAGAATTGGTTATTATTATTATTTTTCTCTCTAGTTTAAAGCATTTATTTTGAAATGGGCTTTTTTCAATGATCTTTTTTATTTAACCGTTAAAGTCCTTAGACGGATTATTTATTAATTTTTTTCTTTATTTTTTTCCCAATATCTTAGATGTTAGGAACCCAGTAGATAAATTTTCAGGTAAACTTTTTAAATGAAAAACTAGCAAACTCATACACTTGGCTTAACCAAGACATTTCTCTAAAATAAGTGCTTATCGTTATAGTTAATTAAAGAGATAGTTAGCAAACACATCACTAAATGTCTATGAGTATTACTTTGTTGTCAATTTTCTGGAAAACTTAACCAAGTTTGATTTAAATCATGACAAATCCAAAATATTTGGATATCCCATGCCATAATAGATCATATTAAACCAGTAATTTCTGGACAGCAAATCACTTGTAAATCATTTGAGTGGACTTCTTAATATATCAGTATATATAGTCTATCCACAGCTTCTGATAAAGTGTAACAGCTCATCAAGATTTATATTGCTTGAAGAATGAGAAATCTTCTAAGCTTAATCAGAGAATGTAATTAGTTGGTAGCCCCACTATTTGATTACCATTTTTTCAGTGTTATCCACATTTATCTATTTCTAAAAGGACTGAAAAATATTCATTTAAGTTAGTGATATTAGCATGCCCATCCTTTTATAATTCAATTCTAAAAGTAGGCCAGAAATTTCACACTTAAATAGATGTATGCATTCTCTATTTTATTTAATCACTATTTTTGAGGGTCTACTGTGCCTTATAAACTGTTATAAGTATTAAGACCTATACAAATAAGATGTTTTTAAATGGTTCCACCACTGCCCTAAAAGAATTCACAGCCTGGCACAGCACTCTTCAAACTTAACATTGACATTATCAGACTACTCATGCCTGGGTTCCATTACCAGTGTCCAGCATTCTGATATGATTGAAATGGATATGGTCTAGAAAAGCTTGATCTCCAGATGATTCTCATGTGCAGGTAAGATTGAGAACCACTGATAATGAAAGCTATGTAACCAATACGGAGCTCTAATAGAAATAATTACAATTGAAGAACTTGACAATTCCTCCTAGAAGTGTGGAAAAGGACTTCACCAAAGAGGTTGAACTGAATCTTGGAGGAGAAGCAGTCACCACTAGGCAGCTTGCAGAAGAATGCTGAAAGGATAGTCCATGAGAGGAAGCAGTAAGGATATTAAAGAGTATGCTGTGCCAAGTGTGCTTGAACAGACTGTGTATACATGAGCAGAGGGAAAACATGAAGTTGGAAAATGAGGTTGAAACCAGATAATGGAGTTATATTAGAGCACCGTGTAAGCAAAAGCCTTGTCATATTTTTACATTTTCTTTTTATAGTTTGTCATATTAAAAGTAGCTTATCATATTTATATATTTTCTTTTAAAAATGGAAAGTATGACAGCAGGTGGAATGGGGAGAGACTGGGACAAAAACAATTACCTTACCTAAAGGAGGTGTTAATTGCCTGAATATGGTCAGTAACAGAAATGTTTCCGAAAACATTAACATTCATTGGTTTAGTAACAAAACATTCATTGAAGAATGTTGTTCACTGAGGAATGTGGTGATGCCTGGTGATAGATAAACCAGTGAATAAAACTAGTATTTACAAATAAAGGACTTACTGCGTACAGGGATAGATTCCTTTAGTGATGCATGAAGAATTCTCTGTGAGTTCCTAATAGATGCATGACTTTTTTAAACTCTCTAAAACGATTCAGAGCTACTGGTTGAAATAAAGGGCAGTGGAAAGATAATAGCCAATATTTATTCAGTATTTGTTTACATTCTTAACCTCTTACATGTTATGCTGACCATTTTGTTTGTTCTCAGATTTATTCCCTGTCTTTCCTTGCTCTGCTCTGTATTAAGGAGAAAATTACTTTAACCAGGCTCTTTTGGCAACTGGTTTCTGGTTAGACTCAGGCAAGGGAGGCTTGGGAGGGAGATTAAAGGGCTAGAAATAGAACAAAGTCAGTGCCTCTCTCCTCCTTTCTCTTGCTCATCTGTCAGGGTCTCTGTCTAGGGCAGGGCCCGTAATAGATTTCCAAGTTTCTGTCTGGAAACTCCTCCCTTTGTGTTCTCAACTCCTGATAGGTAGTTCCACATCCTGAGGGAACAGAGCTGCTCTTTGTCCTTTAACCTTAGGAGAGATATGTTCTCTCTGTTAATCTCTGCATTATCTTACCATCTTACCCATTGTCTTACCATTATCCCTTCAACTCTTGTAACACTTTCCTAATCAGTGTTCCATCTTAAATTCCTTTGTTGTTCTACTTGGATTAGTTTTTATTTTCTTTCTGGAACTTCAACCAATACACATGTGTTAAGGGATTTGATTCTCAAAACAACATTAAAATGTAGGTGCTATTTTATTCCCACTAAGAGATGAGGTAAATGAGGTACGGAATGGTTAAGTAACTTGCCCAAGGTCACACCACTAGTAACAGGGCTAATAATAGAACCCAGGTTGTCTGGTTCCAAATTCTGTGATTTTCACTATTACTCTAATAGCTTCTAAACTTCGTTTACTGAGATCCGCATAAAGAAATAGATTTTATGTCATACACCAGAACCACTGAACCCACCCCCATACAAATACTTTTGAAATACAGTTTTACTAAAGAATATATTTTCTTATGTGTAAGCCATTGTAAGTAATACTAGATGCTGTAAAAACAACTAGATTCTATAACCCAAGAAAGGCTTGTTTTGTTTTGTTCAATTTCATTTTTCTGCTCTGAGTAGTCAGTTAGGAACCTAATGATGAAGGATAGTTGGAAGAAAGGCAGTCAGGGACAAGGGGCCTCTACCCTAAGAGAAAACCACCCTTTAGAAGAGTTTATACCACCCTGGAAGGAGCCTTCCACCTTTTCCCACATGATAGATAGATGACAACGTGATTGGATGACAGGCTCATGGAGGGTTAATCAGATAAAAACAGCCTGTCAACAAGCCCATTAAAACCCCTAGACTTAGAAATTCCGGTGGCAACCCTCTTGGGTCCCCTCCCTCTTCGGGAGCTTTGTACTATCCCTCAATAAACTTTACTATCACTCTATAAACTTTGCCTTGCTGCCTACCACCCTTCGTCTAGTCTGCCTCTTCGTTCTTCAAACCGGCATGACCAGGAACCATGGGCACTAAAGGAGAAGAAATCCTGCAACACTAGTAGTTGAACATTTCATATGAGCTCCAGGTTCTTCATTCGAACCTTCTAGTCAACCCAGGATCAAACAAAGACAACAGCGTAAGGGCATCCACATTTTTTTAAACTTTAGCTTATAGAAACAAACATTTCTGCTCACATTTCAGTGGCTGGAAGTAGTTGTCATCCCACCTAAATGCAAAGGGATTTGGATTTATAGTCTATCTTGTGTGCCCAGGGTGAAAAATGAAAGAGATTTGGGGAACTTATATATTGTCTCTGGTAAAGTGGGCCCTGTTGATGACCTGTGTAGATTAAAGGGTGCCACAAGTTCTTTGCCACTCCTCTAATAAAAAAACGGAGTGTGTTTTCTCCTGTTTTTGCATCTAGACAGGGCTTACTGCTTGCTTTGTCTAATAGAGAATGGGAGAAGTGATTCTTTGCTGTGCAGTCTTTAAGAGACTGTCAGGATGTCTCGCTTATCTTCTGGTGGGAGAGGCCACGTAGAGAACCCCTGGAAAATCAAGTACCACAAGGAAGCAGAGAACATCTGAAGCCCCAGCCTATAGTCCCCAAGACCCTGGACATATGAGAAGCCACCTAACTACAGCTGAGTTGATGACTCTAATTGACACCATCTAGAACAGAGGAAACGAACTGTTCAACCCACAGAATGATAATAAATAATAAGTTGTTGTTATTAAGCCACAAGACTTAGAGATAGTTTTCTGTGAAAAATGGAAAACTGAAACATCACCAAATATGGATTTCCCTTTTCCTCACACACACCCACAGCCTCCCCAAGGGTTAAAAAAAATCCATCCAAACTGCCTTCTGCTAAAGGTCTATGATCCCCAGATAATACCGAATACTCTCCATCTTATCTATATGTGGCTATTTGCGGTTCACCGCTGTTCTCCAAGGCCCTCGAACTGCCATGAGTTTAGTGATTGTATGTACTATGTTATTTTCTATTCTAGTCTATCATAGTCTATTAAATTTTATTTTATTAAAACTGTGGGTCACATGACCCACTAAATTGATTTCATGACCCACTAATATTAGATCATAAAGCCCAGCTTGAAAAGCACTGCATAACACTACACTGCCTCTCATAAAACTGATTAGTTAAGTTTTGTATGTGTCTGTGAAGGACAAGTAACGAGTAAGGTTACAGAATGATTTTAAGTAGGGGAACGACATGAACAGATTTTCAATTCAGAATAATCACTTCAGCAGCAATATGGACCATCTATTGGAAAGAAGCAGGACTGGTTGAAGTTTTCTCAGGAAAGGAGAAACAAAGGTATTTAGGTGATAATATCATTAAACTGAGGGAAAAGGCATGGATGTAGATGATTTCATCATCTTAACATCCTTTTTTGGATGTATGCTGTTAACCAGGGAGAGGAAGGCAAGTGTACGTCTGTTCTTATCAAAGGGAATGAAGTGATTCCTAAGAAATACAGCACATTCTATTTAGATATGTTTTTATGAGAGAACATGGGCTATTTCTTATAATTTTCGGAAGCACCTCTATAGGCAATGGAGGCCTATAAAGATAATTGATAAAGGAATGATGGTGACAAATATGAAATAAAAATAAGCAAAACCGGTAAACTATCAAGTATGTTTTGAGGTTGTACGTGAAGCATCAAATGTGCGTGTGTGTATAAAATCTGCGTATGCCTATATAGTAGCCTTTCAAAAAAAAAAAAAAACTAAACATCAAAACCTTCATGGAATTTTTTTTTCTGGGCTATCCTTTTAGGAGAAAGGAAAAATATGAAACAAATATCTTGGGTTCTGGGGGATTTGAATAGACTTGGTGCAGTCTCCTTTATTTCCACCAAATACTCTTCTATTCAGTGAGAATTAGTTTTCCTAATGGTAACTTCGGGGAAAAAACACATGGTCACTAAAGAACTATGAGATATTCCATTCACATTATAATTTTATAAAGTATGACACACATTTATTTTCTTAAAGATTTTTAACAAGGATTCATTTCCTTAAATCTCCTTTTATTCAAATAATCATGCCATTGGAATTTCATTTAATCAAGATTCTATGGCAGCATTGTGAGAAGAGGAGGATTTTATGAAGGGAAATGGCCTGGACAATAACAATATTTTTTAAAAGAATGCATCATTTAAGGTAATATAAAAATGGTATGATTAATCCATTCAAATGCTCTGCACACTACACTGAGCTATACACCAGGACTTTCTGCATAAGATAGTCAACATTATCACACCCCCTTGTTATTGCTATCATGATGATTTATGTACTGGAAACTGCAAGGCTTAGCTTGCTATTTTTGCTTTTCAAAAAAGAGGTCTGCTATGAATCATTTAAAATAGTTGGAAATGTATTTTATAATAAATGGTTGCCTTATTTTTTTCTTGTATATTGAAGAGGAAAGATGATAGAAATTTAAACTTTGTACTAAGTTTTCAAAATGTGAGTCCAATAACATATAAGGTACATTGATGGAAATCAGGAGTAGACTACATTTCCTTTAGCAACCTACTTGATGAGTGTGGAGATTTATTTTTGTTATGATTCCTCAAACTGATTTCTCTTTTCAGTTTGATTTCTTTTTGTTATTATGCTCTTCATATTTACATGAGTCCTACATAACATGTATTTTTTAAATATTATTTTTATTAAATGATTTAATTTAATATTCGTATAAAACATCAAAAGCAATGCATACTTAATTTACTTACTTAATTTTTAATAGCTTAATTTTATTCTTTTGCAGATTTCTTGACAGATGTGACCTGGGATACTTGCTGGTCCTGAACTCAGTCTGATACTGTGAGTGAAGGGTTAGTAACAATTTCTTCTACATATACCAAAAAACTCCCCAAAACCAAAAGAACACCTTTCTAAATTATCTCAAAATAGAAATCGGTTGTGATTTATAAGGAAATTCAGCTAAGGCCTATTTTTTTTTAAGATTTATTTATCTTAGAGAGAGAGAGAGAAAAAGTGGGGTGGGGGCAGGGAAGCAGAGGGAGAAGGAGAATCTTAAGCAGGCTCTGTGGCCCAGAGTGGAGCCCAATCTCAAGACCCTGAGATCATGACCTGAGCTGAAACCAAGGCTCAACCAATTGAGCTACCCAGGGCCCCCAAGACCTGTTTCTTAATTTGGATACTATATGGAGAACAGAGATTATAGAAGTCCTACTCATCATTATTATGCATCAGAAAATTGTGTGTAGGTGTTTGATTTGAAAACGAAGCATACAATCCAAAATGCTTTTACTAAACAAGTTGGATATGAAAGAATAGAACCACAAAGACTTACAAAATCTAGAGATGTTAGTATTGATTTGGGTTGGAACTAAAAAGGACTCAAAATGATGAAAGATAAAAAAAACTTACACCAAGTCTAATTAAAACTTTTGATGCCATTAGATTTATAACTAATATTCTGGGGATGATATCTATAGTATATATTAAGAAGGATCATACCAGTTAACATTTACTGAGCACTGACTATATTCCTAATAGTGTTGTAAGTATTCAACTATTTAATCTTCACAAACACTGCCTGAGATAAAGGCTATTATACTGCCTCTATTATTTTACAAATGAAGAGATGGAGGAAGTTATGTAGCAATCCTAGATATGAGAAGGAAAGCAGGACTAGGATACAAATCCAGGTATTTTGGCTCAACCAATATACCTCTTATCAGTCAATATGCAGTTGGTATACAGTAGGTATATAATAAGTCCTATGGCTCTACTACTGAAATAGAAGCATAGCCTGATATTGTCTTTAATGATTTATAATCTAAGAATTAACAAATAAAGAAAAAAAAATCATCATGTGATGTAGAGTGTGTGTGTGTGTGTGTGTGTGTGTGTGTATTTCAGAAGAAAAATGAAACTAGATTCCTCAATGCAAAAGCTATAAGAAATTTCAAGGAAGGAGTAAAGCAGTGGTCATCAAGCTGGGTTTTGTAAAAACAAAACTGCATGACATTTTTCCCATGTGTGGGGAGAATCAATGTCCAGAACTCATTTTCAAATCTATTCCTTCCTAAGGGCATCTATCTGAAATTAAGCCTGATGTTGAAGACGCATGTTCTTTCAGCCTCCTCCGTACAATGCAGTCTGACAATTGACATGCTATAAAACTTCCCAAACACCAAACAAAAGGGCAATTTGGATTATTGGCATCTGCATTAAGAAAGTGAATGACACTAATAACTGGGTCATAAATCCTTTCAAAAATCAGATTGTTTCTAATTTTTTGATTCTAAAACACTGAAGGGGGACCTAATGGTAATAACTGATAACTGAAATACACACACACACACTCTACACCACATGATGATTTTTTTCTATATTTTTTACTTCTTAGATTATAAATCATTAAAGACAAAAAAATAGTTTTTCTTTCTTATATATTTCATTATAGAATAAAAAGCATTTTCAGGTTTTATTTCACTAAAAATAAAAAAATTACATTTCAATAATTTTATAAAATTAAATTCTATAGGTTATAACATGTTCTAGTCTTATGGGTACCTAAAATAATTGGGGAAAAGTCTCATCTATCTTATTTAATTAGGCACTTTTCTTAACGATTTTATTTATTTATTTGAGAGAGATAGCAGGAGACAGTGAGAGATAGCAGGAGCAGAAAGGAGAGGAAGCAGAAAGGAGAGGGAGAAACAGGCTCCGCGCTGAGCAGGGAGCCCAATGTGAGGCTCGGTGCCAGGACCCTGGGATCGTGACCTGAGCCGAAGGCAGATGCTTAACCGACTGAGCCACCCAAGCGCCCCTACTTAGGCACTTCTAATAACATCTTACTTATTGTATTTAATAATTATTCATTAAAATTTAGTAATGTTTTATAAATGGTTTTGATCAGTGCTGCACTGATAACAATTAACACTTGGGGTCTTGGAGTCTAAATAAGTAAAAAATAACCTCAATATATACACATATTTTACCACAGATACAAATATTTTTACCTCAATGAGGCAGGTGTCTCACTAGAAAACATTCAGATGCGCACTCTCCCCATTGTCTCCAAGCTGATAACCAGAGTCTGGTCTCAGAAGAGGCTTAGGGAAATACAGTTCCTGCTCTGTGAGGAAATAATATACACCAAAGAAATTACAGGATTTGACTAATCATGACCTTAAAAACCAACAGAACATCTTTGTGAAGCTCACTGGGGTCCGTATTCTCTTGTTTGGAGTGAACAGTGAGAGATGCTCCCATGCAACTGGGCTTCCTACTAACTGTAGGAATCATAATATGTGTAGGGAGCAAAGGGTAACATTTAATTCACAGAGGTAAACTGGACGTGATTGCGAAAATGGGAAGCAATGTTAAACTGCTAACTGGGGTTCTTTCGTAAAGTAGACTGTACAGGTCAGACTCTTTGGGAACTTGGGGGTTTTATGTTGTTTTTTGTTTTGTTTTTTTGAGGTCAGACTCTGATAGAACAGGTCAGAAAAATACAGAGAATGGAACGTGGAGTGTAGGTGGGGAGTAATTAAGGAATAACCAGCAGAGTATGCCACTCAGTTTTTTAGTATCAAATCATGTCCTTGGGCTAGAAAAGAAACTCACACCTCAAACACTGAAGAAACAAATTCCTACCAGTCATTATTTTGCTGTGGCACGATCTCGGTTACTTTACATAACGCCTGGAAACCAACCTGTTATTAGCTCCCATCATGACTCTTCATAGAAGGTAGCACCACAAAGAGGGGAAGAATAAAGTGTTAACCTAAAATAGCAGTTACAGCCCCCACTGTGGTAACGGATTATACATCTATCTTGGACAATATTTGCTTTTTTTTTCCATAACATGTTCCATGTTCCCTCGTCTTATACTAGCACCCAAATTGGTCTTTTCTTTTAATTGTATTTTTTCTATCACCTTGAGGTTAAATTATGACTGTCAAAGGATCGATTTCATCTTTATAGGGTTGTTGCCATTTTCTATTGTTTCCTAGTGCTGGATATGGTGCACTAAGCACCACCCCATGAATCCCTAAAGTTCCAGACTCCGTCCTTCTAATCTCCACTGTGCAGCAGCAATCCCCATGGATTTCATAACAGCTACAGAACCTGTGTCATACTGATAAGTTTATGGGAGGAATCAAAGGAAGGCAGCAGGGCTTGTTATAGCACTGAGAACTAGAAATACTTGATTCATCTGGAGGTGTTCTCATAGCTTGGCAATCCAGTGTAAAAATAGCAGTCATAACTTGGAAGGGGAAAGGTAAAGGGAAGAAAATCATACTGGAGTCATTGAGCAATGTGCATTCTTCGCTTTGTTATCAAGTCTTCTTTTCAAATCAAAACCCTTTTCTTAGAACAATTTGCTAAGGGTTGAATGCAAAATGGGCAGGATAGAGTCAGTAGGGGTAAAAGAAAGGGAAGTGAGGAAGTGCTCAGAGGATGAAGATTTTTGAGGTAGAAGGATATGCAACTCTTTATGAAAAGGACAGAAAAATAAGTCTAGGGCCATAAACCTAGAAAAACTTTCTAACCCACTTGTTCCTTGCAGAAGTATAGGGACATAACATAAAAATAAGCAGCCAAATAGGGTTGCTGTCAAATTCTATACAAAGTCTTATAAGAGGAAAGAAAATAAGAAATAGAATATTATCCCTACAGGCAATAAAATCACACCAAAAATATACAGAAGAGAAGAAAACTGTCACCTAATATTTTGAAATGAGCTAAAATAACTTTTAAAATAAAAAGAGATATGAAAGAACAGCATAAATATGTTTTGGAACACCTGAGAAGAAATAAATTAGAAGAAAATTACATTTTGAATAAAAGAGATGAAGAATTCAATAAAAAACGATTTTTAAAAATCCCAAATGAAGAAAAAACTGAAGTAACACAAATGTGTAACACAGTGGGTATCACCTCAAGAAAAAAAGGAGTTGGGCAGGTGGAGAATTTTTTTTTTAATCAAAAGGAAATAAAGATATATATACGTATATATATTTTTTTAATTTCAGAGAAAAAATAGATGTGAAGACAGACAAAAATCCAACATATCATTGGACTTCACAAAAAAGAAGAGCCAAAGTAATTGAACAACACACATTCTAAAAACTATCCAAGAACACTTTTGAAAAAGAAAAAAAAAGAAAATACATATTGTAAAGGCACATTGATTCCTGGGAAAATAAACCAGATAAGCTAATATATTAGTTTATGTATAAATATTAAACATAAATACATATTAAATATAAATATTAAACTAGTAATAAGTAAACTAGAATGACCAACATAAGAATATATTTAGTAAGATTATTAGATTTCAAAAAATATAAAATATCTTTGGGTCATTCAGGTGATACAACAGAGCCACTTATAACAGAAAGAAAATCAGATTGCTTTAGCTATTTTGACAATAGCACTTTATGCCAGAAGATGAAGTATCATTTTTTTAAATGCTCAAGGAAAAAAAAAAGTAAACCAAAATGATCTTGAAATGTAAAGGCAGCTTATGATTACAAATAGTCAAGAATTTGGGAATGTTATTCATGAACCATTCTTGAGGAATTGGCTCAAGAATAAGGCATGGGAACAAAAGTAATTAGACAGTAAAAAAGAACTGGAGCAATAATTAGATACATATTTATCAGGAGAACTAAAAATAAATGATGGCTATAAAACAGAATGTATCATATACAGTGACCATAAGACTTCCCAATGTAGATGCAGTATAAAAATAAAAAATGTGCAAGAAGTTACAAAGAATATGTGAAATACATTTTAATAGAGAGGATATTGTCCCAAATTTGTTCTTGGTGAACAAAAATATTTTAGATATTACAAAATTGTTTGGCCCTGTAAAGGGCCACAGTACATAAACAGTTATATATAGTATGTTGGTGACAATAAAAGTTCATGGAGAAGGGAGGCAACTGGGAAAAGAAATGTCTAAAAATGCTCCTTCAGGAAGAGAAAATGCAAAAAGTTTGAGATATACTACCTCACAGATATCAACCGAGAAGAAAGAACAATTTGTTCAAGTTAAGTGCCGGGAGAAAGTAAGGAAAGGGGAAAGGAGAACCTGACATGGACTGGATATTTGATGATATTAAGGAATTATATTGTTAATTACTTTAGTGTGAAATAGTATTTTGGTTATATTTATTTAAAAAGAAAGTACCCTTATGCATATATCCCAGAAAGTTTTATGGATGAAATTAAATGACATCCAGGATGTTTTTAATTTAAACATAATCCAGCACAGGGGAAGGGTTGTGTTATGGACATCAAATACTGTTGGCCATGATTTGGTGATTGCTGAAGTTGTTTGATGGATCCATGGGGGATCATTATGCTATCCTTTCTTATCTGGTGTATGTTTGAAATGTTCTGTGAAAAATATTTAAAAGAAATATACTAAATACACTAAAATTTAAACACACATAAATACTTCAAAATATGAGAATAGGACCCACCAGGTATGCCTGTTTCTGATCACTGAAACAGCAATGTTTGTACTTCTACGTGTATAAATATGTAATCCAAAAAAATTTTTAATATTTGTATCTAGCCTTATTTTTAAAAATCTATTGCTTCAAAATGATTAATCAGTAATGACAACATAAGGAGGATACTTTGATTCTTAAGTCATTGGCAAAACCTTTCGATATAACATCTGTTGTTCTTTTGTCTTGGGATAAGTGATTTGTTATTAATAGTTAATACGTTGAAAAAACATTGCTTTCCAAAATTTATTAATAGTGGAATTTTTTCTTCAAACAAAATCTTATACGGAAGTTCAAAATATAAAGGATAAATAAGTGGCATTAATATGGATGGAATCATCATGGAGGACCAAAACCTGTTAGCACAACCAATTCTTTGATACCCATTATTAGAATCTCTAATAATGAGATTCAGTAAAACCAACTTATACTCCTTAATCCCTATTATGCCTCCTAGGCTATGAGTAAAAAGATTTTTATCTGTACATTTTAGGATAATACATTGAAGTTTATGATAGACAATTCATTTTAAAAAACATTTTATGTTGTACATAGAAGTAAATATAGCAAGTTGTTAAGAAGATAGGCTGAGAAGACAATTTGACTCCTAATGTGTTTCATCTTCAAGGGGATTCATAAAAAAGGACTTTTGAGACAAATACAGGTATTTGATATCTTTAAGATCAGAAAACTGAAATGGGTAAGAATTTCCAGAGCTAAAAAGCTGCATTCAAACTGAATAAGAATTAGTAAGATGGGACTAAATGAATTAAGAAAGATGATTGTAGTTTTTGTAACTCTTATTTGAAACATTGCTAGTTCTCTAATGTGTGCTCTTCCAGGTTAAGGAAACTTTCTCTTAAGATATTTGTGACTTGCAAAAATGTGTTAAAGTATTCATTTGTAAACAAATTCAAGCATTTAACTTTTCTCTGTACTTGAACCCTCTGAAATTCAAAAGGTCTCTGAGTATTCATTCTTTAGTGGCAATCATAATCATTTGCATAAGTTCAACAAGAATCTGTTCTCCTTGTAACAGGACACCATTGGAAACATTGGTTATTTTACCAAGGCTTTGACTGGAATGTCTTATTTGAGAGAGACATGTATAGATGCAGATATGACCAAACAGCTTTAAGGAACTTAGATTGACTTTATGAAGCATGCAGCCATAAAGCCCCTTGGAAATGTTGGCCTGATAACTTGCTTGCGGAGTTCCCAGCAACCTTACCAGGTGAGTAAAGAATGTCACTTCCTGGCAGGTGGAAGATTCCTCAGGATACTTGGGGGAACTCATGGAGAGGAATTTGCCCAAATCTGATGGCAAGTATTTGGCTTGGCTTCTCTTCTAGAGATGCTGCTAAAAAGTCAATTGAGATTCCTTATGGTAAGTTCCAGCAGAGCAGATTTTGAAAGATCTATATGGCTAATTGCTATTCTTGCTGAGCTTATGTAAATAATTAGGCCAAGTTTGTTAAAATTGGACTTGTTTTGCAAATGAATTAGTCTCATTTTGGCTATCTCTGGAAATAGGGGTGATTCTAGAGAGAAAGATTATGTTTCAGTAACGTACATTTGCGGATGTTAAATTCTAGTTCTGATTGTCTTTGAATGTTGTTTGCCTACGCTAGATAACTTGAGGTAAACTTCAGAGAAATTGCCACAATAGATCATGTATAGACCATCTTCATGCTTGTTCTGTGGGGATAACAGGACCCCATGGGCATATGACTGTTTGAACAACTGGAAAATGGGATTGATTCCCCAACCATGGGCATATGACTGTTTGAACAACTGGAAAATGGAATTGATTCCCCAACCATTCCCCAACTAGCACCTTGACCAGTACTGTGTGGCTGGAATGACAAAATCTTTCCCTAAAGGCCAAGATGTACTTTCCTCCGAAAACTCTCACAATTTTCCCTTCCCTGTCCCAAGTCTTCATTCCCAACTTTTTCCTTCAGGTAACCTCTCCAAATTTACTTGGTCAGAAATCATAATTTAACTGGAGCTGCCCCCCCCCCTTGATGTCCTGCTCTCACAATACAATCATCATCCCTTTTTGGGCTAAGCTTTGTCTTCCTCATCATAACCTTCTTTTGGTTTCCTTCTTTGGGGCTGTGCAATACAAGGATGGTTTTCCTGGAATGAAACCTGTTCAAGGTTCATCTGGCTTCTTCCCTTCTTAGGACCGCTGGCCTCAATACTCCTATTCCAGTTATTGGTTCCCCTCTCTTCATTTTGTTAAATTTGTCTCTTCTAGAATCCAACAATTCCATATAGGAATGATGGTTAAACAGGGATTCTAGTCCATCCCATTGGAGGGTGTCATTGTCAGTCTGCTGAGGGAATTTGAAAGGCTGCTTTTAGGCAAACAGGCTTGAGCAATGGGATGCAGAAAGGGCCACAGGGACCACCTGGCTGAATACAGACATGTCCCTCAGGTGGCCCATCCCTAAATATCCATAGGCACTAACTGACCAATGGGCTACTTACAGCTAGGCACTGTTCCCAAGAAAGGAAGGTTCCATGTATTGCCATACCTCCTCATCTTCCACCTTTAAAAATAGCCCTCACCCACAGCCTCATTGCAGATAGCCTCTCCTCTGCTGTCCTGCCGGCCTCTCCCTTGTGGTGTATTCAATAAACTTCTATCTCCTTTGCTCTGTCTCAGGTGAGTTCTTTCACTGCCCATGGCACCAACTTGCACCCGATCATTGCTCCCCATTTGGGGGCTCCATCCTATCGAGAGACACCCCATTTATGCACCACAGTGTAGTTATAGCATGAATCACAGCAATTTGGTTAACTATTTCAATACACTGATGTTATCTGCATCCTATATGACAATAGGCATAACACTCATAATTGTTTTTAAGTTATCAGCATTTAATTAATGGCTTATAGTTAGACCTAATTTTTCTTCTACCTACCTCTCAAAATGAGGCATTTTAATCACTTAAATTCAAAAAAATATTATATTTCATATAGGGAAATTAATTCACTATTACGACTATAATTCTTTACTAATGTTTTTGTAAGAATAGTGTCATGATATGTGGAACCAAGGGAACATATGTAAGTTATTTTGATAGAACCTCTGTTCTTAAAAATACATATTTTTTATATTTTTAAGGATTTTTATGAAAAGATGGCTAATGATTCTCTGTACTTACCCATGTGATATCTTTAACTTTAGAATTTTCTGTTACTCACGTATTCAAATACTGGCAGAGGTATTTTTCTATAGCTTGTCTAAAATGCTTTTGTTTGGTGTTGACATAGTTTCATTCTCTTTCTAATCTCAGGAAAAAAATATATGTATCTTCTAAGATTATCCAGATTAAGTGAAAAGATTAAAAGAAATCAGTTAATGAAAGGAGTGGTTTTCTCTGATTTACATTTTTGTAAAAACTGCCAGCATAGTTATTTGACTTTAAGCCGGCAAATCCTACTTTTACTTACCCCAGATAACCCCAGAGCTTTTATCTCTTCCTCTTATTTATTGAACATGTTTCTACATTAATCCTTAAAAGATAAGAAACTATAGGTGGTTATAAATTAGGAACAACACCTTTATTCAATTCTATTAGTTACATGGTATATGCATCGTCTTTTTTTTCCTGAAACCAGGGGGGAAAAAAACTGTTTCATGAACAAAATAATAGTATTATAAATTAGAGTTCTAAAAACTACACTATTTTCTTCAGGCTCAATGGTCTTTTAAGGCAATGATGGCTCCCTAAGGAATGCCTGTGTTTATGAGCCCCTGACATTGTTTTTGAAGAGAAAATACCTCTTGTAGGGTGGTAAAAATACTATCAACATGTACCTAAGGCTGCTCTCAACCACCTTTAAATAGTTTCTTCACTAAATTTCATTCCATCTGGATGAAGGACGGTTGGCAGTTCTGTGCAGTATGTGTTTTGTTTTCAGTGACTCTGAGATGTCCCAAAACTTTATTCATATTTTCCTCATCATCGATGCATATGGCAAATTATTGAAACGTATATATTTATTTTGAGCAAGTAAAAGGTTTCTGTAAATATTAACAGTTTGTTTAGGTAACAAATCAAAAGCACTTGGGTTCTTACTCATTTCGTCTTTGCATAAGGTGAAATTTAACTTTCATTTTAGAACTTCTAATGTATATTATATAATTACATTTGAATCTGTCATTTTACTTTTTTAAATATTTGTTTTGAAAATGGTCACTGAAATCATTTTACTTCTATGTATATGTTTTACAATATGAGACAATATGGATAATATTAACTTTCTTTGAATTTTTAATGCAACATGCCCTTATTTAACCTGACTGATAATGAGAACAAGCCAAAAATACACAAAATAGCACAACGCAATCAATGAATTAAAATTCATTACTATATAACACTGGATTACTATAGCTCTAGTGAAAGAATAATGAAAACTGTAATAACAACAATAATAAATTCAAGTAAAAATTTGAACTTCAAGTTTTTTAAAATAAGGCTTGCCACAATCCTCATCCTTCCCGACTGTATTTCAAGGGTCCTATTTTATTCATTTCACTGCTTGCTTTACCTCTACTGGCTTATGCTCTTCGGCATAACCCTACTAAGCAACAACCCTGTAATGAAAATAATATAAGTAAGCCCAGCTTTATAAATAAATACAGGATACTTCCAGAAGCTAAGAAAATTGTTCAGTTCAAGATCATATACTTCATGAGTAAAGACTTGAGATTAGAATTTAGAAGCAGCATTTCTAAGCACTTTTCATTATTGCCCCAATTTTGATGAATTTTGATGCCTGTTTGAATAATTTTTTGTTGGCTTTAAAATGTAAACAGGAAAATGTGTTTTTGTAGCTGTAGATTATAGTTTCCACTAAAAGTATAAGAAAAATTGTTTTGAATGAAAACAAAATAAGAAAAATAAGGTCTTTTAAAATTTCAGAATATTTTATTCATGCAAAGTATGTTTTTGTGCTACAAGACAAGCCAAATGAAAGCATTTTTAAATTTAGATTTCCTTGTGCAGCATACCCTTTTGATATGCAGTAATTCCCTTTATAGTGCAATGAATGTTAATAATTACATACATAACAATCTGACCAGATGTTTACAGTAGAGGCAAGGTAATATAAAATAACAAAAATGTGGTAATAACACATTCATACAAAAATAACTTAAACCATGCTAGTTATTTTATGAATGAAAAGATTTCTTTATCAAGTTAAGAAAAGGAGGATTATCTATCTCTCCCTAGCAGTATTTTAAAGGATGTAAGTTTTGCAGCCTAAATGATTAAGTTTTAGACATAGAGAAGTTCTAAAAAGAGCAGGGACGAAAGTACAAAATGATTACTAACCTGCATGTGTATCTCTGTATGTCCTTGTATGTAAGTTTATATACCACATTCTTTTCCCTCAAAACAATTGCTGGGCATATGATAAAAAATAATAATGCCTGACAATGAATAACAAGAGGAAAAAGCTATGTTGGAAAAGTCAAGAGGGCATAAAATAAGGAATGCACAAGTATAACAACACTGCTTTTATAAACGCATATTTAGCTAAGCAGAGCACTTGCATTAAAACTTCATCATTTTGCAAGAAACAGTACAATTTCCTTTTGTACAGTCAGCCAGTATTTATTGACATGAACCATGTGCCAGGTTCTATGCTTACTGTTGAAGAGACAAAGCTGAATAAAATATGGCACTCTCTCAGAGAGCCCACAATAAAATGAGAGGCAGGTGTGAACAAATTACTGTAAATAAAATATGGAGAGTAGAGGTATAAACCAAGTACTATGAAAACACTGAGCAAAGATGTTCACAGAAAGATTCAGCAAGGAATAAGCACTTGAGCTGACTTTTGGATTTGAGGACTGTATCATGTGGGCCTGGGGAGAAAGCAGCATACACTGAGGGAAATATGAAAGAAAGGGTGAGAAATAATGAGATAGCATTAAGCAAAGTGCATTGTGCTTGGAGGAGGATGGGAGGATGGATACAAGGACAAAACTAGACCTGGGATGCGCTGGGAAGTACTGTGAGCATGAGCTGTATCTTCAGGCAACAAAAGGCCAACAGAGGCGTTAAAAATGGAAGCAGTATTACCGGATTTGCTTAATTAGGAAGATACTTCTGGAAGCGGTGGTGAAATTCCTGCTTTTCTGCTTTCATGCAAAAATTGTATCTTAGCTCACACTTTATATCCTTTGACAGATGTAGCTGGCTCAATTTTACCATTTCCAGAAGCAGCAGTAGAAAAATAGAAGAGAATTTTTGAGGTGCAGTGGGCATGGGCGGGGACAGTAATATGAATCTAGAACCCATTGGCCCCACCCTTTCAACCTCCACTAACTTCCACATCATACTTTCAGAATCACTGAGGCAGGCTACAGGCACTCAATCTCTGTCTTCCTCTCACCCTTAAATAATCCTGGCATCTGGGGTACTTCAATATCCTCATGAATGACTCAGTAACATAGCCTGACAACTCTTGGCCTAAAGCCTTTGGAGACCTGCATTCACATCCTTCTTCAGGAACTATTTTTATGAACATAACAGACCCTGACAGCTCAGGGATCAAAATCTTAGCAGCCTTTTCACCGGCCGACCCTTGATATGACATTTACTTCTCCTCCTTAAGGAATAATCTTACCAACCCCACCGATTATTGTCACTTTGATATTTTTCAAGTACAATGCCTTCAAGAAGATTAGTCTCAATGTGGAATAGTTACATAAATGACAATTAAAATGTCATAAAAAAAACTAATGGAAATGTAATAGAAAACTCAATGGAGGCATTGATGAAAGAAGAACTAAATCTTCCTTTAAAGTTAGGGAGCTCTTCATTAAAAAGACTTTGAATTGAAATTTTAAAGATGAACAGGTATTTGTCAGGTTTACAACTAGAGGAAGATGATTCCATGCAGAAGAAATAGTATGTGCAAATCAGAGCAGTATGAGAATGCATGACCTGATCAAGAGAGCACACGTATTCCACATTACTAGTCTATATAGTTCAAAAATGTCTGCAGCTGGATATGTGCCTAATATTCCAAATGCCAGAGTATGAACTGCATTCAGTGCCATGCATGCCATGCAAAGAAGCTATATTATGATTCCTATGGGCCGTTTGGATCCGTAGAATAATATTGAGTATGAAATGGCTCTGTTGTTTTTGCAGATGGCAAAATATTCTTCTGGTTCCTAATATACTTGCTAGACATTTCCATATTACATGTTATTTAAATATTAATGCATCTAGACATTTGTCCCATATGCTAATGTCTGAAACCTGGATGTCTGGTCTTAAACTTTACCCCAGATTCCAAACTTAACTTGTTACCTTCAGAGTGTTCCCATTAGGATGCTGCATAGAGACCTCTCCCTGTGTGTCTCTGGAATTTCCAACACTTTCTTCACTTTTGTGATCTTCCACCTTTATTGGTGACAAACCATCTCCTAGATGACACTCAAGTCATACAGTCAGGGATCATACTTAACTCTTTTAGTTACCACCTGTACTTAACTATTTAATGAAATTCTATGACTTTTACCTTTTAAATATCTCTTGGTACCAATCTTTCTTCTACAGCTTCAACACAGCTACTTTAGTTTAGGCTTTCATTCAATCTTTCTTGACCAATATCCACTTTAAATAATTCTCATTGTTACTAATAGACCCTTCGTCAGTATTGTGAGATGAATAACAAGCTAAAGATATGAGTAGAAATTTAATTAGTATTATCAGCCATTGTAGAGTCAAACCCTTTCTTTCTGGTGTGGACTGATTATAAATAAATGCCTAAAGTAAATAAATAAGTTGACTGAGTTTAGGGTGTATGCTAGTAGTTGAGTAGAAAGAGAAACACCATTTAGGGTATTCATGGTTTTAGTAATATATGATGCTTTTAAATTGTAATTCAAGTTGGAGTATCCATCGACTAATTATGTACTCTCTTAAATGCAAGTGATTATATATAGTTATGTTTATATATCTATATATAAACTATACTTAATGAATTTCTGTGAAATAATATGAATAGATAAAAATTCATACAACTGAAATGTGATTAAGTTATTGTGAAAAACTAAAACAAAAACTGCACAATTTCCTACTGAATAAACACATAGGATATTTAAAGTAAATCTCACCAGTGCGATATAATGCTAATGACAAGTAATAATGTAAGAACAGATCCTTAGCTTGATTTCCTAAAGTCAATTCTGCCAAATATAATCCAAAGAAATCGTGTATGTCCTTCCAAAATAATCTAGGAATAGAACACCTTTCCTAGCAACTATACTGGATATGTATTATAGAACTATCTTCTAAAGAAAATTATGTACAATATTCTGATTTTAATCCATGCTGAGGAAAAAAATCTATCTAAATCACACAAAGCCTCTCCATATTAAAAGTAGTAGATTAAATAAAACCAAAAATCAAGTTTTAAATTTCCGATTAAAATGAGTACTTAGGAGCACCTGGGTGGCTCAGTCGGTTAAGCATCTGCCTTCAACTCAGGTCATGATCCCAGTCCTGGGATGGAGCCCGGCATCGGGCTCCCTGCTTAGCAGGGAGTCTGCTTCTCCCTGTCCTGCTCCCCTTGCTTGTGATCTCTCTCTCTCTCTCTCTGAAATTAAAAAAAAATAATCTAAAATACATATTTATTCTTCCCTGGCCAAATAATAAAAATATTAACAGTAACATTATACATAAATATTATTGTTATATTATACATGTGATATGTATAATGTATGTATATATGCATAGGTCATATTACTTATTCCTTACAACAACTTTGTGAGGAATTATAACATTTTAGTAGAAGAAAAAGAGTTCACACACATTAACTGGCTTGTGTAAAATCAAGGAGATAGTAAATGAAGGATCCCAAGTTTAAACTGATGTCTGACTAATTTCAAAGGTTAAGTTCTTTCCAAGAGACTACATAAAAAGTGAACAACACTGATTTCTTAAAGTTTGCTGTTATCTATGTTTGTCATTGCAGTTAGCTTTTTATATTATCGTATTTTTACAAATTAATACAGTGAGTGTTACAGGAACAAAAATAAAGCAAGAATTTACAAAATTATTCTGCAAAAGGCCAGATAGTAAATTCTTTTGGCATTGCAGGCCATATGATCTCTATAGCAACTACTCAATTCTGTTGTGGCATGAAAGCAACCACAAAATTACAAAAACAAAGGATTGTGGTTGTTTCCAACAAAACTTCATTTATTAGATACTGACATTTGATTTTCAGATGCATTTCATGTGTCATGATATATTTCTCTCTCTCTCTCTCTTTTTTCTCCCCAATCATTTGAAAGTGTAAAAGCCATTCTCAGTTTGCAGGCCATACAAAAACAGGTGGCAGAGGGGTTAGGGATTGGGTTGGCCAATGCCTGAAAAAAACACGGTTTAGCCATAAAACCTGATAAACAAAAATATAGAACTAAAATAATTGTCAAAACCTATTTTGACTTTTCATCTGTTAAAATTAAGAGGATTAAAATTTTCTTTATAATTTAGCTCTCATCCCATGTAGGAAAACAATCAACAGAAATTATTAGAAAACAATTGATTCCTGAAATCTGAATGTGCTATGCTCAGCGCGTTTCTTTGCTAATGTGATTTCCCTTTCAATGCCCACAACCTGCACCTATCCATCCCACCAGTCATAACTCACATGAAACTTTCACATCTGTGTCTTCTCTTACTGTTATACTCACAAGGAACATTATAATCTTTAAAATCACATTGAAGTTAATGTCCTATGGAAACATTAAACATTTTAATGTTTTCTACTTTTTCACTTTGTATTAATTTATTTCATGGTTCAGTACACTAATAGTAGAAAAAAACATGCAATTCTAACTCTCACAATGTGTTGAGGTTATAGTGGACTTTAAAGCAATCTTTTTTTAAAAAAAAATTATCAATATAAACAACAAAATGTAGAATTTCAGATCTTAGAACTAGTAGAACAGGCTTCTGAGGAGCTAGACCGATCCAGCCTCCTTTGGCCATATTAAGCTTTGTTATCTCAATTTCTCTAAATAATGAAACTAAAACCCAAAATTATGTGACTTGCACATGACTACATGGCCAGTTGCAGAAATAGACTATGTCATGCCGACAGTAGCACATTAATTAGCTAATTGATCAGAAAATGTATTACAGTGGTTTTATCTGTTTAATTAGAGGTAGCTAATAACACAATCCCAAACCCTCATTGGCATAATATAACAAAAGTTAATTTTTCATTCATGCAACTGTCCACTGCAGCCAGATGTCTCTCTGGAGAGTTCTCCTCTAAGCAACGACTCAAAGTACCTTGTCCTTTTCCATGTTATAACTCCAACAACCATTAGGATCCCCTTCAGAGTCTTCCACTGGATCTGGCAGGTCAAGTCAAGGAAGAAAATGTGGATTCTCGAGCAGAGTATTTAATGGCCAACCATGGAGATGTCATTCATCACTTTTATTTACTTTCCTTTAGCCTGAATCTAAATAACTGCAGGCTAATGAGAAAGTGATCAAAGAAGAAGATGGAGAAGAAGGAGGAGGAGGGGAAGGAGGATAAGAAGAAGGAGGAGGGAAGGAGGGAAGAGGAGGAGGAGAAAGGAGAAGGAAACAGGACTGAGAAAATCTTGACAGTGTTTGTTGCTAAGGTTAAGAGGCTTCACGAATTGAAGACATAACTGAAGTCAGTTGTAAGTCTTCTGTAAAAATTTTATAATTAAATCTTTTACTGTATTGAAATCTCTTAAAAGCCAACAAAAAAGGGATGCATCCTATATTAAGGCTTAAAAAAATGTCATTTGTTTTTAGTTTGAAAAGAAAAAAGAATTTATTAGCTATCTATAATAAAGACATTTTTACAATTGTCTATAACATGTTATTATGTTTAAATCTAGAATGTTTTAAGGCCAAATCAGTAAATGATAGATCTCTGCTTCACTAGCTTTCAGCTTTGACAAAGTGTGAGATTCTAAGTTATATCATCCGTAATGACTATAATTAACGTATTAAGACTCCTTGAAAATAAGATCTGAAGCTTTTTTGTTTTTTTTTTTCTCTTTTGTAGGAAAGCTTCAGACACTAAGCCTTTAAAAAAGAGCTTATGTCTTTGACTTTTCTCAGCAAATGATTCTTGCCTTTCTGATTGTTTCTTTTAATTAACACAAAACAAAGTAAAATAGTTACTAGTATTCCTGAGAAGTGCAATGTCCTTGATTGATCAAAGTATAAAGTTTTTAACTTTAAAATACTGCGTTTAAAATTTTATGTCTGGTATTCTTAATAACATTTAACTAAATTTAAACATAGTTAGTGTACTTTTACATTTGCTTAAATATATAACTACTGGTTTCATGAATTTGTATACCCAAGGTATACAATTGGTGATGAATGTTCCAGTATAACGGAAAGCTTGTCTAGGATTTTTATGGGTACTGACCATTGATTTCACTTTTGAGATAACTCTTTTCTCATGTTACAAGCTTTTAATCCTGTAGGCTGTTCTGCATTGCTTTTGGAAAGGACAGATATGAATTTCTTTGAGAATGGCTTGTTAAGAGCTGAGTGGACCCTATTTTCTATGACCACAATTATTCAGTAGCTTTCCCCTGCAGCTAAAGGCTGATCACCTTTCTATTATGATTTACTTAGAGGCCAGAACTCATTGAAACCTTTCACAATGGTAGAATTTGGACATCTAACTGTGAGTTAAAACTTTGATGATCTTTCTCATATCATAGCAGTCACTCAAATAAGCCACTTGCAATTTTTAAAAAGTCTACTGCAGTACTCTAGAAATATGGTATAGTATTCTTACTAAAATGTGTATCCCAAACTAGATTGTAAAATATCATAATTTGGATATAAAAATGCTCAAACTTATAATAGATATTTAATATTTTAGGTGGAATTTTTCTATAATTTCCTTCTAGTTTAATCTGTACCTGTCAAAAAAATTTTTTTAGAAGGGGGAAGGGAAGGGCAGAGGGAAAGGGAAAGAGAGAATCTTAAATAGGCTCCACACCCATTGAGGAGCCTGATGGGGGACTTGATCTCACAACCGTGAGATCATGACCTGAGCATAAATCAAGAGTCGGATGCTTAACTGACTGAGCCACCTAGGCTCCACTACCAGTCAAAATTTTATCTCATATGCCGCAATAAATTGCACATTCTTAATTTGTCTGATTTCTTGCAATTCCACTTGTGTTGTTTTTTTGCAGTCTAAATAGGCTAGGCCTTGGTGTAATGGACTACTTAACATTCTCTAAATTTTCTAGATCTGTGTTTTGGTGTATATTATTAATTTTCAGAAATTCTCACTTTGTTACTTCAAATGTTTCTGTTGTTTAGTTCGCTTTTTCTTCTCTTCTTGTCTTCCAATTATGTGTATGTTATGACTTTTTAAGTGTCTCACTGTTCTTGGATGTTCTTTTTGGGGTTTTTTCTTTCATTATTTTTCTTTTTGTATTTCAGTTTTTTAAGTTTCTATTGACATATCTTCAAGCTTACTGATTCTGTCATTGGTTATATACAGTCTGTTGATAAGCCTATTAAAAGCATTATTTATTTTTATAATAGTTCTTTTATTTCTACCATTTCCTTTTGAGCTTTGTTTGTTTTCATCTCTCTACTTATATTTCCCATCTGTTCTTACATATTGTCTATTTTTCCATCAAAAACTTGATGCAGTTATTTTAAATTCTTTGGTAATTTCAAAATCTGTCATATCTGAGTCTAGTTCTGATGCTTAATTTGTCTCTTCAGTTTGTGTTTCTCTATATCAGTTCAAAATCTGTCATATCTGAGTCTAGTTCTGATGCTTAATTTGTCTCTTCAGTTTGTGTTTCTCTATATCAGGTAGTAAGAACTGAGGTAAAGGAATTTTAGTGTGAGGTTTTATGTTAATCTGGCTAAAAGTTGAGCTGTTCATAAAGTTTGCTATGACTGTAGATGTCAGATGTTTCAAATTACTCTAGTGTCCTATTGGAGACAATAGATTCTATGCCTTACAGATTACTTAGGTATAGTGTACTATTAGTTAGACTGGAGTTCTGTTGAAAATGGTGATAGGTGTGTGTATGAGAGGGGAAAAGATGCATCCTATAATGTTATGATTAATTCCCAGTATTTTAGTGGATCTATGACTCTTGGCTATAAACTTTTCAATGTTTCTTAGTGTTCTTTTTCTCATCATTAAGTATGACAGGAAAGCTAGAGGGGCCTGGAGTTGACTATATGTCTCTCTCCCTAGGTGGGATGAGATTTTGTTATTTTTTTTTTTCCTCAGGAGAAGGATTTGAACATATTTCAAAAGGCTCCTTTTTCTTTTTTATTCCAGATCCAGGAATGGGTTTTTTCTTGGTTCTTCACCATGAGAGCATGGTGGTTTTTTCCCCAGAGGTAATATGTACAAAAGTATTGGGCCCCCACTAAGATTAAGGCCTCTAGGACTTTCTGAATCTCACATTTGTCCACAATCAAGCTCTAGCAATTTGCCACAATTATCATTTAAGAGTTTCTAACAGTATCAAATCCAGAAGTTTTTGCTTTAAGAAAGCAGGTCTTGATTGTGATTTTCTTTATTCTCATGCCTTTCCAGATTTGGGGGTGGTGGCTAGCCCTGAATCCTCAATTCTCTGATGGGTCTAAGAAAAGTCATTAATTTTCAGTTTGTTCAGGTGTTTGCTTATAAGGATGGAAATGGTCATTTCCAAGCTCTTGTTGGAAACGAAAAAGGAAGTTTCATATTCTTAATTTGAAAAAAATTAGAACAAACAATTCATCTTTTTATGTACTAATTTTATATTTGCATAGCTTTACTTCCACACTTTATGTAGATAAAATTCACTGAAAATGAATCACCAAATGTTCTAAGATTATAGGAGTAAATTTTATCAATAAGAAATAAACGAATTGTTAAAACTAATTACCCTTGCAGTAGCTGCTTTAAATTAGATTCAAAGAGATACTGAAAACTTATTTTAAATTTGGCTGCCCATAAAAAGAGCATCTAGAAATACAAAGGATGTGAGTAGGATTGGGGTTTGTCTGTGAATACTGAGCTAATCAGAAGAAATTGATATGAAATGAAGTAGATGCATGTGGTTTTATATCCAAAGGCAAATTCTTTCACTACAATACTTATAAAATATCTTAAATTGTCACTGTTTGGTGACAAATAGTTTGATGGTAGACAGTAGGTATCTAGAAAAGTGACTGAAATCTACAAAATTTATACCATGGGTGATGTTCCTTAGCAAAAACCTAAGGAGGCAAAAAAATCCTATTTCTCATTTTTATTTTTTAATTTTTTAAAGTTTATATTTAAATTCCCCTTAACATATAGTGTAATATTAGTTTCAGGTGTACAATATAATGATTCAGCACTTCTATACAATACCCAGTATTCATCACAACAAGTGCATTCTTTAATCCCCATCACCTATTTAACCCATCATCCACATCCCCTGTGGTAACCATTAGTTGTGTCTTGTTTCTTGGTTTGCCTCTCTCTTTTTTCTCCCCTATTCTTGTTTGTTTTGTTTCTTAAATTCTACATACTAGTGAAATCATATGGTATGTGTCTTTCTCTGACTGACTTATTTCACTTAGCATAACTCTCTAGCTCCATTGATACTGTTGCAAATGGCAAGATTTCATTCTTTTTTATGGCTGAGTAATATTCCATTGTGTATATATATCACATCTTCTTTATTCATTCATTAGTCAGTGGACACTGGGCTGTTTCTGTAATTTTGCTATTGTAGATAATGCTTCCATAAACATCAGAGTCCATGTATCCCTTTGAATTAGTATTTTTGTATCCTTTGGGTAAATACCTAGTAGTACAATTGCTGGACCATTTGTAAAAATAAATCCAAAATAGATTAAAGACAAAAATGTGAGACATGAAACAGTAAAAATCCTATAGGAGAAGACAGGCAGTAACCTTTTTGACATCAGCCATAGGAATTTATTTCTAGATAGGTTTCCTGAGGCAAGGGAAACAAAAGCAAAAATAAACTATTGGGACTTAATCAAAATAAAAAGCTTCCAGAAGTGCTGGGTGGCTCAGTCAGTTAAGTGTCTGATCTTGCTTTCAGCTCAGGTCATGATCTCAGGATCATGAGATCAAGCCCCGAAATTGGCTCCATGCTCAGCTGAGAGTCAGCTTCTCTCCCTCCCCTGCTGCTCCTCCCCCTGACCCCTGCTTGAATGCTCTTGTGCATGCCCTCTCTCTCTTTCTCTCTCACAATGAAAGAAAGAGAGAGAGAAGAAAGAAAGAAAGAAAGAAAAAGAAAGAAAGAAAGAAAGAAAGAAAGAAAGAAAGAAAGATCCTAAAATAAAAAATAAAAAGCTTCTGTAAAGCAAGGGAACAATCAACAAAACTAAAAGGCAACCTATGGAATGGGAGAAGATATTTACAAGTGACATATCTGATAAAGGGTTAGTATCTAAAATATTTAAAGAACTTATAAAATTGAACACCTAAAAAATGAATAATCCAATTATAAAAATGGGCAGAAGACATGATTTTTCCAAAGAAGACCTACAGATGGCCAATAGACACATGAAAAGATGCTCAACATCACTGATTATCCGGGTACTATAGCTCAAAACTGCAATGAGATATCACCTCACACCTGTCAGAATGACTGTTTCTTATTTTTAAATGTTAAACTGGATAATCCATAAAGAAAATTTCTTTTTGTAGCTTACAGACCTTTCTTTGGTTCATTTGGAAGTCCAGAGTCTTTCTTGGGAATTCAGTTTGGGGAATTTTTGCTATTAGAATGTTTTGGTTTAGTTATATCTTCTATATTTAATGGATCTGATTTAGTCTCTGAAAAGTGTATTATCATTAACTACAAGTTAAAATGGAAAATAGAAGAAGAAAAATCAGGGACAGTGTTCAATATAACATAGAAACTGATGGCCAAAAAGTTTAAATGCATGTGACTATTTATTATATACTGGTATTTATTTTATGTTCCTCAGTGAAATTAAGTTAATGATGTGCTTTTTACAAGTCCAGTGTATTATAACATTGTATATCTTTCTTTTAATTAAAAAAGCAACCAAAGTAAATAGAGAATTTTTTAAAGATGTCTTTCTTTTTAAAAGCTCAAGATAGAATGTCTCAGTGCTGGTAAATAAAAAGAGATGGTTTTCACTCACAAAAATTAACTCAAAATGGATTTAAGACTTAAATGTAAGAATAAAACTATACAACTCCTTAAAGAAAGCGTAAGGAAAATTCTCCTTAACATTGATCTTAGCAATGATTATACAGATACGACACCAAAAGCACAAGCAACAAAGGCAAAAATAAACAAGAGGGACTACATCAAATTTAAAATTTTCTACAAAGCAAAAGAGACAATAAAAAAATGAAAAAGCAACCTACAGATAGAAGAAAATATTTGCAAACTACATATCTGGTGAGGATTAATATCTAAAATATATAAGGAACTCATATGACTCAATGGCAAATTAATAATAATAATAATAATAATAATAATAATAATAATAATCTAAGTAAAAAGTGGGAAAAGTAAAAAGTAAAAAGTGGGAAAAGCGTTTTTCCAAAGAAGATTTTCAAATGGCCAACAGATACACGAAAAGATGTGCAACATCACTAATAATGACGGAAATGCAAACCAAAACCATAATAAGATTACCTTATGATGATTAGGATGACTGTTATCAAAAAGGTGAAAGATAACAAATGATGTGGAAAATGTGGGGAAAAGTGAACCTTTGTACACTCTTGCTGGGAATGTAAATTGGTATAGACACTACACAAAACAGAATTGTCCTGAAAAATTTAAAATAGAACTACAGTATGATTCAGCAATCCCACTTCTGGATGTATATCCAAAGGAAATGAAAGCACTACCTAGAAGAGAAATATTCACCCCTGTATTCATTGTAGCATTATTTACAATAGCCAAGACATGGAAACAACCTAAGTGTCCATTGGTGGATGAACAGATGAAGAAAGTGTGGTGTGTGTACACACACACACACACACACACACACAAATATTATTCAGCCATAGAAAAGAAGGAAATCCTGCCATTTGCAGCAGTATAGATGAAACTTTAGGGCATTATGATATGTGAAATATGTCAGAAAAAGACAACTATATGGTTCACTTTTTATGTGTAATAAAAAAAAATCACACAGGAACAGAGAGCAGACTGGTAGTTGCCAGAAGAGGGTGGGGAGTAGGGAAAATGGATGAAGATGGTCAAAGGATACAGACTCCCAGTGATAAAATTAATAAGTTCTGGGGATGTAATATACATCGCAATGACTGTTTAATGATACCATATTGTATATTTGGAAGTTGCCGAAAAATAGATTTTAAAAATTCTCACTCTACGTACACAAAACGTAATTATATGAGGTGATGGATGTGTCAACTAACTTATTCTGGTAATTATTTTGCAACGTATACACATACAAAATCACTACATTATACATGTTAAACTTACACAGTGTTATATTCAATTACATCTCAATAAAACCAGAAAAAAATTAAAGAGATAGTTTACAAAGGTACTATTTATACAGCAAAAAGGAAGAGAACAGGAATTGTATATTAGAGAAATATTCTAGATGAAAACTAGAGAGCAGGGGCGCCTGGGTGGCTCAGATGGTTAAGCGTCTGTCTTCAGCTCAGGTCCTGATCTCCAGGTCCTGGAATTGAGTCCCACATTGGGCTCCCAGCTCAGCGGGGAGTCTGCTTCTCCCTATCCCTCTGCCTCTTCCCCTGCTTGTGCTCTCTCTCTCTCTCTCTTAAATAAAAGCTTTTAAAAATAAAACACTATCTTAAAAAAAAGAGAGAGATTGAGCATATGCATTTTATGCTCCATATAATAGAATGTTATTTAAACAAGAAAAAACTCATCATTTAACAATTAAGGAGCTTACAGATAGGATTATCTGCAAAACTTTTCCTAAGAGAAAAAAAGTTTAAATCAGATTTGAAGATAATAATGAACGTGAGTTGGTAGAGCTAGGTATATAGAAAGAGTAAGATCAGAATTTGATTT
Organism: Ursus maritimus; assembly: GCF_017311325.1. Taxonomy (NCBI): domain Eukaryota; kingdom Metazoa; phylum Chordata; class Mammalia; order Carnivora; family Ursidae; genus Ursus; species Ursus maritimus. The sequence goes on along the minus strand of NW_024423344.1, from coordinate 55,544,899 downwards.
GGGGAAATTACTTGAGAATAGACACAGACAATTAGGACTGAGCAGTAGCATGTTGGAAAAGACTATTGAGCAAACTAGAATAGGATACATTAGTGAGTAAAGAGATAATTTAGTTAGGGTGGATTTATATGACAGAAGGAGCAAGATGAATGTTTAGATATTAATGAAGCATACTAGATGAATAACTAGAAAAAATTTCTATCTGTTAGACAAAATAAATGGTTTACCAAAGAAATAGTCACCAATTAGTTCTAATTATTTTCCTAATACTTTATAATACATATATCATGATTTCCAAAATCAAATTGGCTTTTGATTCTTCAACATCATTGGAACGGAATACAAAGCTCAAAAACATTCAATAGAATAGAGAACCCGGAAATAAACCCACGATTATATGGTCCATTAATCTATGACAAAGGAGTCAAGAATATACATGGGGGAAAGACAGTCTCTTCAATAAAGGTGCTGGAAAAACTGGATAGTTTTATTTAAAAGAATGAAACTGGACCACTTTCTTACACCATACACAAAAATAAACTCAAATTGGATTAAAGACCTAATGTGAGACCTGAAACCACAAAATCCTAAAAGAAAACACAGGTAGTAATTTCTCTAACATTGGTCATAGCAACATTTTTCTAGATATGTCTTCTAAGGCAAGGGAAACAAAAAAATAATAATAAGCTTTTGCACAGTGAAGGAAATCATCAACAAAGCAAAAAGACAACCTACTGAATGGGAAATATACTTGCAAATGATATATCAGATAACAACCAAAATATATAAAGAACTTATACAACTCAACACCCAAAATACAAATAATACAATTTAAAAATAGGCAGTGGACCTGAATAGACATTTTTCAAAAGAAGACATGAAGATGATCAACAGACACATAAAAAGGTGTTCAATACCACTAATCATCAGGGAAATGGAAATTAAAACCACAATGCAATATCACCTTACACCTGTTAGACAATGGCTAAAATAAAAAAGACAAGAAACAACAAGTGTTGGTGAGAATGTAGAGAAAAAGGAACCCCTGTGCACAGTTGGTGGGAATGAAATTGGTACAGTCACTGTGGAAAACAGTATGAATGTTCCTCAAAAAATTCAAATAGAAATGCATGATCCAGTAGTTCTACCATTTGGTATTAAAACAAAACACTAATGTGAAAAGATATGTGCACCTTAATGTTTATTGCAACATTATTTGCAATAGCCAAGATATGGAAGGAACCTAAGTGTCCATCAATAGACAGTGGATAAGAAAGATGTGGTATATATACAATGGTATCTTACACAGCCATAAAAAGGATGAGATTGTGCCATTTGCAACAACATGGACGGACCTTGAGAGTATTATGCTAAGTGAAGTATGTCAGACTGAAAAAGACAAATACCATATGATTTCACTTATAAGTGGTCTCTAAAACAAACCAACAAACAAACAACAAAAGATTAAATTAAAAAAAAACAGAATCAGACGTAAATATAGAGAACAAACTGATGGTTCCAGAGGGGAGGATGGTGAAGCGCTGGGCAAAATGGGTGAAGGGGAGGAGGAGATACAGGCTTCCGGTTATGAATGAATAAGTCATGGGAATAAAAGACACAGCACAAGGAATATTGGCAGTGAAATTACAATACAATGATATTGTATGGAGACAGATGGGAACTACACCTGTAGTGAACATAGCATAATGTATAAACCAGTGGAATCACTATGTTGTACATGTGAAACTAAGGTAACATGATGTGTTACCTCTCCTAAAAAAAATCACAAATTTGCAACAAAATAATTTATGAAAGAGTTGATACTGCAGTACAGTGGAAAAATGATGTATTTTCAATTAATGAGGGTATCAACTGGCTATACATTTTTTAAGTATGAATTTTGATCTCTCACTCCTCAGACAGAAAACTGTTACAGAAGGATTACGAATTTACATATGAAAAGTAACATAATGAAGTTTCCAGAAAGTAGCGGATAAGAATATCTTTGTTATTTTGGGAGCAGGCAGATATGTTTTAAAGTGATACAAAATCAGTAATCAAGGTAAAAATTATAAATATTACTGCATTAGTGGTAAGAACATCTTACCATCAAAAGTTACCAGTAAGAAAGTGAAAGGGCAATCCATATCTTAGGAGAAGATATTTGCAGCACATATATCTGACGAAGATTTCACAAATATAAAGACCTCTTCTAAATAAATAAGGAGGAATTCACCCAAGATAAGAGAAAAATGGGGGGAAAACTTAAGCACTTCAAACAACAGAAGATAATCTAAATGGCCAATAAATATGAGAAAGTATGCTCAACTTTGTTAGTCATGAGGGGGAATAAAAACCTAAAATTAAAACCCTAAAATTGATACTGCTGTTACACAATAGAATGCATAAGAAAGACAAAAATGTTAAATACTGTTAGGTATATGAGGCAACTCAAACGCTCACGGGCTATTTGTAGGGGAGTAAATTGGTACAGGAGCCCCCTCCCTGCACCCCCCCCACCACCCATCTGCAGTTTTACTTTCCACAGTTTCAGTTGCCCGTGGCCACTCAAGATCAGGAAGCAGATGATCCTCCTCTCAGCATATCACCAGAAAGTCTATGCTAGTCAAAATCTCTGCATCATCCACCTCACTTTATCTCATCAGATAAGCATTTTATCATCTCACATGACTACAAGAAGGGTGAGAACAGTATAATAAGATATTTTCAGACAGAGAGAAACCACATTCACATAAATATATTGTTATAATTTATTTTACTATTACTGTTAATGTCTTACTCTGTGTAATTTATAAATTAAGCTGTATCATATGTATGTATAGGAAAATAGTATATACAGGGTTTGGTACTATCCACGGTTTCAGGCATCCACTGGGGGTCTTGGAATGTCCCCTACAAAGAAGGGGGACTACTGTATAAGCACTTTGGCAAACTGTTAGCAGACGCTACCAAAACTGTACTTTACCCAGCAATTTGGTACCTAATATTACCAAATAGATATGTGTTCCAAAGTCAACTAAATACAGGTATGAGACTTTTACAGAGCTATTAAAAATAGCCAAATATTGAAAAAAGCAGAATTATTCCCCAATATTGTAATGCATAATTGTGCTATGGCATATACATTCAATGAATAATTAATGAATGAATACATAGTAGTAAGGGTGAACTTTAATTGAGTTTCATAAGTAAAATGTTGAGCAGATAAGATAGTCACAAAAGAGCAATGCTGTATAATTCTATTTTTACCTAAGAAAAAATAGAGAAAGCAAAACGTATGTGAACATATGTATGTGACAGAAGTTAAGTTAAAGCTTCTCTGGTGCACTCTGGTCTTGGAGGGGGAAAGGGGCTTCTGGTTGCTGTCAGCGTTCTGTTTCTTTATCTGATTCTTGTTTACATGGTTGTGTTTACAAAGGCAAATTCATCAAATTCCATAGTTATGATTTGTGTACTTTTCTACATGGGGTGTTTTATTTGGATAAAAATTTTAATTAAAAAAAATTCTTGGGGTGCCTGGGTGGCACAGCGTTTAAGCGTCTGCCTTCGGCTCAGGGCGTGATCCTGGCGTTATGGGATCAAGCCCCACATCAGGCTCCTCCGCTATGAGCCTGCTTCTTCCTCTCCGGCTCCCCCTGCTTGTGTTCCCTCTCTCGCTGGCTGTCTCTATTATTGTCAAATAAATAAATAAAATCTTTAAAAAAAAAAATTCTTACTGGGCAGGACCACAGACATAAATCTCCAGAATTGCTGATGTAAACTCTCGTTTTAAATCATTTCTGAAATCATGGGGCACCTGGATGGCTCAGTCAGTTTAGCATCTGCCTTCAAGCATCTTGCGTTTGGCTCAGGCCATGATCCCAGGGTCCTGGGATCAAGCCATGCATTGGGCTCCCTGCTGAGCAGAGAGCCTGCTTCTCCTTCTCCCTCTGCCTGGCACTCCCCTTGCTTGTGCTCTCTCTCTGTGTCAAATAAATAAAATCTTTTAAAAAATAAGAAAATGTTCTGAAATCTACCTGCTTCCTTAGGGCAGTAGGTCATGCATAATTCCCATGAAAGTTCTGACATCAATGATTTCAATTTTTTTTTAATTTAAGTCAGTTGAAGACAAATTTTGCTTGGTATTTCGTTATTACAATAGATAAGCTTGAGGGGCACCTGGGTGGCACAGCGGTTAAGCTTCTGCCTTCGGCTCAGGGCGTGATCCCGGCGTGATGGGATCAAGCCCCACATCAGGCTCCTCCGCTATGAGCTTGCTTCTTCCTCTCCCACTCCCCCTGCTTGTGTTCCCTCTCTCGCTGGCTGTCTCTATCTCTGTCGAATAAATAAATAAAATCTTAAAAAAAAAAAAGATTAGAACCCAGAAACCTGGAGATTAGTTAGAAACATTTTGCAACAGATAAAGCAGATGATGAAATCCTGAACCAAGAAATTAACAAGAGGAAACCTTAGAAGAGAAAGGCAGAGAATTTTGCAAAATGTAGTAGTAAAAGAATGGACAGAATTTAGCAGGTGAGTGTATATGGGAAATGAGAAAAAACGAATGAAGTAAGAGTAACTTTTATATTTCTAAATATTGTGAGAAAAGTGATGATAGCAAGCATAGAATTTCAACAGAAATATTAAACAAAAAAGGAGTACCTTTAGGGAGAAACTAATAATTCATCCTAGCATATTAGAGTTTGATATAACGGAGTTTGGTATAACACTAGAATGAGCTGGCAATGGTGAGTGAGGTATAGAAGCAGGATTGGATGAAGGTGTATATTTGGTAGTTTGGGCACAGATGTCATCTTTGAAACCATAGAAATGACTTCCCAGAATCCTCCTGTCAGACTGAATCTTTATCATCATAATTTTTCGTTGTGTTGTTATGTAACTTCATTTTAGCCCACTTTATGTATACATTTCTGAATTTTCTATGCTGAAAGCAACATGTCACATTATATGTTCTTCCACAGGACCCAACATGTTGTTAGGACCCAAAGTGATCATTTACTACTAAATTTTTGGTGATTTGACCTTTCAGATATCTGACAGTCTAATGCTTTTATGTTCATTATGAATTTTATAACTTTCAAATATTAACACTATAAAATATATCGCTCAACTTCTCAAAATATATGTAGCAGAATAATCTACATTATATAATTTACTTTTACAATAGCAAATATGTTTCAACAATGGCTTTGAAAAAACCTGGTTAGATGCTATAGCCAAAATTTGGTTACCACCAGTACTAGGAATACTGAGTTAATTTATGCCTTCATTATTTCCCACATGGATTTTTGCATTAACTTCCAACTATGTCTCTCTTCCAGTCTGGTTCTCTATTTCCTTTTTCACTCTGTAGCCAATAATTCTCCTATTATTTGTACTCCTGCTTCAAGGTAGCTTTTAAGAATTTTCCAGACATTCTTCTTGTGATTCTTCCACATCAGTGCAGTTTCTATGAAATCCTACTATTAGGATTTAATGAACTGTATTAGTTAGGGTTCTCTAGAAAAATAGAATCAATTGGAGATATATATATCCCCATCAATAGGATGTTAAGAGATTTATTATAAGGAACTGGCTCACACAATTATGGAGGCTATAAAGTACCCTGATTGCCATCTGTAAATCGAATACCCAAGAAAGCTGGTGGTGTAATTCAGTCTGAGTCCAAAGGCCTGAGAACTGGGAGCAATGAGGGCAGGAGATTGATGTCTCAACACAAGCAATCAGGCAGAAAAGACCAAATTCTTCCTGCCTCTGCCTATTTGTTCTATTCGGGTCCTCAGCAGATAGCATGATGTCCACCCACATTGGGGAGCATAAACTGCTTTACTGAGTCCACTGATTGAAATGCTAATTTCACCCAGAAACACCCTCATGGACACACTCGGAAATAATGTTTAGCCAAATATCTGGGTACCCTGTGATCCAGTAAGGTTGAAACATAAAATTTACCACCGCAGTAGCTGTGTTCTAGAAGCTCATTAGTAGGGATATTTTTTTATTATTTACAAATCCTTTCTCCCCAGATTGTCAGATTATATGCTAACCTATGTAAGTGATTATTCCCAGAATAGAAACCTACCTTTTAAAATTAAACATTTAATGTAACCTTGGCTTAACCATGTTAATGGAAATTTTTCCAAAATTGATTATACATGTTCTTGCCTTTTAAATAACATGTACTAAATATAATTTAACTTTTATGTAATGATTAGGACCTTTATTACCTACATCACCTGGCTCTAACTTCAAGACTATCTGTATCTACTTCTTTATACCACTTTGGTCCAGAAAAATATCATGTATCATTTGAATTGCTTTAATGCCTGCTTTCTGATTTCTTAACTTTTCCCCATACCCACTGCAGCCTGTTGTCACAGAAACTGGAATGATCTTTTTAGCATGTAAGTCAGATCATGTCGCTTCTCAGCTCAACACACTCCGATAAGTCCTATTGATTCTTACAATGGCCTGCAAAACCTTACATGACTTGGTTTCTCATTACTGTTCTTATCTTACTTTCTACTACTCTCTCCAGATGTGAGTCATGTTCCCACTTTAGGGTCTTTGCACTAGCTGTATTTACTTATAATTTCTTCTACTCTTACAACTATTTTAATGTACCTCCTAACCTTTGACACACTCACAACTACCCACACACACACACGCACGCACACATTTGAACACACACACAGAAAGACTTTTAATTTACTGCTTCTAATGTGCTACAAACTCAAATAGCAACTCAATAATCTCATCGAAATGATGTCTAAAATTAGCAGGCACCGGCTTTAAATGACAGCCTGAAGAACTTTTCTTTAAGGAAATTGTATAATTTTTTGCACATGATTGAGTGGCGTGAGTTTATTGCTTTCATGTTTTTAACTGTTCTAAATATTTGACATTACTGAAAAAGCCATCTCAACGTAAGTGGGGTAGTTTCTACAGCTATAAGTGGCATGATGAAAACCATCAATAGAACAGGTAGGAAGGAAAACAAATTAATGTGTGACTGATTTAAAGTTCTAGTTACATTGTTTCCACTTTTATTTTAAAAGGGATAAGCTTGTTGAACCACTGAAGAATGCATTTGAGGTACAATTCAAGGTATTTAGCAGATTCCCAATTACTTAAAAAATGAAACTGAGAAACCAACAAAGGAAACACAATGGGAAATGTTTACCTTTGTCTAAAGTATCAGAATCAACCCTATTTAGAAAGATGAAAACTGAATTTTAAGGCATATAGAGATATTTAAGACATAAGACCAAGAAAAATGGCTGTTTTCATAATGAGCATTCTCACCTCATTCCCATATTACACTGTTAAATGTCAAAATTAAATTTGTTATCTTCTTTTCATTGGAACTCTAATGTAGTATTAACAGTGCCAAATGAGTACCATGATAATTTGTTGCTTGGTTTAGCGTAAGCAACATTTTATTATTCTAACTTATAATAATAATGGTGATTCATTATCTTTACATAACTCCAACATCCAGAAGAAAATCCATAAGCATTGGTTATATATGTATTCAGAAACTCATTCAATAGCTACGGAAATAAAGATATATGATAACTGAACATGCTGTTGATTGAACAGAGATTGACAGTATTTTGTGTTCATTGTTTGAATGGCTGACTTAATTATTCTCATTTCCTGCATAGGGAAACCCAGATAACAGATAATGAATTGAGCCCCCCAAAAATTCCAAAAACAAACAAAAAACCCAAAAGTGAAAAAAGGAAAACAACAAACATTGTGTTATACTGGATTCTATTTTAGAGATATAGTCTTGGATCAAAAAACTAGCTAGTGGGAAATTTTCAATTTGGTACTGAATGACCAAGTGTCAAATCTACTCCATACGTAAAAATCACATCTCTGCAATAGCCATATGTTATCAGTCCATTGAGCTATTATATAGGAACCTCATTTATGTATCATTCACTCTTGAGAGTAATTTATGGTAAGACGAAATGAAATTCATCTTCAGCTCATCTAAAGATATTGAGTAACTGGAAGGCTGAGAGAATCTCATTTTGTCAGATATACCTATATGGGAGGAGAATGCATCCCTGGAGATAGGCTCCCATACTTAGAGATTATGGCATGAGTGAAGTCCAAAATACAAAAATTGAATGTTATTCCTTGCTGTTATTTTTGTACTGAAGCATATATATTAAGAAACAAGAAGAGTCATTTTTTCTATAGAGAAGATGATGGGATTTCTAAAATAGAAACAAGTACACAACCTCCCGTTGTTTCTCTCCTTATTTCCTGTCAATCAGTATAGCATTGAAATAATGGAAACTCTATGGAAGCCTCATCAAAATGGTCCTGAGTTAAGAACGTGTGCAGAAGACCCTTTCCCTCCTGGGTAGACCTTTAGGAATATGACTTTGCAGGATGAAGGAATGCTGTGAGGTTCTGGTAAAGCCGGGTGGCATTAGATACTTGATTAACTATCTGTGCTCAATGCTGGTTAAGTAAGGATTTCTTCTATTGCGAATATTAAAATAAAATCAAAGCTCAAACCATGACTGATTCTTACACCAGCCCATCATCATCTTCATCATCATAGTTAACATTTACTTAGTGTGTATGTCAGGCTCTGCTTTATATACTTAATATATATTAATTCTATTAATTCCATTAATTCCATTTCTTCAAAATAACCATATAAAATAAATACTATTTTTATCCTCATTTATGATAAAGATACTTTGAATCCTTCCCCAGACATCATTCCATCCCATCCATAACTTGCAAAATAATTTAAGCAAGAAACACCGGTAACATTTTTCAGGGACTTCATCCAGATATTAGGCAATAATTTATTTCAGTTACCATTATCATTAGCTCTTACAGAAGTATAAATAAAAGTACCCGTCTGGAAATTATCAACTATGTGAATTTTACAAAGTAACTTATATTCTCTATTCTATCTGTAAGGTGAGAAAAAGAGTTGTAAACCTTACAATTTCTTGTGAAGATAAAATGGTAAAAGATGTGTGAATGTCATATAAATAGTTGACTCAATGTAAGCTGAATTTGAAGTAAAAGGGTGATTAAGAAACAGAGAACAATATGTTATACTTATGCCTCTTTTGTGTATATTATAGAAATATAGTCAGAGTATGTAGAAATTGAAGTGCTGGTTCATGGGTGTCTTAATGCAGGAAGTTAAAAAGCTACTAAAGAATTACCCAAATCAAATTTTCCAAGAAGGTAAAATGGATTATAATATTGCTAGGTTTATATTTGAAGTTTTTATAACAATCATTTTGTCACCATGAGGATTTTGAAGTGATTGGCTTTTCGTTTTTCCTTCTGTATATTATAACTTTTAGAGACAGAAAAAACAATATGGTTTGTATGCTGCAATTTTAGATATCTTAGTAAAATTTTAGTGTCTACAAACAGCATAAGTTATCATGAAAATAGAATTCATCTCTTATGTATAATAGATAATAGCTTTGCCATTTAAAAATTAATTTATTACAAAGAAATTAATTAAAACTAGAGTCTTTAATATATAAAATAAAATTCGCATGAAAAGAGCCATAAAAGTAAGTTAGAAATAAATTTTATTCCTGAGAAAATGATTACAACTATTTAGATTTTTGTTGTTTTGGAGCCATTAATTTTCGAGCATTAAAAACACATTTAAATTTTTTGGCATAGCAGAAAAATCTGTCTGTAATCCTCAATATATTTATTTTTTCAAGTTAAGGATATATATATCCTTATAATTTCTCTATATATCTTTAAAACATAAAAATCATGTATAGGTACCCCAGTAATAGAGTATAGCTTTTTAAGCTCAAAATGCTTTTTAATATAAACATTACATTGGTATTAGTCATATAGGCATGGGATAATGATGTAAGGAGTGAGAGTTTGCTGGTGGTATTTTGTAGTTAAAGAATCACAGAAAAAAGTATACTAAATGTATGGAGGGCAAATATGTTTAGTAGGACTACATCTATAATGAAAGACACACTATGTAGAAAGAAAAATTTTTATTTTACTATCTAAAAATAAAAATATGGATCTCTAATTTGGGAGTTTTTGTTGCACAAAGAACTTTCCATCTTTGAATTGTTATAATTTTTTATCCAAACTCTTCCTTACGCTGAGCAATGCTGTCATCATTCGAGAGAATAAGTATTTAGGTAATCTCTACCACACTTCTTTTTTCGCTGACTCACTTTCAATAAATAATACCATGAAAGTACTTTGGTGGGTATATTTATTATATTTGTGTTTTGAAAGGAGAAAAAGAGACAGGAAACTCTTAACCAAATATCACTAATATTCAACTTATGTGATCATGAATATATTCATATGTTTCACACATGAAATATTTTATAATTTGACATTAAAAATAGTATTTTGCACAAGGTATTATAGTATTTCAGAGGTTATGCAATAGTATTTTGCTTTAGATTAAGACCTTAGTTTAAAGCAATGTGTAAACAAAGTACATACATATATACACAATAAAATATTATATAAACATAAAAAAATAACATTTACTAATAAAGTATTTTTCTAAACCTTTTTTGTAGTTTATATCCTTAGTCACTATAATTCTCTGTATATATTGATTTGAATTTGCTGTATATAAAATTAAAAATGAATATTTATATTTGAAAAATATCCTTTTATATTTGTACCAATTGGATTTGTACCAATTTGTACCAACTTAATTTGCTCAACCTGAATAAATGCATAAACCTAAAAAAGAGTATCAAAAATAATTTTTAATAATTTAAGAATCATTTTTGATATTTTGATTGTGTTTAAACATTAATCTTTTATAAACTATAAATGATATGCTGTTACAAGAAAGTTTCTTAGACATCAAATGTGTTAGACTGTGAAAGTTTCACATTCTAAATATATTAGTAATATTATAAGATGATATTAACTGTTTTCACTAAATGAAGTGACCCTTTTTTACATCTTTGAGGTCATTCAATAAGTAATTATTGGTTTTACAAAGTGAAAATTTTTACCTGAAATAGCCAGTTTCAAATATAAACGTATTCACTGCCTGTAGTATTAGGTAGTTACCTATACCACAGATGTTAATGATAGAGATATATAGATGTCTTCTCAGAAAATTAAACATCCCTTTCAGATTCTATCATCATATTCATTAACTCAAAATAGCTACTAAACCAAAGTTAAATTCTATAAAAGATGGCATCAAGATCTATTAGAGTCTAAATTGTATGTATGATTTATGTGACTTAAATAAAACCTAAATGGAAAACAAAATTATAAACAAAGAAGAGGCCAGAGCTTCTTGTATAGGAGTAGAATGATGATACCTCACAAAATAGAGTTTTGCTATGCAAGAGGAATGCATAGCATTAATAACTTCACATCCAATAAATTTAAATGACATAATAACTATAAATTTGATTGAAGAGTAAGGCTTTAAAAAGTTCACTATCATGATAAAACTGGAAGGAAATACAGAAACGACCATATCTACCAGATCTGATAATATGATTTAATATTTGTGTTCAAAGTTTTCTCACAAATTATGTTGGAAACACAGAAATTTATAGTGGTTTTACTTATCACTGCCACCTACAGGTTTCTATTTATCAATTAAACACATACTTTCAAACGAATAGAAGAGAACAATTCATCTGTTCTTTCCTGGATCATGTGGAAGGTATTCAGTGTCATATTTAAGAAGCCCTTTAGTTCTAACTCAGTATTATACCATGGACTTTGTATATACAAAGAGGTAGAAAATTTACTATTTGCTCCTGGAGAGCTTATTTATAGGTGATCTTGATGTGATAAATCATTTTAAGAGTTAAAAATAAATTCTCGAGAAATTTTATTTGACTTGTTTCCAATAAATCTAATAATGACCATGTTTTTTAATGTGTTGCCACACAAAGTATAAAACACTGTTGTGTTGGTTGTTGATTTTTACTTAAATGGGAGAGTTCTTTTTTTAATTGATTGGAGTCATTATAAATGATACCTGCATAATTATTCAATCAAAAATCATGTAGCTAAATTAGTTTATGGTACAAATAAATATATTGAGCCAAAAAACTTTTTTTTACTTTTTATTTTTTTTAAGTACTCTCTAAACCCAACATGGGGCTCAAACTCACGACTCCAAGATCAAGAGTCCCACGCTCTACTGACTAAGACAGCTAGGCACCCCTTGAGCCAAAAATTTTTAACAGACGTTTTTCATCCAGTAATATATTACACTACATATATGGACTTAAGCAAAAATAGAAATTTAAGAAAAGAAAGAAATTTAAAAATTTAAGATTTTGACGTCATTTCAGAAGAAAGTAAATGGCTATAATATTTATTAAATATACTTGTTAAGCATAAATTTGGTCATAGAAATGGTATTATAGTCATTCATTGAATTAACAGATACTTATTGAGTTAAATTTTATTCCACTCCTGTGCTTTACACTGAGCTGGTGTTGGGGGAAATCTATCATAAGAACATAAAGCTTACCTTCCAGCTGTGTTCTTGGTAACTCATCCTGCCTCTGGGCCAATTCCAAATGACAATGATCTCATATATTTTCTCTCTTGAGCGTGAGGAGAGTGAGAGCAAAAAAAAAAAACTCCATCATTGCCCTGAGATGAGGCCATTATGATACGGCACACAAATCAGATTTTTATTCAGAATTTGACATAAAAGACAAAGTTTTACATTTTGTATATGTAGAGAAAGAGAGAAAGAGACAGAGACAGACCACCAGAATCAGAAGATATGGACTATATTAAAAAATCTATTTTTGTGTAATATTTCAATTAGATTTGTCTTGCCATATTAGCATGTAAACTCCATGGCATTACTACCCACAAGTCTGAATTGCAGATTTTTAGTTATCTTCATCCCCAAATGTTGGTTTCAGCAGTATTTTATTTATATAATATAATGACACTTAACGTACTATGTATTTGAAGCAAATACTTTTTCTTGCACTTACGTTAAGATGTTAAGACTCCAAGGTGATCAGCATCAGTAAAATATATCATAAACAAGAGTATAGCCTTCAGTGTAAGAGTGTGAATTTTACAATTAGATAAACTTAGGTTTAGATCAGGTGTCTACTGTCTACTATCTACTACAATGACAACTGTGTGGATTAGACCAGTGTCTTACCTAGATTACCTCACAGATGTAAAAAAGTGCTAACAATAATGCCATGTATCTACAAAGCTCCAAAAATTTTTACTTACATATACACAAAAGCAAACACAGAATTCAGCGCTTTGGAACTGATTAAAGCTCGGACAGTAGTGAAATGCTTAAACAAAATGAATTCTGAGTAAAATTACTTGTCTTTGAGGCAAGGCAGGCATAATTTTTCAACATGCTACTCTTTTCTCAATACAGACATGTATTGAAAAGTCAAAAGGCATATGCAAGTTCAGAGGGATATAACATTGATGTAATCATAAAGTTATATTTTTATGATTATAATGAAGTAATTTAGTGGAGAGGCAAAGGACATTTGGAGAAACTTCTGATGTGAATATTACTACAGCTCTTTATAGAGTTCTATTTCTCCATTATCTAGATATAAAGCATCTATTTACTGATACAGGTTAATGAAGACTTTGGTAAAGTGCTTATTTGTGGCTTGAAAACCTAATGGAAATTTACTATATCAAGTAATAGCCCAGAGTTCTTGTCAAAAATATGAAATTTTGGGTTTATACGACAAACACAAATCTGCCCATGAGTTTTGTTATTCAGTGATGAAAATTCTGTATCAAATGTGAAATATAGAAATATTTTCTTCATATTTCTGAAAAAAGAATAGTATATAGGTTTAATTACTAAATTCATGGAATTTATGATATAATAGTGTTTCAAGACTATAATGCTCAGGAATTTTTGTTCATAATTATATACCAAGGATGTAAATGCCATGTCACCCAGCAAAATTAACACTGTGGAAAAGAAGGCAGGATCACAGAACTCTGTGTGTATGTCAGAAGGGGAAAGAGAGAGAGAGGGAGAGACTGAAAAACCAAGAGAAGTTATAATCTAGTACTAACCTCTAAGATTTTAGGTAGCATTAAAAATATGAGGACTTTTGGTCACTTCAAGATTAAAAAATTCACACACACACACACACACACGTATACACAAGTTACAAGATATTCCTCATTCTTCATGATACATAGTAATCTTCCATTCATTCAGTGATTAAACTTTAGGTAACTAAAGCTTATCTATTAAAAAGAGAGTCATCACAGGGTGCCTGGATGGCTAAGTCAGTTAAGTATCTGCCTTGGGTTCAGGTCATGGTTCCAGGGGCCTGAGATAGATCCCTGCATAGGGCTCAGTGGAGAGTCTGCCTGTCCTTCTCCCTCTCCACCTCCCCACCTTGTAGGTGTGCTCTCTCTCTCAAATGAATAAATAAAATCTTTTAAAAAATTAAAAAGAGAATCATCACAATTCTTGGCAACATCAAAAATACAAATAGCATTTTTTACTGTTGCTAACTCATTTATAATTATGTAATTACTGCCTAATCTGTGCTAGACACTGTCATAAGTACTAGAATACTATGTTCAATGAGAAGATGTCCATGCCCTCATAAAATTTTAACACTTTGTAGAAGAGAAAGGTATTTACAATAGTCACATAACTATGTAATAGTTATAAAATGTAAAAGTGCTTTGAAAGAAAAACATGGAGCAAAATTGGAAATTATTACTAGACATCAAGACAGGGAGTGGGCTGTGGTCTGAAAAGGTCTCTTGGTGGAAGCAATACATCAGTTAGAAAAATTTTCCCAGGCAAAAGGAACACCATATATAATATCTCTAAACCTGGAGAGAACTTAATTCTTTGAAGGAATAATATAAATGTAGTTTCTCTGGAGTGATCACAGGAGTGATATTACAGAGGTAGACAGGGGCCATCATCAAACACTTTGAGTAGGAAATCGTGATAAGGATTTTATGTTTTAGCTAAGATGCAAATGGCAGCTGTTAAAAGGTTCTGAGTAGGACAATTATCTTTTTTGATAAACATATTAAGAAAATCACCTCAACTATGGTGAAAAGGAGATTACTGCTTTTAATATTTTCCGATGATTCATCCAAAAGTGAAAAAAGCAAATATTCTTTAATGATCACTGCCAAATGATCAATACATTCTGCATGTCTGTCTTCTTTACATCCAAAAACCTCAGTAAGGTGAAATGTTACAATCCTAAAATTATAAACTCACAATATTCAAGAGGATGAGTAAAGTACATTCTTCAGAGAAGGGATTTCAATAAAATTCTGAATGCTAAGAGCAAATAAAGAAGTGACAAGTGGTGAAATAGGACAGCAATAGCTGGAGCTTCTAGTACAAGTGGAAGGACTGAAATAGCAAAGACTTGTCATAGGAGAACCCTGGGGTAAGTAGAAACTGGAGAATCCTGCATACAATAAAATGTGAGATTGATGTATGATTCTAAACAAGAGGATTCAACATATGGCTTCTGTATATGAGCATAATATTCTATTACCTCTTGTACCATCTCATAAAGGCCTGGAAGTTAGGCACACAGGCAAAGATTTAAAGGATTCTTTTCTAAAGTAATTGAATGCCAAGTATAAATTCTTGTTTTTGTTGTACTCATCCTATGACAAAGTTCACCATTGACAAAATCACACAAGTTCCAAACCAAATTTTTATTGTCTCATTTTTAAATATGAAAGGATAAGAGCACCTGGGTGGCTCAGTCAGTTAAGCATCCAGCTCTTGGTTTCAGCTCAGGTCATGATCTCAGGGGCATGAGATTGAGGCGCTACATTGGGCTCCGTGCTCAGTGTGAAGTCGGCTTGAGATTCTCTCTCCCTCTCCCCTCCCCCTTTCCTCATGCTCTCTCTCCAATAAATAAATAAATCTTTAAATATGAAAGGACATCCTAGAAGCAGTAGAACAATGAAAGATTGAGATTTTAAAAGTGAATCTAAAGCAGAGTTTCTCAGTCATGGCACTATTGACATCTTGGAAATGATACACAGTAGAAACCAATAGCGTGTCCATCCTAGTTGTGATAATCAAAAATGTCAACACACATTGCCAACAACCCAAGGGGACTAAATCATCTCCAGTTGAGAACCACTGCTCTACAGGAAACAGATTGAGGAAAAGAAGATATTTTAAAATAACTGTATTTAGTTTAAACACTGCATTCACAATATAAGAAAAATAAAACATAAAAAGCAAATAGGAAGTAAGAAGCCCTTGAAAATAAATAATATATCTAAAATTTAATAAAAAATAATTGACAACTTAGGAAAGTCAGGTAATATACCAAAGATATAGAACCAAAAGATAAAATGAGGGAAGATATGAGAGACCCAAAATATAACTAAATATGAACTCTAGATAAAGGGAACAAAGAAAATAAAAACTAATAGAAAGAAATTTCTCAGAAAGACAGGTGTCTAGGCTGCATAGACTTAACAAGTGCTCAATGAGTAAATGACTAAAGACTTTGGAAGTAAAGAATGGATTCTAAACCTTCCCTGGAGGAAGAGTTGCCATACAAATTAATGAGTTACCTTTGAGTCACATTATCTTAAACAGTGAAGCAGCTTGAGATCAAAGAAATTATAACTTTATAGATCTAACAAAATGATCTCAGAAGAAAGGACTGAGGTAAAAGAAAGATATAAGCAAGATCTTGTACATATATGAGTAAACTAAAGAAACAAAGTCAAACAAAAATTATCTTATTAAACTTAACTATAGTAACATGCAATCTGTGAAGAGTGCTTGGAGTTAATGTCTTCTGAAGCTTTTGCATTGTTAAGGATGAAGGTAATTAAATAACTTAAGTTTAGATGTTTAGCCTCATTGACTTAAGTAGCATGGTAAAGTTTCTAGCATAACCACTAACATTACAAAAATAGAATGCATAAATTCTAAAATAGTAGATGGGAAAGTTGGAATAAGAGAAAAAAGTCCTATCAGAATAAGGCAAGATAAAAAGCACATAAAAAAGGGGGGAGGCAAATGAAAGAGACAAAATATATAGGTAGAAATAAATCCAAATAGATCAGGAAAGCTTTTCCTCACCTGTCGCTAGGGTTCTCGGTCCTTCCAAGGAAGCAAAGGCCGCATTGGGGTGAGGCCCTCTCTTTATCAGGTGACTAGTGCCATCCCTGGGCAGCACCCCCCACCCCTGCTCAGCTCTCACCTGCACCTTGAGCTCCCCTGCATCTCCTCGGCTGTCATCCTGCATGGCGATGAGGTGACAGGAATGGAATATAAGATCAATGCCTTTGTTAAAGCAGTGGGTGTAGATATTGAACCTTTCTGGCTGGGCTCTTTGCAAAGTCCCCAGCCAGCGTCTATCTGGGAACCCTCCTGTGCAACATAGGAGCTGGTGGACCCGTCCCAGCAGCTGGTGCTACACCAGCAGGAGGTGTGGCTCCTTCCACCACCGCTGCCCCAGCTGAGGAGAAGAAAGTAGAAGCAAAGAAAGAAGAATCAGAGGAGACTGATGATGACATGGGCTTTGATCTTTTTGACTAAACCTCTTCTGTAGCCTGTTCAATAAAAAGCTGAACTCTTAAAAATAATTAAAAACAAATATACGAGGGATGATGATGAATGAAAATAAGTTTGCTAGTTAAGATCGAAAGATTGGCTGCTATGCCGTTTCTAAAAGCTGTAACTAATAAATAGGAAAACAGAGAAGATGAGAGGAAGAATGATACCAAATATATACTAAATACCTAGAAAAAGGTTTATTCATATTAATAGCAAACAAAATGGATTAATGTCTCATAAAATAACATAAATACATGAGCAAAACGTAGTCTAATTTTTATGAGATTTTGGGGGAAAAAAATCCATCGCATTATAGGACATAAACATGCCCAAATCAAATATGTGATATTCAAATAAACAAAATTATAGAATATAAAATATCTGAACATGAGTTTATGCAACATGCAATGTTTAAAGAAAATGCATTCTTAAAGTACAGTGTATATGTATTACAACCAATCGGGTTCAACACTTATAAAGTATGGTAGTGAGACTGATCATATGCTTGGACCACAATGCAATTTAACTTAGAAATCAGTATCAAAATATGAAGTGTAGAAATCTTAAAATGCACTTTAAAATATCACCAAATAAACTTATATATCATAAAAATGGAAGTCAATGGAAATGGAAATATGTATTAAAACAATGGATAAGGATATATTAAGAAAAATGGTAGATTTAGTATTTCTATTAGAAGAGAATAATATACATGTACATTGTGAAAGGATTACTGTAATCAAGCTAATATGTATCTATCACCTCACAGTTACCTTTGTGTGTGTGTGTGTGTGTGTGTGTGTGTGTGTGTGGTGAGAACACTTAAGATCTACTCTCAAAAAATTTCAAGAATAGAATATATGTATATTAACCATAGTTACCAAATATATATGTATGTGTGTATGTACATGTTTTTTTTTTTCAGAACAAACTCTCAGGTAAAGGACAAATGTTTCATTATTTATCTCCATAATCTGGATTATGGGATATTATATAGCATCCAAACCTCTACCAGGGAAATTACAGAATCTCTCTGATTTCTCCAGTCTGTACTCACCAAAATTTAAAAGCATGGATGATAGCTATAGTCCTTTGTTACCATAAAAATCTAAAGTAAAATTTTTCTTTCCTTTTTTGTACCTTATACTTAACACAGTTTTTAAAGATTTATTTATTTATTTATTGGGGGGGCAGAGGAA
Source organism: Ursus maritimus (assembly GCF_017311325.1). Classification (NCBI taxonomy): domain Eukaryota; kingdom Metazoa; phylum Chordata; class Mammalia; order Carnivora; family Ursidae; genus Ursus; species Ursus maritimus. Next base: position 55,526,095 of record NW_024423344.1, on the reverse strand, counting down.
GAGAAAGTCTTAAGCAGACTCTGCACTGAGTGCAGAGCCCAATGCAGAGCTCTGTCTCTCCATCTGAACCTAAACCAAGAGTTAGATGCTTAACCAACTGGTTAGATGCCACCCAGTCGCCCACCACAGTTTTTATTGAGATAGACTTGTGGAAATTTAAGGTGTACTGCTTGTTGATTTAATACACCTATATGTTGAACTATGATTATCACCGTAGCATTATTTAACACTTCTAATAGGTCACATAATTATTTCTTTTTTGTGGTGAGAACATTTAAGATCTCTTGGCAGCTTTGAAATATAGTATTATTGACTGTAATCACTAAGCTGTGCATTAGATCCCCAAAATTAATTCACCTTCTTAAGTGAAAGTGTGTGTACCCTTTCACAACATCTCCCCAGTTCCCCCACCCCACAACTCCTGGTAACCACCATTCTACTGTTTCTACGAGATCTACTTAGTTAGATTCCACATATAAGTGATATTGTACACTATTTGTCTTTCTCTGTCTGACTTATGTTACTTAGCATATTGACCTCAAGGTCTAGAAATGTTTTTCTTCTAGAATTATAGCTGACGAGAACTCATAAATATAGATCTTTCTATGATAATAAAGCTAACCTTCTAAATATTAAGGAGTTCAGAAAACAGTATAAGTTTCTCATAAAAAAGAAATGCAGTGTAAAAAGGTAAGGAATTATCAGTGATCATTACTTTGAAAGAAGAAAAGGCCTTTGAGGGAAAGTGTGTAGATAATATTTCCCATCATATTCTGAAGGCCTACAGAAGAGTGAAGTGCTCTGTAGATTTCTCTGATTGCCTCAGCCATTGTCCCTGGCTTTCATCAGAGGCATGCTTTTGCCATTGAATGAGTACTTTTTTCACCAGACAAGGGGATGTTTTTTGTCGTATTTAAATAATTATCATTTTATATAAACTACAGACCTATTGTTATCATGTAGCTGTTGAAATATATGCATGCCTTATATTCTACAATTTAATTGTACACAATAACATAATTGTATTAGTCTACAAAAAATAAGCTTCTTATTTTAACCTTCATAATTATAAATTAGTATAAAACAAAAATTTCCCTTACCAGCATGCTTTTATTGCTAATAACTATGGCTAGTTTTCAGTTGGCTTTCTTTGATATGCTAATGCCTTATATTTAAAGTTGAATGAATGAGTGAATGAACAAATGAATGAACAAAAAATTAGATGTATAATAAGGCTTCCAGTAAGAGTTTATGTGTATATGCACAGAAGGATATGAATATTTTTAAGGACTATTCAAAATTCTTCTCAGTGAAATTAAGAGTTGCATATGCTGTGGTATCCTGGTGAGGGCAGCAAAACATTCAGCCTAACTTTAAAAAGAAATATTGTTCTATGCAAACTACAAGTTATTACAAAATCCAAAGTGTAGCTCTTCAATCCCAGAGGAAGTATTCAAAGACATAACAACTATACTTTTCATCAAAACTATCACTATATCATCACTGTTTTCTAAATCACGGTAGCTCTTGAATTCATTCATTCATTCATTCATTCATATCAGATATATATGTATCTCTCAAAGTCATAGACCCACATGATCTTAGGAACCACCTAGTATAACCTCAAAAGATAATAACATACCTGTAATTGAGAACTAAGAGGATGCACATTCCTACTAGTTATGACTAAATCGCAATTTTATATGAACATATATTTTTTCTAACTTATTTTCTATTTTAATGACTTATTTAAAGTATGAAACACCTTAAAATATGTTTTGTGGTATATTCAAGTGGGTAAATGTAATCACATGTTCTGATATCTAATTTGAAAGTATGGTCAGAAGAGAGGCTATAAAATGATATACATTTTTTAAAATTTCAATGTACTAAGCTAAATAGAAATATTATATTTTGATGGACTATAAACATGTTAGCTGAATCAATAACATTTAATACTGCATTGTCTTAATAAATATTTACTTGATGCTATCTCACAGTAAAAAAGAAATTGTATAAATATAAGAAATCTTGGAAATACATTATTTTATTGACTTGACAATTGTTTAGGAATTCATTGCACAAGTGAGTGGATTTTTCTTTTTCTTTTTTTTCTTTTTTTTTTTTAGGTATACACTTTAACTGAAAAGCAAGTTATTAACTATAAACAATAGTAATGAAAATAGGGCAGGTGGAATGAAGAGGAAGGCGTAGAGAAACCTGTATGAGTTTGAATGTGCTTTTGAAATTTTTACTCTGAAAATATAGAAATGGCTCTAGAAACCTGAAATGGAGTCTTAAAATTTTCAGCCTTTTCAGAGAGATACACTATGCTTCTAGTTACTTCAGTGGTATAATAATCATTTTGTGAAAAGCCCTTTTTTTTTTTTTTTTTAAGTAGGCTCCATGACCCAGTGTGGAGCCCAACTCAGGCTTGAACTCAGGACCCTGAGATCAAGACCTGAGCTGAGATCGAGAGTCAATGCTTAACCAACTGAGCCACCCAGAAACCCCTGGAAAACACTCTTCTAACTGAAAATATTCCATTGTACACTAATTAGTTCAGAGCACTTGTGTCTCTTGTGATATCCTCTTAGTTTTTGTTTTAAAAAGTGATTTCCATATATGTTTAATTGATACTATCATTTGAAATTTAAGCACATACTTCCAGATGCTGAGGCTCAGAAATTATAAATTTCTTCTATATTCTGAGCCACTAAAGGAAAAAATAAATTAGCAATGTTATCATCTCTTATTTGACACATAGAATTACAAATTGGATGTTGTTTTTATTTTTATCATGAGAAACCGGAGAATACATATGTACTGTGAACTTACACGAATGAGTGTAAAGCACAGTTCTATTTCAAAGTATCTTTAGCCTAGGAAAGAAAATCAGGCATAGATATTTTATAAATTAAAGAAAAATGAAATGTGAAGTAATTCTAATGAAAGGAAATTTGTAATTTGTAGACGGATAAGTAGCAAAAATATAAAGTGAAGAAGTTCAGAGGAGTTAATCCTGAATTGTAATGGTCATACATTTTTTTTTTGTTTGTTTAAAAATGTATCTTGAGTATCTACTCTGTTTATTGTGTTTCCCGTGGGAATGTGTGGGGAGGAGATAGAATAGTCAGAAGGTGATTTGATGAGCATGAAATCAGAAAAAGCATGTAAATGGATACACTTCCCAGGACTCACTTTTCCGCTTAACATTCTTGGATGTTAAGAATTTTGCCAATATATTTTTCTTTGTGAGTCTCCATTTATTTTGCTCCATTTCTAATGCTTTTCCTTTGGTTTTAAGTTTCTTGCCATGATACTACTCTAATGGATCTGTACATGTCTTTACCTAATGGGCTGGTCTTTATGGTGAAGTGACATGTTTATCATAAGATAGTATGTACCTATAAAAGTATAAATTTCAGGGACTAGTTACTGAACAAACCTTGTCATTGCCATTCATACCATTGTATCGACCATATAATTATTTTGAGTACTGGAATATATATATATATATATATATATATATATATATATATACACACACACATATACATACACACCTATTTACATAGGTTCATACACACATAAAGTCAGCCTTCAATTTATAATGGGAGATAGGGCATACCTATGATGATAACTATCATGGGACAGAAATGGAAATATGCTCTTTGGATTTTAGTAAGTTTATACTTAAATTTTTTGGGGAGTAAGCATTTAAAAAAAAGGAACTGTTGTTTTGCAAGCTTTTTTCTGGGTCTCATGTTTGACTTTTGATATTATTTTAACCTGTCCCGCCCTCCCCAGATTTATTGAAATACAATCAGTATACAAAAAATGACATATAATTAATGTATACAATTTGATGAGTTTATTGACATTTATACACTCATGTTATGAACATCGCAATCAGATAAACAGGGTAAATATATCCATTACCTCCAAAAGCTTCCTTGTGTCACTTTGTTTCTGTTTATGTTGGGGGGATAGGCTAAAAACACTTAACATGAGATCTACCCTCAACAAATTTTTTTTTAAGATTTTATTTATTTATTTGTCAGAGAGAAAGTATAAGCAGGGGGAACAGCAGGCAGAGAGGGAGAAGCAGGCTCCCCACTAAGCAAGGAACCCAATGAGAGACTCTATCCCAGGACCCTGGAATCATGACCCAAGCAGAAGACAGACACTTAAACGACTGAGCCACCTAGGTATCCCTACCCTCAACAAATTTTTAAGTGCACAATACCTTATTGTTAACTATAGTCATTGTATTTTCATCATAGTCTCTGCAATCATCAGTCCTCTGTGATAAAAGACATAGTTTTAGAGAATCTAATGAAACTTAGGTATGCATCTGGGTTTTGCTCAGCAAATTTACATAGTCATGCATTTTTAAATATTTTACAAACAGTGAAAAGCAAGTAAAATAATGGCCACTTAGATAATGGAGATGGTGGTTTACAGTTTACAACATGCCTTTGTGTTCATCGCTTCCCTTAATCTTTAGAGTATAGATGTGAAATGGACAGGGCAGATATTGCGCAACTGACGAATTGTGCCTCTTCTATTTTTTGAGCTGCAAAATGTAGTCATTAAATTTATCTTGGAGCATTAATTAGTATTCTTTGAGATCTCAATTCTCTTCCACCTCTTTTGATGGTTTTGCCATATTTTCATAATTTTTTTTAGCATTTCTAATTTAATTTGATAGTGTTTTATACTTTACAGTTCAATAGTTGGCTAATATTGAAAACTACTCCTCTCTTCTGTTCATATCATCTTTTCAACTTTTAACACACACAAATATTTTGAAATCTATAAGAAGAAAAAGAAATAATGGTGGTAAGTACTTGGCTAATATTAGAAAACTTCCCTTTCTGGGGCACCAGGGTGGCTCAGTCAGTTAAGCATCTGACTCTTGATTTCGTCTCAGGTCATGATCTCAGGGCAGTGAGATCCAGCCCCACTTCGGGCTCTGTGCTGTAGTGTGAAGCCTGCTTGGGATTATCTCTCCATCTGCCCCTCCCATCCCTCTCTCCCTCTCTTTCTCTCTCTCTTCCTCTCAAAAAAAAAAAAATCCCCTTTCTCCTTTTCTTGCTCTCACTCATTTAGTAATGTATGTGCATACTTCAACATATACCATGATAAAAAATAAAATGGTCCACATCAAAACATCGTTTCACATAAATAAGAAGTATTGCCTCTAAAGTATTATTTCTGAAGGCATTGGCATTTCTGTTTTTCATCCAGCCCTAGAAATAATTCAAATTTATCATCATTCATGGCACAAACAGTTATGAGCATTTTTTAAGCTTCTTAACCTTTTACAAAAAGCAGACTGACAGATACTATAATGTTACTTGGAAGGAGTTTATGAAGCATACAGAGTCCATTTATCTTTGCAGACAATTAAGGATTTAAACATGGATTAGGCCATGCAATCAAGTAGTTTATACATAGATTATTTGGTCTTGGCACCCTATCAAATTATTTGAGTATAGTAGTGTTATTTCACCAAAAGCTATTACAGGAATAGCCTTAAATACTCATTCCTGTATTTGCTCTAAGGAGTTATTACGTCATCCATAATATTACCATTTCTCGGTGTCTTCTATACAAAAACCTACACTGAAAATACCCAATTAAACTCAGTATTTCTCAAAAAATGTGGTTTTCTTAAGGGAACCACAGTTTTGTCCCAGTATTACAAAGTAACTCTCTATATAGTGTTTACTTTCAAAACTTGGCCATCCACGAAAGGATATTGAAAAATACCTTGTACCCAGTGCACATATTTATAAATGGAAGTAGACTATTGGAAAGTAAGAAATGCTTGTTTAAGAGGACAGAGCATGAGCTGTGGTGATTAATAACATACAAGTATAACATTTTTTTATTATGCTATCCATACTGGTTAAGTGTGGAAAGAGAAAAAAAATCACAGCAGTTCTATGAGTTTGACATCCCCATAAGTAATTTTGCAGATGTAAATGCACTTTACCTATAAGCGTGCCTTTATAAACTAACAAAAGTGTTATTGTCCATTTTGTTTTGGACACCATAATACTCAGGAGCAAATGCATTACCAAATTAAAATGCCTCTGAGGACCTACGGTCTGCAGGTTAGGTCCTGATGGCCTTTTCTAACTTGTTTTCTCCCTACGAATATGTCTATATTTTGCTATTTTATTGTATATATTTCCTATAAACTACCACAAATCCTTTGTGGAACCACACATGCCATTAATTAATTGCTTAACTCTGTGCAGCTGTACTGTGCCAGGCCCTCTGCCAGATGCTGGAAATACAAAGATAAACATGACACAATCCCTTTTTTCAAGGAGTTGAAAATCTAGCCAAAGTGGATCCCATTTTTACGGTACTTTGGAATATAGCAAGCTCTCCCACATTATCATATTTGATATACACACATGGGAAATTTAAAAAGTGCATTAGAAGTATGTTTACTCTTCCTGGGCACTGAACTGCAACAATTATTTTGTTCAATAATAGATCCACTGGGAAGATGTAGCTAATGTGTGAAAAGTCAAATCTGAAATAGATGTGTTATCCTGGGAGCATAACTCAAATTTGGTGAAACTCCCTTTGATTCTGCACTGTGTTATTGGATTTTTATTTTGCTTCCATCATCACCAAATCTGAAGATCTAATATTTATCTTATAGATAATAGCAATTGTATACCACTTCTACATTGCTTCAGAAAATGTAACTGCATTACTTCCAATCCAATGAAACAGAATGAGAAGAACCCAGAGCCAAAGATTCGAGTAAAATGATACCATATTAAGAAAAACCTCTAATTTATATTTTTATGCCTTTAAATATTTTTAATATGTAAAAAAATGATTTGATGACCATTTACCAAATAATAGTGATATATATATATTGATAGTGTAATTATTTGATTCTTATTATGCAAAATAGAAACTACGACTATATACATGTCCTACTGCTGTCCGTGGTTTTGTGTTTTAATTGACTGCATTTTAAAAACAGATTTTAAAATAAGGCCATTTATCCTGCCATTGGTTTGCTCCCCTCCTCTTCCTCTCATTGGTGAGGGAGGGAGTCGGGTTCCAGGGTAGTGGCTTTTCCATCCTCTAGCATGGTCAAAGCACAAGACCTGACTCCATCAATAATTGACATTGACAACAGGGCAGCTAGTGCAACAAACCTTTTGCCAGAACATGTGTGCTGATACTAGTTGTAATAAGACTAAAATGAAAAGAGAAAAAAAATCTCTTTTTTTGCATAGATTGGGAGAGCAATTTCAACATGTCTTTTGATTGACATGCTTGCAGATGTTTAAGAACTGTGAAGCAAATTATAATTTATGGAAAGCGGATTTTGCATCCAGTTGATTTCCCTTTGAAACATTTCAGTGAAATATGACATTTGATTTTGATTTTTCAAGACCACCTCAGAGATGAAGTGTGATGTGCCATCTCCTAATGCTATTACCATACTTTGTGTGCTGGTAGTGACTATCAGCAAGTCTGCCTTCAGCAACACCGGGAATTGTAAATATGTTACTAAACAAGTGGTAAAATCTGGGAATAGACCATACATTTTTCAGTGGGGGTGATATCACCCAAAGGTGGAAAAATTGATTCGGAGTGGCAGAATATTAGACATTACAATGGTTTTTGGACCTCCACAGGGCCACAGAAGATACAGGATATACAGAATAATCTCTGTTATGAAAATGTTATGGGTGCAAGATTAGGAGAAAAAGAAATCTAAAAGGCTTTTGGGTGGGAATAATAATGGAAAAAAATAAAAGTTAAGAAACAATAGTATAAACCCAGTCATTTAGGGTTTGAAGCTATATACTTAGTTTACCTAGAAATAATTTATCAAGCAAAAGACAAAATTCTGCTGAACTGGTAAAACTATAAATAAAATAGAAATAATACTGTGCTAAATAATCATCTTCTAGGGAGTTTCTTAAAGGTATTCTATTAATATGAGAACTGAGAACAAGTACAGCTATGAAAATTTCAAATAAGTTATTATCACTACTTATTTTTAGATTACAATAAGTAAATAAAGGATTAAAAGTATGAGCAAAATTACATGTTTTTAATGTGTCATGTTTTAATTAATATATTTCCAATTTCAAAAGGGGTGGAATATTTGATGATTATCAATAAGATATTTTCATTTCAAATTAGTTCTTAAATGAAAGAGACAATATTTACAATTTGTGGTAGCCATATTCTTCAAAAACAATTATTTTTATGCAGGTTGTATGCTAACAAATAAACAATTCAAAATAGTGAAATTCATAAACATTACAAATAAGCTAACTAAACTAAATTCAACTAAATTCAAGCACTTTGAGGTCAATTACAGTGATATGTAAAAATCGATGTCTATGTACAAAGGCATTTTAGAAAGTTACTGTAAAATAAACTTTTGCTAAATCTACCCCTTTAATTAAAAACTATTCTACAAAAAATAATTATTCAAGAAAACAAGTTACTGTATGAGTTTTAAAATGCAAATCTAGTATCTAATACAATCATTTCTGACATAGCTATTAAACTAGTATTTTCTTTATTTAAAGGTTTTCATTATATTTGAAATAATCAATGATATATTTTTCAGGCCAGTCAATGGGTTTTTTTAGCATAATTTCAAGCAGTGTCATACTGAAAAGAGGAGGAGTAAGTAAAAAAATGTAAGGCAGGAAGAGAATATTATAAAGACATAAACAAAGAATAGAAATTGTCCATTATTCCAAAAGAATAGAGAAAGGACCCAAATTAATAAAATTATGAATAAAAAAGGAGAGGTCACAACCAACACCAATGAAATTGAAAGGATTATTAGAAACTTTTATCAACAGCTATATGCCAATAAATTAAGCAATCTGGAAGAGATGGAGTCCTTCCTGGAAACCTATAAACTACCAAGAGTGAAACAGGAAGAAACTGATATTTTAAACAGGCCAATTAATTATGAAGAGCTTGAGTCAGTGATAAACAACCTTCCAAATAACAAAACTCCAGGCCCGGATGATTTTCTTGGGGAATTCTACCAAACATTCAAAGAGAAATAATACCTATTCTCCTAAAGCTATTTCAAAAAATGGAAACAGAAGGAAAGCTACCAAACTCATTCTATGAGGCCAATATTACCTTGATCCCCAAACCAGGCAAAGACCCCATCAAAAAGGAGAATTACAGACTGATTTCCCTAATGAATATGGACGCCAAAATCCTCAACAAGAAATTGTCTATTATGTATACAGAATCTTATGTTCTCCAAAATAAGTTATTCCAATTTAATTGAAAAACAAATGATGAAAAAGAAAACTTAGTCACTTTTCAAAAATTCATGCTAATTGGAAACAACCAAGTAGAGACACAAAACCACACTTCGGAAAACATATACACACACACAAACGTATGCATGTATACCTATATATATGTATATGTACATTTATTTGTTTATTAACTCATATAAGTAGATACTAGATATGACATCACATCCTATGCTTCATGATAGCCTTAGAAGACAAAGGCTTTGGACAAAGCAAAATATTCCAGGAAAGGGAATACCTCACTGTGATTTAGATGTGAATTTAAGCTTGAAATGATTTTGGAAATTGAGTATAAGCATTGTATGTTTAATAAATGGCTGTAATAGAGGTGCTTGTTCAGGAAGAAACAGAAATGGAGGTAGTTAGCCTAGCTGCAGGGACACAAGTAGAATGAGAAATAACCAAATTCTCTCAAGGGAATTATGCAAGCCATGCGGCATCATATGCCAACATCAGCTTACCTTTTAGGGCTCTCCTGGAGATGTAACAATTGAATATATGCCCGAATGGCAACAAAGTTAAAACTGAACAGATCTACCAGGCATAAAGCCTTATTCCTCAATGCCACTTTGGAAGTGACACTGTGGGTTTTCAAACATGATTACAAACTATAAATTTGTGTTCTGCGTGTCTGCAGGATCATATTCTGAAACGCTGAACCATCATTGTATCAAAAATAGCCACAAATTACCTACTTTTTGTACAATTATCTTTGAAAAATGAACATTAGAAAAAAGGCTTGGTAGAATTTGGGGGAAACAACCAGCAGAAACCAGGACCTTCCCGGAAAAATAAGAAGGCATAGTTAGTCACTTTATTCCCACTTCAGATCAGTCTGATTTCCTGATTTACTCAAGCAGAAAAGCACTTTAGAGAAAGGTAACTGAGTAGCTCCCAGAATCTCTGGAAAGATCAGAGAACCAAGTTGGGTATGTGAACGGGAAGGAAAGTGGCCCCATAATCAAAATTGGTTGAAATTGTGCCATAGCAGTTCTCTGCTGAGGATAGTGCTGCCGATGCTCTAACCAGCAGCAAAAAACTTGCAACAAACAACTCCTTCCTCAGCCCTGGACCCTGAGAAGTCCCCGGCCACAGCTATTCTAGATATGCTCATTATTGCCTTTGCTGCCGCAGGCAGAGGTAATCCTTCCATTTCTTTTCCCACGTGTCAAAAGGTCTAATTTCAAAATCCAGACACATGAGTCTGATTGGCTAGACCAAGTCATATGATCTGCCCTAGCTACCAGGAGAGCTGGGAAAATGGGTGTCTAATGTTTTTATCACTTATGATAATATATATGGTTTATCTCCAGATAAGAGACTTAAAAGGTGGGAAATTGACTAGTATTAGGAATGGAGTGAGAGATTCCCCCATAAGCACAGTGTACAGCCAAGTATGATTTCCTGAGTTTGATGCCAAAGCCCCTGATATTTTCACTGCTTTGGCAACTGCTCATGTGAGATAATGCTTTTTCACAGCCTAATAGTTGCCATAAATGTAGAAACTGCCAATTCCAACTGATTAGAAAATAAGATGTTTTCTAGTTTAATAAATAATATTTAATCCTTTTTCCTTGGGAAATTCAAATGTCCTGTAGGATTTCCATTTTTCATAATATTGAAATCAAAATTAGTTACTAATACATAGTGCTTGTGCAGAAATCTAAAAGAGATGGTGTTGACCTTTTTTATCAGCCCCTTTAATTAAACACTAGCCATCTGATTAGACACTAGCCATCTACATGATATAGTTTAATTGCCATCACAAAAAGGCATCCACCACTGTTAAATGCATCTCTCTACCTGGTCTGCAATAGCGCATGTGATTCTACCTTTAGACATTTATTTCTCTGGATCAAGATATTGTGTACCAAGAATCAAGGGTGAAAATACAAGTTGTGGCATTGTCCATCTTACAGTTTTGCATTCTGGTTTTGTATACAGTATGTATAAAATGATATATTATGCTTGTAGTGTATACATGGTTGTGTGTGGCTAGTGTGCACCTGTGTGTATGGAAATAAATTAGTGATTTTAACACTTTTTTTTGAAAACTGATGAAACAGAGTATGTATATAATACATTTTTTAAATGGTGTATCATCTTGACATTATATAAGCACTTGTAAGACAGATAGTCAAATTTGTCCTGAAATAAGTCCCAAGGAAGACATAGTAATGTATATGACAAAATAATAACAAAACTAGTGGGAGAAGGAGAGAGATAAAGAAAGAAAAGATTTTATAAAAGAAAATAGGAGGAAAAAAAGACAATTTAGCTCTTTAAGATTTTGCCATAACTCTGAAAAGACTAACAGAATAGCAAATAACACTTTTGTTTTTATATATTTTTAAAATCCGATCGATAACCTGAAAAGTTAACCTCACTGGGTCTACAGACTTTCATGATTTTTTAATCTTTTATATTCACAAGAGCTAATTTCACAACCCACTTCCTCTTGCAGAAGCAGCAATGAGTCCCTATCATTAGCATCATCACACATTTATTTGTTGTCAAGCAGGTGCATGGTACTGTGCTAACTCTTATGGGATACACAAAATGTAGGTTAGAAACTCATTTTCTAGAGAATAAAAGAATTTCATAAATATATGCATGATAATCCAGGAAAAAATATATAAAGTGCACATAATGCATGGAAAACATGAAACCTAAAAATGTACCTAAATAATTCACAGATTGTATCTCTTTCCCAGGTAACTAGTCTGTGAATTAATCCTGTCTCTGAGCTTTCTAACTCTTATGATCTGTCCCACTCAATTTATCACTAACTCGCATACTGCTTTATTTCACTGATGGAGTGTACATACCATATGTATTATGTGCCCAGTACTCTGTTAGGTGACAGGATATAAAAATATAAAGGGGTTTGATCTCTGTCTTCAAGAATATTACATTTTAGTGAGGAATCAATGCTACAAACAATTTTCAAAAGAATACACAACTTACTAGTTATTTTACTCAATCCATTAAGGTGAAAGGGACTCAGATATGTAGGTGGCTTGGTCTGGAAAGGACTTACAGAAGTAATTTTAAGCTAAAATATGTTAAAACTTGAATAAGAATGAAGAAGGAAAACAATATATTCAGTAAGTAATCATAAATTGAAAATTATTTGCTCAAGTAAATGGGTCAGTATTGGCTTCACTTTAAAAGTACCGAGCTGATTGGAAAATATTTTAAATAGTAATAAATAGTGTTGGCAGGGGTTTAAGAAAATAGCAAATCTCATCTACTGCTGGTAGAATATAAATTGGTAAGATTTTTGAGTAGGCAGCTTGTCAGTTTGCATCAGAAGTCTTAATATTTTTCCTATACTTTGACCTGGCATTGCTACTTCTAGGAAATCTGTAATAAGAAGATAAATAATAATGTTCACAGTGATTTGTGCAGAAGTTGTTCTTTGCAGCATTACTTATGAAAGCAAAAATTTTAGTAAGAACTAAATATCCAACAATGTGAAGTTAGTTCAAAGAATTATTCTATGTCATACAAAGGAATTCAGCCTCCAATAGCAGTGGTTGTTTAATAACAATGCAAATGTTCACAAATAAATGTGAAGTGCAAAAAATATATTGCAAAATATATGTGTGTATGTTTATACTAATTTCTGGGGGTTAGAATTCTGTAGATTTTATTTTATATTTTTGCTGTTGTTTTCAGTGTTTTCTAAAATCTATACAAATAACATGTATTGCTTTATCTAAAAAAAAATGTTATACATTCTTTGTAGGAAACAAAAACAGAATTATTTTTCTATGAGTAATTATCTGCAGGGTCTTGTAAGACAAATTTTAAAAAGTAGAATAAGTTCTGTTAAAAACAATACAATAGGCCCACAATGGAGTTGCTTATGCCAAGCCTGGCATCACCAAACTAAAACTTAATTAGTTTTAGCTCTCCCAGAAGTGGAATCTTGAATCACCACTAGTGAGGTAATTTGCCCAAGAGACCCCTGCCATGCCCTGAAGAAAAGTGACCTTGTCACAACCAATCTGATTTTCGCTAGTATAATTTTCTTACTCCTGCTCCCTTCTGCCTATAAAAGTCTGTCATTTTGCACAGCTACTCAGAACACTTCGCTGTCTGCTAGCTAGAATGCTGCCCAATTCATGAATCCTTGAGTAAAGCCAGTAAGACCTTTAAAATTTACTCAGTTGAATTTTGTTTTTTAACAATTATTAAGATTATATTTAAGCACCAATTAATATAAGCAATTGTACAAATATGTGTTCTCATTTCGTTGTAGTATAGTACATAGTGTAGTACAGTTGAGTCTTGAACAACGTGGGTTTGAACTGCATGTCCCACTATTACACAGATTTCTTACGTTAGATACACCATATTATTATAAAGGTTTTTCTCGTCTTTATGGTTTTCTTAATAACATTTTCTTTTCTCTATCTTACTTTACAGTAAGGTACAGTATAAAATACATATAGTATACAGAATATGTGTTAATCAGCTATGTTATTGGTAAGTTGTCTGGTCAATAGTAACCTATTAGTAGTTAAGTTTTGGAGGAGTCAAAAGCTATACAAGGATTTTCAACTGCGCAAAGGGTTTTTCAGGAGTCAACTGCATATACCTAGAGTGTTACCCTTTTCAGGCAGACCTTTGGTTGCTTCATTTATGTTAAATTTAAAAAAAATTAGAATTTTCCTATATACAAATTTATATTTTTGATCAGTGTTCTCCCCAATATGTCCCAAATAGTGATTCACACAAGTTTTATTAGACAATGAGACTTCATGAGAAAATCAGTTCCAATCAAAGATAGCCAAACATATGAGCCAAAGCAGTATAAAGTAATAGAAACGTGAAAAAATGATACTTCAGGACACAAGCAAAATTGTGAAAATGTGTGTTTTGAGGGAGAGAGAGAGAGAGCTCCTGTGCACAAATGCAGGGGATAGGGGAGGGACAAAGGGAGAGAGAGAGAGAGAGAATCTTAAGCAGCTCCATGCCCAGCATGGAGCCCAGAGTGGGGCTCCATATCACCACCCTGAGATCTTGATCTGAGCAGAAATCAAGAGTCAGCTGCTTAACCAACTGAGCCAGTCATGCGCCCCTGTGAAAGTATTTTTATGTGTTTTACTTAGTTTGCTATTTATTTCATTATAAATAAAAGCTACATTTTGACAAGCAACTACAAAAAAATATTTTCAAAATATATTTTATGGTTTTGCCTTCAGAAGTCATGTAATATGATAATTATTTTGGTACTCCACTCCTAGAAAATTATTTACATAGAAAAGGAAAATGTAAAAAATAGGTGGAAACCTTACATTCTAAGCATGTTAGTTTACAGGTGTAATTGACTTACATTCTCATCTCTTAGTTTACAGTTGTTATCACGGAAAGAAGAATTTCAACAACCCTTTATCTTATGAAATATAGTAAAGGATAGTAGTAGATTAAACTCAGTACTAGTAAATTCTATTCTACAGTGCTTATTACATTCATTCTTGGTTTCAAGCCCTAGTGAATATGCAAATACATTAATATAACATCCCAAGTCCAAATGTGAAAAGTCTAAGGAAGCAAGAGACGTTGGGGCTTTTCTGAAATCATTTTTAAAGATTTTGGACTCAGAAAAAAGAACCTGAAGGGACCAAAAATTCACTTCGGTGAATTAATTTACTGGTAAGGAAACCGACCCATGGAAAGATTAACAAAAGTAACAGCATTTAGAGCAAATAAGGACTTAGGAGTGAGAATAAAAGTTTAGCTCATTAGTGTGTAGCTTTGTTACTTTTGGCAAAGTCAACTAGTATTATCCAATCTTGGTAAATTACTCAATACTCCTCAGTTTCAGTTTCCACATCTATAAAATAGAATAATAGTATCAAAATCACCATACACAAGTTTTCAGTAGTTCCCTCCGGAATAAAAAACATGGATAAGAGAGGCTAAAGATGGACTTCCTATATATAATTTTGTGTTTCTTAAATAAAAAAGTATTTCTTTTAAAATTAAAAATCAAAACAATACTTTTAAAATTATTGTGCAGAATAAATTAAGAATGAAAATATCTTAAATTAATGTTGGTTATGTTTCCTACTCTTCCATCTTAAATATGTAGTGCACATATGGAAACATTTGGAAATTTGATGCCACTTGGGGGAAATAGATAATAAACTGATAATTCTATTTTTAATCCTAATGATCCCATGATATGTACATCTAACTTTTGTCACTTGAGAGATGAACCTGTTTGAGGAAGAATAAGAAAATATGAACATTTAATGATACAATTGAAATCCTTCTGGCCACAGCCCAGAAACAAAACTACAGCCCTGAGCAGATATTATCAATTCTCATCATCATCTGGAGTATCCTTTATTTCAGGCTCCTGAGATCATCTGCTATGAGAGGCAAAGCAATTGAAGTAGTTCACTTGAGCTCAAATAGATATAGTAGAACCCTTTTAAAAAGAGTTCATGCCTAAGAAATGTCCCCCTAAGGCATTAGAAATGTTTAGATTGCATACACATTGCCATATTTTTTTTATTTCCTACCAAGAAATTTACTGTTATACTTGAAGAGTTAGCCTTTGGAGGGTTGGATATACTATTCTGGACTGCTTTATTTCTCTGAAATACATTTATTATGAAAATAATTTTTTAAGAAAAACTTTGTTGGCTCATTAATGAGGATGCATGTTCAACTGAACTACGTGTGTGTCTATATTCTTTCTTGCAATTTTGTATTGAATATCTTCATATAGGTTATATTACCTTACTATTTTTTCTGAGTTTTTGTTGCTCATCTGGCCCTACCACATGCCTTTTCTTAGAGTGCAAAGATAGTAAACTATTTGAGGAGAATAAAATTGGGGAAAAAAGATTGTAACATATCGAAATAGGAAAATCCTGATGTAAAATTTCTAATGTGATGGGTGGTTTGAGAGGCAAGAAGCAATCAGGGGACAGAGATAAAACGTTTAATGGGTGGGGGAGGGATGAAATCTGAATATCAATTGCTTGTTACCTCAATTCTGTTCATTTAAAATCAACTGAAATATGTTCTTTGAATAAATACTTTATTCAGCAAGTTAAATAAACAAGTAACCAATTAAGTTTAATAGTATGATTTTAGATGATTGCCATTAATATTTTTCTTTCTAAACAGGGAGCATTTTTCTGTCTCTCCTTCAGAGCTTTGTTTCCCCTATCAATCACAGGCACTGCATGAGGCTGCCTTCTTTCACAGGGTGGTTTCTGGGGCCAAGAAGTTTCAGACCTGAGTCCTATTACAAAGATACAGAAATATCCTTCCGTTCAGTTTAACTCCTCCTGCACATCTGCATTTCTCAACTGCAGAGCAGTTTTTCTGTGAAATGGTTTCAGATTAAGCTCTTTCTCTTTCTACATGTGGTCATGGGTTAAATGAAATAAGAACCAAATTGTTTTGGAAGTGTAATAGGTTGTCTGAAAAAGGCCTCTCTCTCTCTCTCTCACACACACACACAACCTAACTGAACCTTCATCCATGCCTTCCCACTGAATTTCACCAGAAGACAACACATTTGATTATATGAAAATATTACATACAGATATGAAAACTGCCTCCCCCGAGAATTAGCTTCTGAACCCAGGAAAAAAAAAGTTCTATACGTCCCTGAATTTCCTCATCCCTAGTCCTTCCTGGAATTTTTTAACTCTCTAGCCTTTTCAAAATGCATGCGTCCTTGAATTTTGAATCTTTTACTCAGATTATTAGCAGGCATATTAACAGCTGTCCAACTGTGTAGGACCTAATTAAAAGGGAAACTGATGTAAACATATTTCTGCTTCTACTGAAGAAAGGAAATAATAATAATAATATCCTATAAATTTAAACCCTAAAATCATGCACACAATTTTTAGAATATATTGATGGAAAAGGTGTCAACTCTGTTAAGAAAAGTCAGAACAGCTGACTTTTCCAACAAACAGCATTCTTGCATTCTCTCCCTTCTCAGATGTTTTTAGAACTTGGTTTTTATAAGCTCCATCTAAGTTTGAGGAACCAGATGATTCCTTCTCTGGGAAAAGTCCTAGCTGGGTGTTCCACCAGCGCCAGTGACCCAGAGAAGAGAAACTGTGCACTACCTGCAGATAACATTCACACAGGGCCTTAGAAAACAGCGGTTTCTCTCTCCCACTCTCTCTCTCTCCCTCTTTTTCCCTCCCTCTCTCTCTCTCACTCTCTCTCAAAATGCAACTGGTTATTTACTTATAAGCGTTTTAAATTCGCCCATATGGATTCAGAAACTTTGTGAGTGTGTATGAGTGTGTGTGTATGTGTGTGTGGGTGCACATGCCAGCCTGCCAGTGGGTATTTAAGAGCACTCACGAATCATACTGGGATTTTTTTCCTGCTCCCTCCCTCCTTTTCCGGTTTTCAGTGAAAGCTTTCTCAGGTCTGGAATCAAAGACGCAAGCGTGCATTGTATTTTCACCCTGCAGACTTAAATAACATTCAAGAAATACCATCAGAGAAAACTAACTCTCAACGACCAAATTGACTAAAATTCTATACCAAGTTTAAAAAAGAAAAAGTATGTGCCTAAATTATATACCATGCAACAAAAATTCATGCCCAGTTATATATTTAATATATATATGATATATAATATCATATATATAATAATATATATGATATGACTATATGTTCCAAATAACCACTTTCAACGTGCCAAAAAAATTTCAAAGACAAATAGCATAAAACATTGTACTGCAGAGACGGAAGAAATGCATTTAAAGCACCGATGAAAATGGCGTGCAGTATAATTACCTCAAATTGCTGTTCGCTTGACACCCTGACACTAATTTTATTCAAGCCATTGGGAAATAAATGTTTTAAAAGCACTCCTTTCCAAACGCTGGAGGTAGTGGGGGCTGTGAGGTCGTTAAGGAAAAGAAAGGGTAAAGTTTTCAGCACGCAAAAAGAATTAAATAATCCATTTAAAATAAGCGTCTATGTGGATCGACAGCATTTAATGCCCACATTTTTAACGCTTGCCCTGTACGTGGATTGATTTTTTTTTTCCTTCAGCATTCCCTCACCAGATGGATTTTTGCTACTGCAGATCAGCAGAGGGTGTCAGATCTTTCAGAGTGCACCAGGCTGGAACAAGCAGAGCTTCTTAGCAACTCTCTTCTACCCCCCTCCCCATTCTCGCGCTCTCTCCCTCCCTCAGACAACTCGCCCCCCGCCCTCCGCCCCCTCCACGTAATTCCGAAAGAGCAGAATAAAGAGGAGAAAAAGAAAAGAAGAGCTAGTAACCGAGAGCCGGAGCCCAGAAAAAAAGCTGAAGAGGACCGAAGGGAAGGAAAGGAAAAGGATGGACAGCTACAAAACGCAGCGACTGCGGAAATTTTCCAGCGCCATTGGCTCGGCAGCGTGAGTTCTTCTGTCGGGCGTGATTTCAGCACCGGGGGGACTGGACAGCACCTCGGGGGGACTTCTGGGCAACCTGCAGCCACAGCAAGAACTCCATCAGCCGCCTCAGCTACAGAAGCCGCCGAAAACCCTGCTTTGTATCAGAGAGGCAAGGTCAGTCCGACGCACAGCCATGCACAGGCAGTGCGCCTGTACTACGCTGCAAACCCTCTGCTTGTTTCTCTAACATGCACTTGCTTCTAATTACTAGCATTGTTCCTTTCCTGATTAGTGAGGATCAGTAGACCAGGTTCTGTAAGGGTGTAGTTTTAATTTATATGTATATATTTAACTTCTTTGGTAATTTTTAAAGGGTTGAGGGGGAGTGGGATTATTTTTTTCTACTTTTTTTTTCTTNTTTTTTTCCTTTTTTTTTTTTTTTTTTTTTTTTTTTTTTTTTTTTTTTGCTTGCCTTGCACTACGTGCCTGAATAGTCTGTGGATATAATTATTGACTGGCGCCTGGGTTGTTGCAGTGCGGGGGGGTTAGGGAGGAAGGAATCCACCCCCACCCCCCCAAACCCTTTTCTTCTCCTTCCCTGGGTTCGGACATTGGAGCACTAAATGAACTTGAATTGTGTCTGTGGCGAGCAGGATGGTCGCTGTTACTTTGTGATGAGATCGGGGATGAATTGCTCGCTTTAAAAATGCTGCTTTGGATTCTGTTGCTGGAGACGTCTCTTTGTTTTGCCGCTGGAAACGTTACAGGGGACGTTTGTAAAGAGAAGATCTGTTCCTGCAATGAGATAGAAGGGGACCTACACGTAGACTGTGAAAAAAAGGGCTTTACAAGTCTGCAGCGTTTCACCGCCCCGACTTCCCAGTTTTACCATCTATTTCTGCATGGTAATTCCCTCACTCGACTTTTCCCTAATGAGTTTGCTAACTTTTATAATGCGGTTAGTTTGCACATGGAAAACAATGGCTTGCATGAAATCGTTCCTGGGGCTTTTCTGGGGCTGCAGCTGGTGAAAAGGCTGCACATCAACAACAACAAGATCAAGTCTTTTCGAAAGCAGACTTTTCTGGGGCTGGACGATCTGGAATACCTCCAGGCTGATTTTAATTTATTACGGGATATAGACCCCGGGGCCTTCCAGGACTTGAACAAGCTGGAGGTACTCATTTTAAATGACAATCTCATCAGCACCCTACCTGCCAATGTGTTCCAGTATGTGCCCATCACCCACCTCGACCTCCGGGGAAACAGGCTGAAAACACTGCCCTATGAGGAAGTCTTGGAGCAAATCCCTGGCATTGCCGAGATTCTGCTAGAGGATAACCCGTGGGACTGCACCTGTGATCTCCTCTCCCTGAAAGAATGGCTGGAAAATATTCCCAAAAATGCTCTGATCGGCCGAGTTGTCTGTGAAGCCCCCACCAGACTGCAGGGGAAAGACCTCAATGAAACCACAGAACAGGACTTGTGTCCTTTGAAAAACCGAGTGGATTCCAGTCTCCCGGCACCCCCTGCCCAGGAAGAGACCTTCGCTCCTGGCCCCCTGCCAACTCCTTTCAAGACAAATGGGCAAGAGGATCATGCCACCCCAGGGTCTGCTCCAAACGGAGGTACAAAGATCCCAGGCAACTGGCAGATCAAAATAAGACCCACTGCTGCGATAGCGACCGGCAGCGCCAGAAACAAACCCCCAGCCAATGGCTTGCCCTGCCCTGGGGGCTGCAGCTGCGACCACATCCCAGGGTCGGGTTTAAAGATGAACTGCAACAACCGGAACGTGAGCAGTTTGGCTGATTTGAAGCCCAAACTCTCCGACGTGCAGGAGCTTTTCCTTCGAGATAATAAGATACATAGCATCCGAAAATCGCACTTTGTGGATTACAAGAATCTCATTCTGTTAGATCTGGGCAACAATAACATTGCTACCGTAGAGAACAACACTTTTAAGAACCTTTTGGACCTCAGGTGGCTGTATATGGATAGCAACTACCTGGACACGCTGTCCCGGGAGAAATTCGCCGGGCTGCAAAACCTCGAGTACCTGAACGTGGAGTACAATGCAATCCAGCTCATCCTTCCTGGCACTTTCAATGCCATGCCCAAACTGAGGATCCTCATTCTCAACAACAACTTGCTGAGGTCCCTACCCGTGGACGTGTTCGCTGGGGTCTCGCTCTCTAAGCTCAGCCTGCACAACAATTACTTCATGTACCTTCCGGTGGCAGGGGTGCTGGACCAGCTAACCTCCATCATCCAGATAGACCTGCACGGAAACCCTTGGGAGTGCTCCTGCACCATTGTGCCTTTTAAGCAATGGGCAGAACGCCTGGGTTCCGAAGTGCTGATGAGCGACCTCAAGTGTGAGACGCCAGTGAACTTCTTTAGGAAGGATTTCATGCTCCTCTCCAATGACGAGATCTGCCCCCAGCTGTACGCGAGGATCTCGCCCACGTTAACTTCGCACAGCAAAAACAGCACTGGGTTGGCGGAGACCGGGACGCACTCCAACTCCTATCTAGACACCAGCAGGGTGTCCATCTCCGTGTTGGTCCCGGGACTGCTGCTGGTGTTTGTCACCTCCGCCTTCACTGTAGTGGGCATGCTCGTGTTTATCCTGAGGAATAGAAAACGATCTAAGAGAAGGGACGCCAACTCCTCGGCGTCCGAAATTAATTCCCTACAGACAGTCTGTGACTCTTCCTACTGGCACAATGGGCCTTACAACGCAGATGGGGCCCACAGAGTATATGATTGTGGCTCTCACTCGCTCTCAGACTAAGATCCCAACTGGGGTAGAGCGGGGGAGCGGGAAGGCAATGCCCCCCACCAACACCCTGTCCCCACCCCGCTGTCATCCCAGGGGTCAGAGGAGCCCAGACCCAAGTCCAGCGCGCCTCAAGGCTTTATGGACATAAGTAAATAAATAACTATGAACTCGCTCCAGTGAGAGGGTTTGACCCCTTAGCTCCCTCCCGGAAACAAAGAGCAGACTGTGGCGAGCTGGGAGAGCGCTGCCAAATAGCTCTTTGCTGCGAGCTCCTTTTGATAAAACCCAGCAGGGGCCCTGCTCAAAGAACTAGCCCTCTGCGGTGGAGCTGATGGGGATGGCTGCCGCGGTCCTATACACATATACATATACCCACATCTATATAGAGAGATAGATTATCTATTTTTCCCCTGTGGATTAGCCCCGTGAGGAGGGGGGCGTGATGGCTCCCTGTTGGCTATGCAGGGACGGGCAGTTGCACGAAGGCATGAATGTATTGTAAATAAATAACTTTGACTTCTGACAAAAACAAAAAGTGCTGCATGGCTCGCATGGAAACCACGCGCTCCAGGGACGCTGCCCTCCTTGGCGACTGGAGACGGCGTCACGTTCACAGCACCCACCCTCTTACCTGATAAGTCCCATCGTATCAAACTTTCTATAAACAAAACAGTATAATCAGAAAGTGCCATTTCGCCATTATTTGTGATCGGTAGGCAGTTCAGAGCGTACGTACGTTTACTGTGAAAAAAATGTAAAGGTTTTATTTAAGACATTTGCATGGCTAATCATCAGTCCATTTTATGAGTTAAAATGTATTTTGCTGAGCGAAGTTTTTATGGGTTGTTTTGGGTTCTTTCTTTTATTTTGATGGTGATGTTTTATTTTTTTTTTTGAGGGGGAATATTTTTCTATACATATCCAATAATGCCTTCCATCTGAATGTAAAATAAGTACCCATGATTTCTATTATAGTATCAGTGTAATTATTAAAAAAAAAAGATTTGAGGCAGTTAAGCATGACCAATTAATGTCATTCTAGTGCTTAGGCTGCGATCTTATGGTAGCGATTCTGTGCTGGTGTAAATCTTACTTATACAGTAGGAAAAAAAGAACCGAGGAAGCACGTGAAACTTACTAATTCTATTCGAGGATTTTATAATGGCATATTTTTTCAGTATTAAAGTGAAAATGTTTTCAACTCTGGGTCCTTACATTTTTCCAGCTTCATGTTTGCAACTGGTAAATTGGATTTGCGGTGGAAGGGACGGGGGTGGGGGCGGCTGGGGGTGGATCCCTTCTAGAGCTATATCAAGGCTCTCTCTCTAATCGTTTTACTTAGCTTTTTATCCTTTACGTAGCTGCCCTCCTCCTCCATCCCTACCCGGGCTTTTCCAGCTTTCCCCTGTCGGTAAAGTAAGGTCTTCCCCAACACACCCTCCCCCACCCCTCTTTTTCCCCCCTCTCCTGATGCGGCAGTGAATCCCTTTATTAATACTGGAAATCCCTCGCTGCTGCTTCTGCTGCTGCTGCACACACTGCAGATATATTAAGGATGTTAGTAGAGATTTGATTTAATTGACTCTGCCTAGATCGGTCTCATTAAACAGAGTGGAGATTTCATTGGTCAGCACTCTTCGATGAAAGACAGCCCTAATGACTGGCATTTGAGATGCTGCTGGCGTTTTGAATTCAACATCTGCTGAAAACGGTAAAACTAATTAGTGTCCACCCACCCTCCCCGCCCCAACAACTGCATAGTGGAATTTGTTAAAGCACTCATCTTTATGGAAATCAATCATTATCCTAAAGAAGTGTTTCTTTCCCATCATTCGGATTTCTGGTTGTGGCCTAGTAATTAACGAGAAAAGCATTGAACTGTTTGAATTTTATGAGCCAGTGTAACCTGGCCTCAATCATATTCCTCTGGGATTTCTAAGCAGTCTATTTTATCAGCAGTTAAGGAACAAAAAGCAAACAAAACTACACATATTGATGGGGGTCCGCATTCCACCACATAACCACCCTGGAGAAGTATGTTAAAAGATTGCAGATCTCAGATTTTTAAATATATATATATATATATATAAAACAGATATATTATAGATATACATATAATATATAGTTGTAAATCAGCTAATGAAAGCCCCCAGAGCAGTAGTAGTAAGATTTGCCTTCTGGAATTCATATTTTAAACAGAAGTAATTTCCCAGAACAGTGATGTTCTGGAGTATGTATTATTTATTTTAATGGTTTTTAAATAAAATCTTTATTATAAACTATGACTATACTTAAGGCCATTCATCATTTTCTCTCTTGATTCTTTTGTTTGTGGAGTGCACTTCATAGTGATAAAATTGGAATTTACTATCCTCTGACAAATATCATGGGTTGTTTATTTATTTTTCTAAAGAAGGCCTTAATTTTTTTTTTTTGAAAGTACAACTGGGTTCCCTGTAAACAAGCAACAGATTTACTTGTAATGGAAAAGCTGGAGGAGGGGAAGAGTCATATTCAACAATATTATAACCTTAAGAAGGAAAAGAAAAGATGGTTGATATTCTACGTCTCTGGTGAGAAGTGATACTTTCAAGATATCTAGTGAGGCATAATAGTAATTTTTAAAACTAAGACATGAGTAAGTAAGGAAACTATAACTTCTAGAAGACATTCATTGGGGCAAAAAGTTTTCTTCATACTAATTAAAAATAAATTATGATATAGAGGACAAAGTTTAAAGAATAAACTTGTTTTTCAAATATTAGCTTTAACAACTTTTAGTAGTTATTATGTACCAGGTGTGGGCTAAATGGTTTATAAAATTATTTAATTTAACCCTTACAAATGCAGAATAATTTAATACAACATTGCTCTTTCCATTATATGGATGAGAAAATTGAGGCTTAAGGAGAGTAAGCAATAACTCAGATCATAACTGGTAGACACTAGAGCAATATTTTAAACCCAATTTCCTCATACTACAAAACCTTATTGTTTGAATGGCATGGTCATATGTATTAGCAGGATAAACTCTTAAAGAAGAGCATCCTTAAAAAATACATATAGCTGTAAAAATACTTTATAACAAATCAAAAACCCAAGTTATATCTTCTTAATTGAGTATGTATTGGTAGCCCATTACATTTCCAATATGTCTTCAGCAAAAGAAAATTGCCCTACATTTTGTTCTCCAAAAATGTATAAAAAGGCAACATATAAGAAAAGAAGATGAATTGCTGTATACATTTATGAATTATAGATATTCAAATCATTAAATTATCTATTGATTCTAAAAATATTAGAATTATCAAATATTTTAAGAAACACTAATATAAGTTTAAAAATTCATGTAGAAAACATAAACGATTTACTGTAAAAGGACATTCATTATTTAGAGAATGTTTTTTTATTTTGATAAAGAATCTGTCACAATTATATAGATATAAACTAATATATAGCCATATATATTAGTTTGCTTTAAGGTGATATATATTATGTATTAGTTTAGTTTACAGGATACATTATACATATATAGTCTTAGCACATAACTTTCATGTAGAAGTGCCTAGATGATTTTTGTTGTTTTTTTGTGAAATTTTCATATACCTGTAGCTGCCACGTGCACTAGTTGAGATATCTTGTTTCTAGTTAAATCATATTTAATTCATCAAAGTAAAAGAGATTCTAGTTGTACCAGATGGAAAAGGAGGAAAAAAGGAAATATCTTGTTTAATTCCATTGCTTTGAAGAATGTAGTAGCTTGTGTGGTTGCTGCTGTAACTAAGAATATCCTAGAATTTAAGTTGTTGCCATAGAAATTTATTGTTTAACCATTTTTACATGTTTACCCGGGGGGAAGCTGGAATGGCTGATCTAACATTAACATAACAGGATTCTTTTTCTTAACAATATTTATATCAGATGTAATTAAAATTGTCAGGCATTTTAATAAGTGTGAAAAATTATATTGGTGATTCCAAGGACAGTTTGTTATTCAGCTTTTTCCAGATTGCTAACAAATGTTATTTGGTATGTACAAAGGGGTGGATAAATTTGCAAGGGTAGATACCGGAAGGGTGTGTTTTTAATGTGTTGATAGAATATTAAGTAGACTGGTTTCTAATCCAGCTCTTTTGCTGGCTAATTTATAAATATTATTTCTAATCAACAAGCTTATTTGAAGAAAAATGGAAATATAAAATGTGCTAAAGATTTAATCTTAGCACAAATTATTCAGGTGCAACATATTATTTAATTTTTAAAAGATGAACTAACTCTGTATGGTATCAGTAGATATAATAAACGCATACTCAAGATTTTTAATTTATCTGATTTGTTTCAATGTGGTGCTGAACCATAAAAAAAGGAAGGCTAAAATTAAATTTTTCGTATAATTCTCTGGCATTTTCTTTTATCGATTTCTTTTATTTGTTTCTTTTATCACCGAAAATATTATTATTATAAAAAGTAATACACAGGACATGCAAGACTTTCTTCTTGGTATCAAAACTTAAAGATAGGCCAATAAATGGTTCCATGAAAACACATGTTACAAATAGCAACCCTGAAACCTGAACCAGTATTGACTCTACTGTGACCCATCAAAATTTGATGAGGTTTCCACACAAAAAAATTTGAATAATTAAGATAATTATAGATTAAGTATTTAGGAACTATAATTGTATAATAAAATGAACCACTGAAAAAAATTATCTTAGATTATTGAAGTTCAATATAACCCTTTGGCCTTAACTGACTGGCAATTTCAGTATAGTGGCTTAGACCTCAATCATCTAATTAGATACTCTCTTCCTTCAAATTATTTGTTAAATATATGCTATATTACATACTTGAAGTATAATTTTATTTCCAACTCGAACTTTGCACAAAGTTTACAAGAGGAAAATTACCTAATAGTTTAAAGAATTTTGAGTGAGTTAGAACCTAAATATTCAATTGACAACATTAATTGGGCATTTGCTATGTGAAAATACTGTAGAAGCTCTTTTAGAAAAAGAGAATAAGGCATTTCTAACCTCAAGGAGTTTACAACCCGAAACTGAGATATATGCATCCTTGTAATTGTAGAATAGTACATCATTTGCAATTATTAAAGAAGACCACTAGAAAATTTTTTGTTTCTTTCTTTGGAGTAGTTTAGGTTTTTAGTCATTTGGAAAAGTGCAATAGTCACATCAGTTTTATTAGTTGTTATATGAATAATTTAAAATCTTAAAATAATATTTTTAAATGAAAGAGGAACTTTAATTACTTTGCTAGATTTATGTCTTTTTCTGTAAAATGGGAATAATGTCTGCAATTTTGTAACTTCAGTTAAGTTTTTTAACTAATCATTCCAAAAAGAGACAAGCCATTTTTTACCTTAAGTGAATGATAATTTTTCAATTTTAATTATTTGAGAAATCAAATAAGTCTAGAAAATTGAATGAAATATTTTATGATATCATAAGAATTTCAGAATAGTTGTCTTTGGTTACTTAGCTTTGATTTGTGTGTATACACATAAAATACATTACAGCAGCTTTAATATAATATTAAATATACTTTTATAGTTTTACTATAAAGCTAATAATCCCATAGCCATTTGTTGTTTAGTGAAAACTGATATTCAGTTACTTAGTCGTATGGTCCAAATTTTTAACATGCAGAAAGCAGTAAGCAAAATCATACATTTATTCACTTCTATGCCTTATTCCCTTTGCCTCTAATTCCATTTCTTTTCTTGGCAGAAGAATACAGGAAAGAAACATGTTCAGCTGCAGCATATCGATAGAAAAAGTCGATATATACTGAAAAATGAGAAGTGCCTCAAATATAGATGATAAATGGCTAATCCATACTGCTATCAGAGAAGCAGTCTCTGCTCCCAGGAAAGGCAGATGAGTGTAAAGGCCCACTGTTACCATAAACAGTAATGGCTTTTACCAGATTCTGTGATATTTATTGTGTACTTTCTTTTTTTGAAATCGCGATCTTTTTAACATTTCCAAACTGTGCATGATATGAGAAAGTAATGCTTATTACTATGATAGCAATATGATTTGAATAAATTATATATACATACAAAGAACTTCTTACCACCGTAAAATATTCTTACCACCAAAAATTATTTGTCCATGAAATAATAGGATTACAAAATAGTGAGTGAATTTGAAAATGTCATTGCCTATACACTATGGTTGAATCCATATGTTTTAGGCTACACATTTTCATTTATTAAAATAATTATTTGTGATCAATTAGATTAATCCTATATGACTAAATTATTATATCTAAAATATATGTTGTATAATATATGAAATGGTATCATATAATAATTATCTGCTAGTTTCTGTTCAATTACATAATTTCTATAGCTAATCTAATTCAGTTGTGAGTCCAGTTAACTTTATTTAATCAGATATACTTAGCACCAGTTTGTGTTTTTGTAGCTTATACAGAAAATGGTAAAGTATGGGTTTGTCATCCTGGAGTTGTAAATTAGTGTTAGTGAACTTTTCAAGGATCCTAAATAATGAATCTAAATTGGTTTAATTCATTATCAGATGAATCTAAAGGAAATGAAATTACTACAGCAAAGAGTTTAATGCTGTTAATCCCTCTGTTTCCTGAATGACTAAATACATGGTGTCTGGTGTCTCAATACATGCTTAAATGAAAATTAACATTATTATTATGATGATTATTATTATTATTGGAGTCCGGAAACATTACATTTTATTATTTTTCAGCAAAACTTTGATTTTATGATATTTGTATTTTTCACTAGAATGGTCATTTCTCTAACAATCAAATTTCATGTTACAGATGGTATTTGGTATAATTAGACATTAAGACATAACAAGCAGAGTATTCCAGGAGGATATTACATCTTATGGTGTAATATTATGAGGAATAAGACTTGAAGCCAAGAAACTAACAGCTGGAAGCAGCTATAATCCCCAAGAAATGAATTACATGGAATGTCATGTTACTATTATAACTTAAAATTTATAACATCAAATTAAGAAAGTCAGATCAGAGCATTTTTGAACATTATTTGCATTAGTGTGACATCACTTTTAGCCAGCCCAAAATTATTTATGCCACAAGCTTTTTATTAATATAGAACATTTTTTTCAGCTTTTTTACATGAATAGCTAATATGATGCCTATTAAATTTCTATCCTTGCAAGCCCAATTTACACTCTTGATGAGTAATCAAATACATAAATTGGAAACAGAGTTACTTTCTTTTATAAATTCAGGGTTTTTTTTAGTTCATAATATCTTATACTAGAATGACGTATATAAAGAAGAGAAATTTCAGTCCCTATTTATGTTGCCTTTTAAACCATGATTGAGAAATGTTTTTACTACCACCTTTATAATACTGTATTCTTCAAGACTAACACAATTGTTTAAGGAGGCAACATAGCATTGTTGACAGGGAGATGCATCTTAATCATGCCAAATTTAGAAAACAAAAAGCAAAAGAAGAAAGAAAAACGACTATGGATGATGCAAATTTTACTTTGTTTGATTCAACATATATTTATTGATTATCAACTATGTGATAGGCGCTTAGGCAGAGGCTCTAAAGCTAAATGGAATAGACTAGATTTCTGCTCATCTGAATTTACATTCTATAGGGGATTACAGAAAACATAACAAAAATAATAGTTAAGATAAACTTGAATAATGAAGAACCATGAATGAAACGAAATGGGGAAGGGGCTGATAATCTCTTCTTTAGAATGATCATGAAAGTCCTATCTGAGATAATGCATGAACTGAATGAAAATGGTAATAGACAGTCATTTGAAGATTTGGAGCAAGAGAGATCCTGGCAAATAAAACATCAACTATAAAACATCCTGATTTAAAAATGTACATGGAATGTTTGTGGACTAGAAAGAAGGCTAGAGTGGCTGGTATCTGACCATGGGCTGAGTTGAAGTTGGAGAGACAGAAAGAAGCTGGATAATGCCTTCTAAGCCATAGCAAAGAATTTAGATTTTAAGTATAACAGAGAGTTTTAAGCAGTTAAGTGTTAGGGTCCAAGCAGTATATTTAAATACCCATTTTGACTTGTTCAGTGAGAATGAATTATATGAAGGCAAGGAGCTGCTGTTGCAGTTTGGGGGAAGCATGATGGTATCTTGTACAATAGAAGCAGTAATGGAGATGGACAGAGTGTGGAGAGCTGGTGGGTATATTTTTGGTGTCAACAACTCTATATTGCAGCAGATATGAGTGAAAGATAGAAAAAATAGTTGTATGTGAGTGTGTGTTTTCTCAAACGATTTGTTGGTGGTGTCTTTTATTGAGATGGGAAATCTGGAGGAAGCAGGTGGTAGTTTTGGAAGCTGGATTTTGAACATGGTAACTTTGAGATGCCGATTTACATATTCTAGGTACACTGTTGGACATGGGCATATGAAGTTCAGGAGTAGTTTAGGGAGGAAAATAAAGACTTGTAATTTATCATTAGCCTTTCATTGATGACTCCATTTGATAGAACTTAAAATAAGCCTATAGTTGCATTTAACTGGTATACTCTATCTTCAGGGCAGATTTACTCAAAATTGAATACAAAGCTGATTTTAGAGACAAATGATGTGGGAAAGTTATGAAACAAGTGTAATATCTTTAATATCTATACACTTTCCCTCAAACAAGAAAACTATATATAAAACCTAGCAAACTATTCATTTATGAAAATCAATTGAAAACAGAAAAAATAGTATGGGAAAGGATAAAAACAGCTTGTGACATAATCATACAATGTAAACTTTAAATTGAGATGCTTAAGCTCTTTGCTTTAATAAGCATATATCTGAATGATAAAGAAGTAATTCATCTTACCCATTGCAAGTGACAAAAGACTTTTTCTTTTCATGCAAAAGAAAAGATTTCTGACAAAGGAAGATGAACTTTAGTAATCAGTGATAAGAATGAAGATCAGCCCATTCTTAGTTGGTAGTCACAGGTTGTACTCCATTATGGAAGCTTTCATTTTACTCTTGCCTGTGGGCAACTCCATGGTCTGATTATTTTTAAAACCCTATAACACATTTGGCATTTAGTCCAAACCTTGAATAGAGAGCGTAATGACATGTATTTCTTGTTTTCTTCATAGAACCATTTATCCACATGTACCATTCAGCTCACCATCAGTAACTGTCCCTAATCCTTTACAATGTAAGTGTAATTGAACTTAATTTTTTAAGTAAATTGTGATAACCTTTCATTTATTGTAGTCCTGCTGTAACTCGAATTTTCATTTTAGACATTGTATAAGGATAGTTTTCCCTCATCATGAGGCTCTGAGTGGCTTCAGTTCTTTCTGGATAGGTGTTGATGCCATGTTGTAAATACTCAGCTTATTTTTAAAAGAAAAGTTAAAAGCTGACTGAGAACTCTGCTTAGATTTTCACAACACAGCCTTATGGTGCGAGAGTTCAGAGTCTTTGGGATCATTTATGGGGTCCACAACAATGAACCTACAATCAGAAGCCTGGATTCTGGATTAAGTCATCCTCTAACTAGCTCTGTGATCCTAGACAAGGCTCTTAATTCATACCTGAAATGAGACTGTTGGACTGGAATAAGGAAATAAAAATACTTTTTCTGTAATGGTCCTGATATAAGTATTTTAGGCTTTGTGGACTAAGAAGTAGAATCGAGGACATTAAATATATTATATACATATATATGTGTATATACACGTATGTTGTATAAAATATATTGTGTATATACATATATAATATACATATATGTATTATATAAAATAAGAGAGGAAACAAATTTCCAAAAGTATGTATTGACAAAATTTAAAACATTATTCATACATACTGAAATTTGTTTTTATGTAATTTTTATATTTTTTAATGTTTTCTTTTTAATTTTAAATGTTTTTTATTTTTCTCAACTATTTAAAAATGTAAAAACCCTTCTTAGCTCACAGGTGGCATAAAAACGGGAAGCGGGACTGATGTGGCCTGCGAAAGGTAATTTATGAATTCCTAGACCAGATTAACTCTAAATTCCTCTAATAAAGCTCAAAGTCTTTATTATATAGTCATTACAATATCTCCAGTTATTGCACTCTATGCAAATTATATAAAATTTTCAAAATTATACAGGATGTTTGTCTAAGTTTTTTCCATTCAGTGTTTTATATTTTAAAATGTGCCAGGGAATTGTATCAGATTATAATTATAAATGTGTATAAAGTAGGCCAGGGATAAAATAATGATTGAAGAGGATTGACAATAAACTAATCATGTTTGATCAAGAATTATTAGAGCGGTTAAGAGTCCCATCTCTAGAATTAGACTGTATCAATTCTAATCCTAGCTCTGGCTAGCCGTGTGAACTTGACCAAGTTATTAACCTTATTGCACCTCGATTTTCTCACTTGTAAAATGTAAATGACAACGTTAGTGCCTACTTCGTAGCAGTGCCGTGAATATTAAATGTGTTAATACAGTTAAAGTGCTTATAAGAGGTTTTGATACATTATGAACTCTCAGAAAGCATTAGCCATTAATCATGGCTCTCTATTGCATAAATAATTTTATGTAATCCTCAAAACAATTATAACTAGTAGGTCATTTTTTAAAATCACTATTTTTCAAATAGAGAATCTAAGGATTAGAAACCAACTTGCCTAGGAGAATACTGCTCAGTGCAAAGCCAAAATGCAAAGCCAGATCAGAGGGACTTTAAAACAAATGCATTTTAACTACACAACCATGTATTTGATGGGAGATTATTCTGTGACATTTTTCTGACATCCATGTTGTTGTTTTTCCTAGGATTGTAGGTTTATAATGTTATTTTGCTATATTCCCCATCCATACCCACCTTAAAATAAACACGTATTTTTTTTTTTTAATTTAACGCAATGAAATTTACCTCCCTTTCCCAACCTGTTCAATTACTGGACAGTAACTGACATTCTAAAATTTCATTTATTTTCCTTTTGTGCCTCCACTTCCTGTTTCATTTAAATTTCTGCATTGTATCTGATTTTAGCCAATACACAGAAGGAAAAGAAAAAAATAAAACAAAACAAAAACCCTCAAGCTAAATGGCACTTGGAAATGACAAAATTGCTTAATACAACAATTCTCTGCAAGAGGTGGGATATTTAAATATTTAATAACAGTATGGTAACCAAAAAAAATTCATTTTTAATGCTAGCATTTCCACAGGATCCTTAGCAGGAAGAATGTTTCTTAGTGCTTCTAATTACATATAAATAAGATATGCCATGGAACCAGCTAACTTCTTTTGCATTTTATTTTATCATTATTATTCCTTTTTAAAGTAATCTCTACACCCAGTGTGGGGCTTGAACTCAGAACTTTGACATCAAGAGTCCCATGCTCCAATGACTGAACCAGTCAGGCACCCATTCTATCATTTTTTAATTGAAGTATAGTTGACACACAATGTTACATTAGTTTCAGGTGTACAACACAGTGATTCAACAAGTTTATATGCTATGCTATGCTATGTGCACCAAAATTGTAGCTCACTTCTAAAAAAGGTTTTAAATAAAAAATCAGAGAGATTGCTTCTCCACCATATCAGAAAATGAAAATGGAAAATTTTGCTTTTTTGTTGCTTCCAAGGTGTCCAACAGAACTGGAAAGGGAATTTAGACTAGTGTTTTATAAGGCAAATTCTCCATCAAAATCAATTACAGAATTAAAGCAATTATTATATTTAGTTTTGAAAACTCTGTATTAGTTGTATTACCAGGGACCACAGTTCTTTTTGCTTGGCATAATACCTATCTTTGAATGAATCTATAATATAATATTGTTGCCACTGTGAGAGTACTAAGAATCCATGCCATCGTTTTGGAAGGCAGTTCATTTCACCTTCCAGTGCCAAAAGTGAAGCAGGATAAGATGTCAGAATACATTTGCTTAGGATAGGAAACATGCTTTTTCTCCCATGAATTACTTCCAATATAATCTGTGTTGACTCTCTCATTTATAAAACCGTGTTCCATGATTCCAATGGTCCAGGAGATATAAAAAATCTGTGGCATCTAAAAATGATTTCTTGACTTCAAAATTGGGAGAAATAATGCATTATATAACTTAAGTAATAGTCTTTACTATAGGACTTCACTGATTTCAAGAAATACTCTGAATCTCTGTGAGAAATGTATGTATGTAATGTTTCCCACACTTAGTGACCTCAGAAGCCACTACCCTCATGTCACCTACCGCCCTGTGTTTGTTTCTTTTTTCAGAACACTTATTTAGAGATTTGAGGGGCAAAAGATAGAATTGCCTAATGTACCTAATCTAGGAGGGAAAAAAACAAGAAACGAGCTCAGATCTTAACTAAATATATAGTGATCTAGAATAATAGGCTTAGAGCTGGTTACTTCTGACAGAAAACTAACAATCCAGAGAAATAATAATGATAATAAAACAAAAAGAGAAGCCATTATATTCACTTCCTATGGCTTTCAGGCATTTCTGAGTCCAAATTGTGTTCCATTTACCATGAAGAGCTTGGACTTTCTTCAATTGTGCCATCTGTTGAAGCACAGGATAGATCACTACTTCATGACCTAGTGGTTCAAAATAGATTGTGTTTCAATAAATATAGAACACTCCATTGAACAAATTTTCTCTATTAATTCTTTTTTTGGAAGATTCACCATTTAGCCCCATTTCATAGGAATAAGATTAATTGATCACAATAGAACTTCTTTGAAAACAGTGTACAGTTTCAAATTACCCCAGCCCCACTTGTCTCTAATGAGTTGTCTTTTTCCTGTATGGACTTAGTTAGCCTTACAAATACAACATAGCTAATAATAAACCGATA
Source organism: Ursus maritimus (assembly GCF_017311325.1). NCBI lineage: Eukaryota > Metazoa > Chordata > Mammalia > Carnivora > Ursidae > Ursus > Ursus maritimus. The sequence goes on along the minus strand of NW_024423344.1, from coordinate 55,491,706 downwards.
GTCTATGCTGATTAGTATGCAGGTCCTTAAATCTGTAACTGGTTTACTTTCTTACCCAACTTTATAAGCAAGTTTATTTCCTCTAATTTGGTGTGTTAAAATGCTGATTGATTTTCCATCTGAATTTATCAGTTAGCACCATACTTAATGAAACAAAAGGTCAATTTGTTCTAATTTGCTACTGTTTTGTTAAATCAGTAAGCACATTCTACTTGTTGAGGAATTCACCTTTCCCCTTCTTTTAGAATAATTTATACCTATGTTCACAGTGATAAATAGATATTATTATTCATTAGCAAATCTGTGCCCTTTAAATTCCATTGACATTGTAAGTTCTTGAGCAAGGCTTATGTCTTCTGTATTTTTTATCTTCCTTGCTTATTTGAGGAATGATAGATAACTAATATTAGATGACTGAATAAGTACTTATAAAAATACGTATCTTTATGCTTTAAATATGGTTACAGAGTGCAAGGCAAAATCATTATTTTCAGCATATTTTCAGAATCCATACTCTTTCTAAAACAAATATTTTCCAAACCACAAAGCATGATATTCGTAAATAAATATTTCCATTCCTAGGTTTGTTATGGAGATTAAGGTGGCTAGCTTTCAAAGACCGCCTGGAGCTTTATCTTTTTGGTGTGTTAATCTTAATATATTGATAGGTAGAGCTAGAAATAGATTTATATAAACTTAGATTGACACAAAAGGTAAATAAGTCACAGGCTATAATTCAGCAAAAGAAATGTGGCTACAAAGAGATTTTTTTTAAATCCACAGGAGTCTTTCAGGAAATATCTTCTCCTACAACGCGCACACAAACCCTCTGTATGTAAGCATGAGAGCATATCGTGTAAGACACCTTAGACCACAGCTTCTGGGGCACTGTCTCATGAAGGATTGAATGGGAAAGAGTAATACTGAATATAGGTCTATATTGAAAACAGAAAAATTGTCTTTTTTTTTTAATTTGTAAGTCCAAAAGAATGATGAGAATAAAGTTGGTGCATTTACATAGTTTATTGAATAAATAAAGGAAAGCCTTGTTATAGATTTTATTAAAACTACTTGTCTAATATTAAAACTGGCATAAATGTTTTACCTACATGAAATTTGCCAAATGCATATCACACAGCACTGAAATAAGTGTCAAATACACTTCCAAATAAGACTTGAGTTTTCTAGATAATTTTGAAATTTAAGCTTTCATTAAAAATTGGTACTAAGAATTGTCAGTTTCTATTAAACTCAATCACATCATGACCCAAATTGCTTTAGGCCAAAAAGGATTAATTATTCACCATTGATTTTCTTTTCTTAGCAATATTTTATAATTCTTGTAATCTTTTTTTGTATTTTAAAAATAGTCTTATTCGTAGGCAATTATTAATTATCATTCTCAAGAAATTACAAAGTTTATTGTTAAAAAGAAAGCTTTCAATTCTTAGAAAATTATAAGAACATTTACTGTTTTGTAAATGAATTTGAAATTCATTTCCTAATTTGGGGCTATAAAACAAACTCCTATGTCTATAAATGTTAGAGCAGAAACAACTGTATTATAAACTATTTTTCCATATTATAAACTTCAATTAAACTACACTGAAACCTTAAGTTCCTATGGGTTCTGCAAGGGATCCTGCTCTATTTGCTTTTATTATTGGCTTTAAAACATTTTGGTGGTTTCACATCAGCAGCTAAAATTAAGATTGGGTGTATTTTTCATGATCGCTGAACAGAAAATTTTTCTCTTTTGACAGAAAAAAATAAGCTCTGTGACTCAGAATCTTCTTAAAAATTTCATACAAGCAGATACATACTAAGAATGTTTACTTCTTTTGCTCAAGTATTTAATCCATGTTTAGAGACATCAAAAATTTTGTTGATTTACTGAAAGAGAGTTCCTACCTAATCCATAAGTGTTTCAGAAGAAAATAAAAAGCTCAAATTTAAAGGGAAAATACATGTCCTATTTGCTTGTTACTCCTCTGGACAAGAGGTGAAAAACTCTCCAAAGTGTGCTGTAGGGATCAAAGGAGTTGATAGGAAACAAATAATGGACTTCTGTTGCCTTTGTGTTGTAAACACAGCTTGCTTGCATCTTTCCACTTCTTTGATGAATTATGGTTGACACCACTTTGAGAAAAATTAAATGTGATTTTGACCCTAGCTGTGTAGCATGAGTGCTGCTGCAGAGAGCATTTCTCCCTTCCCATATGTGTGTTTGGGGTGGAGAATAGGACAAAAGACCTTTATCCTAATGATCATGAAGAGAAGACGTGAATCTCTATTATTTAGATGTAAAAAGACATTTTGTAAATTGGGCTGTTTGATTCTATGGGACTATAGATAATTATGAATCACATTTTTTCAGCAGCCTAATATTATGGCATAAGTACTTTACCCTTAGAGTTTTTCTGTATAATGAAAGTGCAACTCATTTGCAAAGGTTATTTGTTCTATTGGATTTGTTTACTCAGTAAAATGTGTTTGAGCTGCATTTCACTTATATTAAGGATGATTTAGTTTTGTCTTATATTTCTGAGTTATGAGATTGCTTGAAGAATATTCCTATGCATTTTCATGTTTATCTATTATTTACAATTAACCTAAGGCCTAGAAGACTCAGAATATGGCTCTGCATATTCTGTCATATTAAGAGTAATTGTATAATTAATTACAATTCTTCTTTTAAGCCAACCCTAAAATCTTTAAATCTGTGTGAACAGGTAAACAAGTTCTAATACATCTATCCTCTAGCTGATACTGAAAACCAGCCCAGAGAATGAAAAAGTTATTGTTTAAGGAGACAGTGCCAAATTGAAGATACTTATATGGTACTCTAAAAATGCACCCAGGGTTAAAATATATCACCCCGAGACATTAGTCAGGAAACCTGCACAGTTAATGGGAACCCTCAGTTTGACTAATTGTTGGCATTAAGAAGGAAATTTCAAGGTCTATTAAGAAGGAAAATGAAAGCCCAAGTGCATATGTGGTTTAGAGTATTTAGTGGAGTCTGGCAAGGACATGGACAAAAAGTGATGGACAAAAATAATAGAAAAAGTTACAAAAAGGCCTTATGAAAGTCTAGTGCTATAAGAAGACCAAAAAAGTAGCCAGGGATGATCCTGAGAGTAGCTTGATCTATGGTTGAAAGAATGACTATTCCTCACATTGGTAGTATATACCCTAACTGTAGGTATGTGTCTTTTAACTCAAGCTGATTTTTTTTTAGGTTGTATTTATTTATTTGAGAGAAAGAGAGAGAGAGAGAACAGTGGGGGGGGGGGACAGAGGTAGAGGGAAAAGCAGACTCCCCACTGAGCATGGAGCATGATGTGGGGCTCGATCCCAGAACCCTGGGATCATGATTTGAGCTGAAGGCAGACCTTAACTACCTTAGCCACCCAGGTGATCCTGTACTTATTTAGATTTAATTTTTAAAATGTTCCTATAATATTCCCAAACCTTTGGCTTATACATGAAGACAAATGATTTCCTATGTGATTTCTAAGGAATTAGACCAATTAGAAAAACATCTAAGGTGATAAGACATCTGAAATTAGGGATGTTAAAATAGCCACTTACCTTTTTATTAGTTAAATCTCAGTTAAGTCAGAATATGTTCCATTACTAAGCTGAAAGACACAATAGTTTTTCTCTTGGTAATCCAAATCAAAATGAAACATACATGTTTTTCTGAAAATTGTGCATATGATCAGTCACTAGAATTTCTGAGTGGCCAGTACATATGGAGTGCTGTATTGACATTCACAGACATTCATAGATATTAGGTCCAATTATAAGTAAGTAAATACTACCTTTGAGTAAACACATTTGTACTACTAGTCTAGATGGAGCTTTGTGTACGGGAGTTAGAAACATAGGTATAGCACTAAGCACTCACATTTTTATTCAGCACAGGTGATGCTAACCAACTTCTGACTGATAGCTTATGAGACTGAACCAAGGAACAGAGATGATGCCTTTATGTACCTTAGCTGTGTTTTATTAAATTGACCTCATAACCTGCAAGGATTCCTGCTTCTCCCAAGTGCTGGAAGACACTTGTGTTAATAAGCATTGATTGAGTAAAGGGCAATGAGCTAGGTGTTGGGTATAATTTGATAAATAAAACAGCCCAATTTCTCTAGGAACTCACATACAGAAACATTTCTTGTCAAAATGCAGTTGTTGCATTGCCTGTGTGAGAACTATCAGAGGCTGTTTCAAGTGCAGTTTCCTGGGCATAGTCTTAAGTTTACTGCTTCACAATCTCTGGAGTTCTGGTAACCCGTGTTCATTTATTTATTTTTTAAGATTTTATTTATTTATTTATTTATTTATTTATTTGACAGAGACACAGCCAGTGAGGGAGGGAACACAAGCAGGGGGAGTGGGAGAGGAAGAAGCAGGCTCCCAGCAGAGCAGGGAGCCTGATGCAGGGCTCAATCCCACGACCCTGGGATCAGGCCCTGAGCCGAAGTCAGACACTTAACGACTGAGCCACCAGACGCCCCTGGTAACCCGCATTTAAAAAATAACACCCTACATATTACTTTGCCTTTTTACTTAGAATACTCTTGAGTTATAGATCCTTTCGCAGAGATTTATTTTTAAGATAATGTAGTAATAGATATACTCAGGGTATTGTAAGTATAGAAAAGGGACATGTAACCCAACCTAGAGGAGTGGGAAGGCATCCTGTAAGAAGGAACATCTTAGGTCAACTATCACAGTAGGCCCCCTGTAGCTCGTGTGCTGTTTGGAATGGGGAGCATTCCAGGCCCTTTCTGGCAGAAGAAAAGTTCTAAATCAAGGAAGAGACAATTTGTAAGAGACTGGTATAGACAGGGAAATGCGAAGAATTTGTTTAGGGGGAGAATAAAGGACGAAAAGGAGTATTAAGAAGATGATTAGGCACCAAATCATCACAGATCTTGGATGTTACATTAAGGAAATTGGATTGTATCTTATATTTCAATGGTTTTGATATTCAAATGCAAAAAAATTAATTATTAAAGAAACAAGTCCAGAGAGGGAGACAATGCAGAATTTTTAACACGAAAGCTGTTCTGCTCCAGCCAGTCGTTGCCATGGGGAAATGTGGCATAGAATTGCCAGATTGTCCAGTCTTTCAAAAATAGCCAAAAATCTGGTGTATTCATTAGAATTAGGTTCAGCTGCAAATAACAGGATATCCTAAAATAAGTGTTTCAGCAACAATGAAATTATTTATTGCTCACAAATTAGTCTTGAAAAGTGCAGTCCGAGGCTAGAGTGTCAGTTCTGTTCTACCAAAACTATATGGAGCCAGATTATGTCTAGCTCATTCCTCCACCATCCCTGAGCTCTAACTGTTATTGTTGTGATTCACTGTGTCTAGGTACCCGAAGAAATGAACAAGGTGATGGGGGAGGAGAGTGTTCTCATCTAGATAAGGTTACTGGAAACTGCTATAGAGTTATATTCTATGTCCACCTGCCTAGGTGCAAGGAAGACTATAAAATGGATTTTTTATTCTGAGTAACCATTGCTCATTAAACATTTTATTATAATGGAAAAAATGCACAATGGATATTGGGGTACCAGAAGCATTTTGTACTATGTTCAAGTACATGTGAAGTATTAAGTATCTATCTACCTATCTACCCATCACTGTGTATGATCAACACTAGTAATATTAGATAAAAATTGTCTGAGTCATACATAGCCTCCAAGCTACCAGTTTGTTAATGAGGGTCTTTGCTTTATGGGAGTCTCTGGATATTAGGAAGTAGCAGATTAAGGTATTCAATACATAGAGGAGGAATGTGTTCATAAGCTATTTAAGTGGTCAAATTGTCTAAACTTGCCTTCTATATTGTTCGATAAAAAGGAGAAAGAGAATTAAGGAATTGCTTACAGGGTCCCAGTTTGATTTATTTGACAGATTAAGATACCACTAATTGGGAGAAAAAAAATACCAAAAGGATCATTAGTTTGCAGGGGAAGAGATGTCCATTTTTGCCCATCCTAATTGATAACTCTGCATTAGCATGTTGCATGCATTTTGATATCAAGACTGAAGATAGGGGAGACATTTGAATTATAGATTTAGGACTTACAAGATATGACAAATGAAACCATAATCATAGAAGAAATCACCAAGATAACACAGAAGTGGGATTTAAAAGAGCAGTGATAATGGTACAGAATATTGGCAAAATGGTTATTCAAGAGTTGATCAAAGAGGTGTAAGACCAGACTCATCATGGAAGTAAATGTGTGAGAACTGATGGAGGTTTGAATGTTAGCCCAGCAGATGTGCTGTAGGTAATGTCCACTGCTTTTGTTAATTGGCAGTATGCTAATTAGCGAAAGGAGGTTTCATTCAGTAAAAGGAGATGTCTTGGGAAGGAAGACTAATGCTAGATGTTGATGAATGAATGGTAGGTGTGGAAGTGGATGTAAATGATTATTGTAAATACAAATCTTTTATAAAAATTGGTTAGGAAGGTATTGGACACAGCTAAGAGGTAAAATAAGATCAAGGGAAAATCATTGGTTTGTTTAGAAGGAGATAAATATGAGCATATTTATTGGATCAGAAAAAGAGACAATATGGAGGAAGACTTTGAAGGTGTCTAAGTTGGGTATGACGACAACTTGACCAGGGTCTGAGGAAGAAATGACTTAAGGCATAGTAGCATGGTTTACTATTTAAAGAGGTTATTGGTGATGTGGCTGTACATAAGCTTTAGTTTGGAGTATGGGAATTTATGGACAACTATTCCTCACCAATACAGTGTTCATAATTAATTTATCTTCTGTGAATAAAGGTGGCAAGTGCAGATGAAAAAGAATTCAGAGAGAGATCCGAGGCTCCAGCTGAATTAGGAAACAATGATTTTGTAATGACGCCAATTAGTAGAGGGATTTCTCTGTGTGTGTGTGTGTGTGTGTGTGTGTGTGTGTGTGTGTGTGTGTGTGTGTGTGTGTGTGTGTGTGTATTAAGCCCTGGTAATGGGATGAAAGGGCACAAGATATTACCCCAGTTATGAATTTGCTGAGCCTATTTGGTAAAAGCGTAATAACGCAAATGTGCTAGATGATCCCAAAAGAGAATTATTTATGGATAAGGAACTGGGTCCAAACTAGAAAGGAAAGAGAAAGAATAGTTCCAAAAGACAGGAACAAGTTGGAAAAATGGACAATGGTGGTCTTTAAGAATCTGAAGAGCAGATTTAGCAGAAAGGAGCTTTAGAAAGAACTGAAGAAAATGGAGTTTGTAATCAAAAGGAGAATGCTATGAATTAGATTCTGAGCTGGACTACTCCCTGGTAATAAATTGAAATAAAGGCAAAGTCTTGGGTACTATATTTCCAGGCATTTCAAAGGCTATTAGTTGTTAGGGTATATATCATTACTTTATAGACGTGTATTATGCACATTACAAAGATCAGGTTAAGATTTTGATACATAGGCATAGGAGTAAAAATAAATCCTCTGTTTCCAACACCTATTTGATTTTTAACTACTAAAGGGTCACCTAACTTTTCTCAATTTTAAATACTATAATGGCAAAATGAAAGCAGTAAAATTAATTACCTTCTATAGTGAGTAATGAAAAAAATTACGCTTTTTAAAATCAGAAATCAGCTGTGGCATTTCATAGAGAATATCATAAGCAGGAAGATAAAGAGATAAGTCTATTCTTCCTTGCCCATTTGTAGCTCACTGAATAAACAGCCCTCTGCAGCCACTCTCCTTCCTTGGCTTAGTATGCAGGACAATTGATAATCACTAAGACACACAGAAGGAGTAGTTGCAGATGTTCACATTGATTTCACTGAGAAGTCATAGTGATCTTTCTGAAGTTCCTCACGCACTAAAATCTCATGAGAATTTCAGAAAGATTACAAATAGGACATGATCCATCAACATAGTCCTCACCACAATTGGGGAATTTCCTGAACACCATGGGAAATAGGAGATTCCTTTATTAATTTTAAGAAAGAAGTTGTTTCAACACTAAAAGATAATAAACAAATTGACAGTACTTCTCAAAATAGTTCTCAAGAGACTTAGTGTATTTAAATAAACACCAAATCCATTTCAAGATGAAGACAGCCTAATTTTTTTATACTTCCAAAAGTAATGGGTATCATAAAAACAGAATTCAGGGATCTCCGAAAGCATGTGAATGCAAGTAAAGGTTTTACCACAAAGGAGTAATAAAAATTTCTTATATATCAGCCAGTGGTAGTCGTTTGTTTCTATCATGAGTTAGTTTTGATAAGGGTATAGAAAACTGAAACTATGATTGATGTCAGGAATTTGAGGTTATGAGGTGAGTTAAAAACAAAAGCAACAACTAATACCACCAAGTAGGCCATCATCTAAAGATATTTTGGAGCCCATCATACACAGAAAACATGGTTGTGATTTTAAAGCCAAATATTTTATAAAAAATAAACATCTAGGGTTGCCAGGGTGGCATAGTCAGTTAAGGGACTGACACTTGGTTTTGGCTCAGGTAGTGATCTCAGGGTTGTGGGATTGAGCCCTGTGTTGGGCTCCATGTTCAGCATAGAGTCTGCTTGGCATTCTCTCTCCCCTCTCCCTTTGTTCTTCCCCATCACACATGCTCTCTCTCTCTCTCTCAATCTCTCTAAATAAATAAATAAATCTTTAAAAAAAAGATTAAACATCTAAATAAGCAAAGACTATGTGCAACAATATACTTTTAAAGATTTTTGGATTTTTCTAAGAAAATATTTTCAACTCTGAAATAAATAACAAGATAAACTTGTTTTAATTTTCCTTCACATCAACAATTATTTTACTAAATCAACTTGGATTTTTCATTGAGCTGTTCAGTATTTTGTAGTATGGGTTGTGTTTCCTCGTGGACCACAAATGATACCAAGTGGAATTTGCCTAATAACCATTCTATTGTTTTGCAGGATTCAATTATAATCATAGATTTGGAAGATACCTTAGAGATCAGTCTAAACCAACTTCCTCATCTTTAAATTTAAAATAGAAAGATTGTTTGTAAACCACCCAAAACACTTGATTCTTTCCTAGCTTCTAGTTTGAAATTCTTATTATAGCCAAAGCCTATTTCCCTGAAACGTAGGTGAATAACTAATAAGAGAGGTGGGAGAATAAATGAGGTAGAATGTTCACTCTCTGTTTCTCCAAATTGCTATTTACAGTTAAGGTACTTCATTGGTTTAGCTGAAAATATTTCACATTTCTTGTGTAGCTAATAAGGTTGTAAGATGACATTTTGAGTCTTTGTATAACAGACAGGAGACTTTAGTCAGATCTAATAGGTCTTGAAAATGGAAGGTAACTAGGCACGATTACTTCTCATGTTGGCAGATGGAGAAAGAGGGTGGGTGACTGGAATTGGGATTTGCATTCTTGGAGGAAGGGGGTTGCCTTGGCAGATGGCTGTAGTTTAGACTGCTTTTTGCTCCTGTAGTCTACAGCCCTTATTCTCGCCTTATTCTCACATTCTACTAGATCCGGAAGTCAATAGTAGTAGTTTATAGTTGGAGAATCTCTGTTCTCATTTTGTAGCAGGTAGGAAGGTCAAGTATACAGAAAACCCCATTTTTACTGAAGTGGCAGAAATATGCTTCTGAAATATTATAATTCTGTTTTAATTTCCCCATAATAATAATTGCTTAATTGAAATATGTTAAATGGGTCAATTATTCTAAGGTGTTATATTTTCTGGGGGGACAGCAGGTAAGACATAATAAGAAGCAAAGACACAACACAGAACTACACATGTTGATCAGTGACTCTAGAATTATTAGTACAGACTGTTCATAAATTATATGAAGGTGTCTTGTAGATTTTTGTGAGTGGACCTAAATTCCTACCATTCTTAAACTTTATTGATTCTTTGTAAAAATTTACCCTGTGTGCTAAACAGTATGGATTTACAAATTGTTTTTTGAAACACTATTCATATGCAAGTTATTTTTTTAAATGCGTTTATCTGTTCAACAGAAACTATTCTAAGAATTAGAGATAATACCATGGTCCTGTGCTCAAAGATCTTATGGTCCAATAAATAAACCTGTTCTTATATTCTCTTTTTTTTATGATACAAAATTTATATCATCAAATACAATTTATAGACTGATTTCTACAACAATAACTGCATATAATTGTATAATTTATAAATATACTTTTTAAAGTCAACCTACTAATTTTCTTATCTGTGACTGAGTTCAAGTGTTTTTATTATTGGAGAAGGTGGTAGGGATGGTGGTATTGTGATTTGCTTTTAAAGTGATATTAATTGGGATGTTTTTGGAGTTTCATTCATTCATCAACTATTAGTGAAAGCCTAAGATATAACCAGCATGGAACATGTTTGTGTGTAAGTTGTGCACAGAATTATCTCCTCTCAAACATAAAATCATCAGCATAGTCTTTGTATTACATTTAACAGAATGGGAAAAGATGAGTGATATTTTTGATAGCAGATGAGAGAGGGATCCTTCAAGAGTCATTCCATTCCTGGGGAAACAAAGATAAGCAGGAATCTCCCGCTCTCTTCAAGACTCATTCTGGGTCCAACATGCGACATTTGCCTGTGATGTAAGGTAACACATTCCAAACTCCCTTGATGTTTTCCAGGAAATATAACTTTTAAAATAATTCAAATATTTATATTTCCAGTGATAATTATATTATTTTTAGAAAATGTAGATATATGAGTATCTTGAGATGATGTTTATGAGCCACAAATATTGCTCCAAAAACAGCCAGATAGATACATTTTCCTATATGCGTTCCCAAATAAAATAAGCCCAAAGTTAAATATTTGCTCCAAAGCAATCTATGTTGTAAGTGTGAAGGTATGGGTCCATTCCTTAAAGGATTTTTTTTTCATAGAGAGTATTAAGCTTTTTTTCTTTAAACAGCAGTGTTTTTCTCTTCATATTTCTCTATGCTCTGTCATGGAACAATTTAATTGCCTTCACATAATCAACAGTGATTGGTTTTACCCATGGTGGTTACCATTATTGCAAGTTATTTTCCAGTGTTCTAGGATTAATTTGCATTTGTCCTTTATAAATTATCTCATTACATTTCTTATTGTCACTATAATAACAAAAAATCAAATGAATTTTCGATGGTGCTATGATTGATTTTAAGAATAGTGATATTTTTGAACAGTTTCCAATGGCGTATATCACATGATGACAAAATGTTTTAGTTGGTAAACGTGGATAAAATACAACTTATTTTTACTATTACAATACACGTTTCTGTTTTCCCAAAATCTGTCAAGAGGAAAATTCAGACACTTCAGTTTAATTTATTTGCTAATAAGGTTAAATTAGCACGTTTTTTCATACAAGTCAAGTAATCATGAATTTAGATTGAACTTAAAAACTAAAATGACATATGTAGTAACAGTTGTCATAGTCACGAAGACTGAGTGCCTAGGTAAGCTTATCACAGAGAAGATAAAACAGGTTCATATTTTGTAAAGCAACCTGACCTACTCTCACTTTTTCTCGGATTTTTTAGGTAGAGGAGCCACCTAAGAATCCTGCCATTCAGAGAATTTCCTACTAGTGTTGGAATACATTAGACCAGTCCCTGTCTGGGAAAAAATATTTTGTTGATTCTGTGTTTTATGAAAATTTCCCCCTTTATCACAGACAAAAATGAACAAACATTTTAAAATGCCAAATGCAATGTTAGACCTTTTCTAAATAGATTAAAACAGGAACAGTCCAAATGATTGCAAGTCAAAGGGAATTGTGAGATTGCTAAAGAAAAACTGGCAACCAAAATGATTATTCTTCATACCAATATATAATATACTATAATATACTATTCCAAACACGTAAATACATATCATAATAATGTGGTTCTGGTCTCACAGTCAACTTCCAGTCTTCATATTCTAACCATTGTTTGCTACACTCAAGTAGAAAACAAAGACGATATCCAACAACCTCTTACAAATTATAACCATTAGGGCAATTGAAGCCACTTTCAAAAATACAAGCTTCAAGACACAGATTTCTATAACAATGATACATTTTTCAGCGTAAGGTACTATGTACAGAATATTGTTAAGGCAATTTTAAAGCATTTCTTGTAGATTTTACTTGATTTTTAAGAAATAAGAATATTTATTCCAGCAACCTTACTGTTGTAGATAATTGCTTTTTACTGGGTATTGACTGCTACAAATATGTAATTCTATATTTGTTTTAAACTTTTTAAGCATTTAAGTGACTCTTCACGTGGCCTAGTTACCAAAATGTTTTGAAAGAAAGAACATGTTATTTTTATTAGTATGTATTAGTGTTTTTGAGGTTCTATTTAAAATTTTTGAAGTGCAACTTGGGTGGTCAAATATTTTTTGTGTGATTTTGGAAAGGAACTCATTTGTTTAAAATTAGTTTAGATTTTATGGTTTTGTGAATTTATTAGTACTTTATAATTTTATAGCTCTAAGTATTTAATGTTAATTACTCTACATTAAAAATAAAACATTACACAGAGAAATAAAGATAGTTTTACATGTTTCAAATGCAAGAAAAATAAGGAATGAATTTTCATATTTTAGTAAGGTATCAGCTAGCATTTGTCTCAGTACCATCACTAAGGAGGAAAATACACATATATTGGGTAAAATAAAATGTGCACCTAAAATTTTACTGTAGGAAATTTAAAGTCTTTGTAATTTACCATGGGCTAATAGAGATATTCAAAAGAGCACCCAATTAAGTTAATCAGATCGTAAGTATGTATCAGATAGAACTCAAACTTGAAGAGATTTTATAAATAGAGTACATAACAAACTCAAAATTTGTGAAAAACTAATTCTTCACTAATAGAATAAAATGAGAAAAGACAGGAGGTAAGGAAGCTATTATAGAGACTTATGCCAAAATTAACTTAGTTTTGAACTAGTGCTACTGGGGATATAGCAAAAAAGTGAATATGTCTAAGTAGGAAGATTAAATTCATAAACCTCCCTAAAGTTGGCATTTTTTTTATTTTTACCAAACAAACAAAAAACAAAACAAAACAGAAAAATCCAGGAAGTGTAGGATTTGAAGTCATCAAACAGAAATCCAAGTAAAATGAATCAATTTCATAAAAAAATATGTACAGTACATTATGTTACGCCGATAAATGTTCTATGCATATTTGTTTGAACGCTCAGAATTAATCTGATAAGGCAAGATTACTGAAAGCATTGCCTGAATTTCCTTTATTCATTCAGTCAATAGAATTGCATCATTCTTATCCCAAACTTCCCGTAAATTGACCAGTTAAATTTATTTAGTAATTTGACATACATCCTCTTATAGACCGATTTCTTTGGGGCTCAATCTCAGTCACAGGCTTCAATAAGAAATAGCAGTAAATGCACAGGTTCATAAGTTTACTGAAGCTATAGCTTTCTAGGTCATACACTTGTGATATAAAGGAGTGATTTGTTAGTAACAAGCTTTTACATTTATAGACTATATTTCCTTGGCCACTTCTTGGAACTGAACAATTCTAACTTAATTGCCCTCTTTAAATCAGATTTACTATAGTTATTTCCTTTGCAGCATTTCAAGAATAACCATATTATTCTCCAACGGAATATCTAATGGAGTCTTTTAGCTTGGATCTTTCCTTTAGGCCCCACTTGAAGAGGTCATCTCAGAAAATAGTATTAGTCCCTCTCCAGAGGTCTTCACGATAGCCCTTCTTCCAATGCCAAGGGTGGTGGATGGAGCACAGGGGTGGAAGCAAGGCTTACCAAATTACAAGGTTTCATGCCTATTTAGTCATCTTTATACTATCTCATTAAGTGGTTGATGTATATTCAATTTGTAGATATGATATAAAGATTTTTGTTTCCTTACCTTGTTTAATTTTCATCAGTGACAGAATAACTGAGTACTAATAAGTTAGATAGGCAAAATGAGGTTTACAAGCACTTAAAGGCTCCCTCGCAGTAGTATTCTAGAAACCAGTTTTTTAAAAAGATAAATGCCCCCCCCATCTCACTTTTTATTACTGGAATGATAACTGGGTATTAGAAATAATGGGATAAAACTCTGTAATTTTTGTTTTCTCCATTGAAAGTTGTATTTTGAAAATTTATTACTTCTTTTAAATCATATATTGTGACTTTAATTGATCAACTACAATCCAAATAACCAAAGTACTGTAAATTCTTATCAGATTAGAAATTATCTACAGTTTTTTTTCACAGCTTCTCCTTGTGATCTAGTGATCAATTTACCAAAATACGAGAGACTGTAACCCTTAGCTATATATCACTGTAACACATCCTATATCCTCATCTGGTAATTTGGAATTATTACCATATATCGTTAATTACGACTTTCTAGTATATTCATTGACCATACAGATATCTAGACTTTGATTTATTTTTGCTAAATGGAGATTTCAACATCAAAAATTTTTTCAAAAACTTTTTTGAAAAAATTTGTTTATTTATTTATTTGAGAGAGAGCCAGCACAAGTGAGGAGGGAGGCACAGAGGGAATGGGGCAAGCAGACTCCCTGCTGAGTGGGGAGCCTGACGTGGGGCTTGACCACAGGACCCTGAGATCATGACACACACCAAAGGCAGATGCTTAACTGACTGAGTCACCCAGTCACCCCTCAAAAACTTTTTAAACATGTAATTGTCCTATTTCTCTACATTTTTAGTGTAGAAATCTGTTTGCTCAAGAGAAAATTATCATTACTAGGAATAATTCTCTATTATTGTTTTTTTTTTATGTATCTTTTGACCTGGTTCTTGCCATGTAGGAACTTGAATATGGTATATCTGAGATAATTGTTTTTGTAATTTCCCCATATTGTTTTTAAAATACTACAATTATTTCTCTTCTTTCTCCCTTGACCCATGTCTCTACTATTATACCACGTCATTTTTTCTGTTCCCCTTGAAAACAGAACATCTTGTGGGTTTTTCTACTTGCTGTCTTCAAATTCTCTTCCTTTATTTTATCTTTAAACCTCTCCATCAGGCTTGTCTGTACCACTCCTCTGAAACTGCTCTTTTAAGGTTACAGATGACCATCACGCTGTAAATTTTACTTGCCATTCCTCAATCCTATCTTACTTGAATCTGATTTGAAACAGATTATCATTTTTCTCTTCTTCAATCACTGTTTTTTTGCTTGCTTTCCAAAACTCCAGTATCTTATAGTTTACTCCTCCTCCCCCCACTGTCTACTCTCTCTGTCCCTTTGTTCATTCTTCCTCATCTGCCTAACCTCTTCACCTTTGAGCACCCTCAGGTCTTATTTCTTGCCTTTCTTCTCTTTTCTGTATATACCCCTACGTCGATGTTCTCATCTGGTCTCAAAATTAATTACCATCTGTACAGTGATAACTGCTAAATTTATATATCCAGATGGAGCTCTTCCCTGAACACTAGGCTCATATATTTATCTGCTGAGATGTCTTAAAAGGTATCCCAATGTGTCATGTGCACAACTGACCTCATGGTACCTCCTCTCAAACTTACCTCTTTTGTACTCTTCAGCATTGTAGAAATTGACAACTTGAGTTGCACAGGCCAAAGTCTGACATCATTCCTAATTCCTTTCTTTCTTGCACATCCCATGTCTAATATGTTTATAAATTTTGGCTCTAATTAGAAAGTAAATTTAGATTTGACCTCTTCTCCCAACTCCACTGTTTCCACTCTGGGAAACCACTATCTTATGTTATCGCCCCTTTGCGTTATTGCTATATCCTCCCAATCAGTGTTCCCGCTTCTGCCTTCCCTCTCCAGTCTGCCACTCCTTTCACGAGTCTCCATGCATTCATGCAGCTAAGGAATCCTTTGGATTGCAATTTAGATCATACCACAGTTCTGCTCAAAAGCTTTAATCACTTCCATTTCAAGCAAAGGAAAGGCAAAGTCCTTTCAAAGACCCACAGTGCATTACCTTACATTATTCTGACCTTCTCTGACCTCATTTCCTACTCCTACAACATACCGCCTTCCTGTTGTTCTTCAGAAGTATTAGATATTGTTGGGGAGGAAGACCTCCTCCCTCTGCCCTATTGTCCTTCTAGCTGGACTTAGAATCAAATTGTCATGAGACAGACTAACAGGAGAAAATCAAATTTAATAGCATAATTATGGGGAATCCATATAGACATAACATTCCGAAGATAGTGAGGCAACAGAAAGCTTACGGTGAGCTACGGTGCGGACTAGGGTCTGAGAATATAAAGGGAAGGAATGCCATTAGCTGGAAGGTGAAAGGACTTGTTTTGAAAACAAAGGTTGCCTTATTATGCAGATAAGTCTCTTAGGTAAAGGATGTCTCTGTTCATAGTTCTCTTCTTAGTACAAGGTCTCCATGTCAGTGTAAATCTAGGCAGCTTAGGACCAAAAGAGAACTTTCCCTGCATCTACTAGATTTTGATTACTTTTAACTCAAAATAATGTTCCTGTGAAGTGACTGAACTTGGGGCAGCCCGCCCTTGGCCCCTGCGGTATTTACCTGATACTGCTGTAGCCTCTACACTTCCTTTTCCCCTGCTGGAATTATCGATCCTATAATATCAATATGGCTGGCTCCCTTACCTCCTCAAGATTTTTGCTCAAATGCTCATCTTTTCAAGGAGGTCTGCCATGACTTTATTTAAAGTTGTAGACTCCAATTGCCACGAACCATCTCCCTTTCCCTTGTCTAATTAATTTTATGCCATAATACTTATCACCATATTAATACTTTATATATACATATATATAATTTTTTTGCATGTTTCAATTTTCTTTCTTTTTTATTGCAATATAATTGACATATAATAATGTATTATATTAGTTTTAGGTGTAAGCATAATGACTTGATACCTGTATATATTACAAAATGATTAACACAGTAAGCTTAGTTAAATGTGATTTTTTTTTTCTCATGATGAGAACTTTTAGGATCTACCTATTTAGCAACTTTCAAATATACAATGCAGTATTGTTAACTATAGTCACCATGCTATACATTACATCCCCAGGACTTACTAATCTTATAACTGGAAGTTGGTACTTTTGACCACCTTCACTCATTCCCCCTTCTACCCTCCCTTGCCTATGGCAACTACCAATCTGTTCTCTGTATCTGTGAATTTGTTTTTCTGTTTGTTTTGATTCTACATATAAGTAAAATTATACAATATTTCATTTAACATGATGCCCTCAATGTCCATCCATATTGACACAAATGTCAGAAATTCCTTTTTAATGGCTGGATAATATTCCTCTGTGTGTGTGTGTGTGTGTGTGTGTGTGTCACATTTTCCTTACATTTTTTAAATTATTTTTTCATATTTCCCCCAGTTATAAGCTAAGTTTTATGAAGGATTTTTTTTTTTTTTTTTACTATTTTGTTTGTTAGTGTATCTCCAGTGTCTAGAACAGCTCCAGGTGAGCAGCAGGCACTTAACTATTGAACACAGTCATTTTTTATTGACATAATTTTCTCAAATCTTCAAAGATTTAAACTTGTCTTTAAGATTTAAGTTGTCAGTTAAAAAAATATGCATGTGTTCAATTCACTGAAAAAAGTATTTTTTTAGCATACTTTCTATGTGCCAAGCCTTTTGTCAGGCATGTTGGTTAAAGAGAATAAAATGCAGGATCTTTGCTGATAAGAGCTCTATTCTGACTGAAATTCAATGATATTAATAAACCATCAAGGTCAGTCACTATAATGGAAGTTGTAGAGTAGGAAGAAGCATGCCTAAGATGACATGAAAATAGGAGTCAACTTCTAATCATAAGAACCTATTTAAATTCCTTAACATCACTCTATATCACTGGTCCTCACCTATAAAATAAGGATAAAACCTTCCTTGTGGTATTTTATGGGGAACAACTCTGGAAATAAATATAGATCAGCCAGCTCTGGTTGGCTTGTGGTAGACACACATTTAAAATTAATCTATCCCCTCTACATTATTGGGTTCTACCTAATAACTTTTCAGCATTCCTATATCAAATGGTAAAAATAATAGTCACATGGAAGTATAGAAATTCAGGATTGGGGTGATATTGTGGATAAGCTAAATCTGTAGGCAAGGAGTCATTGCAGTCTTTTGAATTAATTAAAATTATACTTTTTCTAGTAGTATATATCCTAGATCAGAATGAGGAGATGAAAGAAGAGATACCAGTTAAGTTATGCTAATATTTCACAAGAATATTAATGCTGATTTTAGAAGATTAAAAAATGAACTTGTGGGAGAGATATTATAGGTGTAGAATCTGCTAGACTTGGAAAATTATTACATATATTGATGGGGATGAAAAAGGAGAAATCAGAAATGACCCCAGGGCCTTGATTATGAACAGAGGCATCAGTGAAAGCAGAGAAGATTAGAAATATTTGCTGGGGGCGCCTGGGTGGCGCAGTCGTTAAGCGTCTGCCTTCAGCTCAGGGCGTGATCCCGGTGCTCTGGGATCAAGCCCCACATCAGGCTCCTCTGCTATGAGCCTGCTTCTTCCTGTCCCACTCCCCCTGCTTGTGTTCCCTCTCTCGCTGGCTGTCTCTCTCTGTCAAATAAATAAATAAAATCTTTAAAAAAAAAAAAAAGAAATATTTGCTGGCTATGGGGTGAACGGTGAAGAGACATGAATATAATTTGAATATAATTGTAAATATAATGAATTTGAAATACACAGTAGACTGTTCTTTCATGCAGGCAGAGAAAGAAGGTTAGAGGCCACACGTAGGTCTTTGGGGTATAGTGGAAGATAAAGAAGAAAAGATTTAAAAGAATGAGTAAGAAATTGTCAAGAATAAACACATTTATAGAATTATCAAGAAGGACATAGACAGCAACAAGGGTAATCAGTAATTCTACAGGAACAATTTTAAGAATCAAGGGATTTTTCAAACAGGATTTCCTCAGAGGTAGGAAGGAAATAAAGAAGGGAGGGAGGAAGGAAAAGGAAGGATAAAGCTATAAACATTACATGTAGGAAGGGACCCAAATATAAAGGGAAACATTATCTTGGAATCTTTGACTGTCTTGATGGTGAAAAATTGTCTGCAGAGAATAGGAGGCCCGGAGAAGTTTGGGAGCTTGAAGAACATGGGTAAGATTATGGATTGCTACTAGAAGAGTGATTGACAAGGATACTGAGAGTTTGGGAAAGCCCTGTGAAGCCCCAAGTAAGTTCTTTAACACACATTCACAGTGGTGTTAGTCAGCTGAGCTTGACTGTTTGGAAGCATAAAAATGTATGGTTGGTAGGTTTTCAGGAACAGAGGACTGGCAAGGATTGAATTAAATGTCTTTTAGGGTGGTGAGATTATTGAGTAGGAGCAATAGGTTTTTGAGGCAGTGGAGAAGAATTTGAGGACTAGATGAGACTATCATGGAATGCGTTGAAATCACAACTTTTCCTCAGCATACAAATAGCCATGAAATTGTCTCTTCCATTTACTTCTCAGACTCCTGTAAAAGGCAAGCCTTTCACCTCAGATGAAGGGATGTACCTTCTTTATTCAAAGGGAAGCAGAGGAATTAATATCATTAATAGTTCTTATGATTGATTCACAGTCATTTGGGGGTAGATAATGTATCAAATGATGGCATACCAATCAAAAACAACATGATAGTATAAAAGCTTGCACAAAAGAAATGAAAAAGAATTTAAAATAAGCAGAGGTAGGTTTACATCGTTGAAAGTGACCAATTTTTAATTTATTGACAAATTTTAATTTGTCATACACTAATTCCTAATTAATTATGGCTTTAGACATCCCACTAACAAATTTTAAAGTAATCCAAATAGTTTACATTTTTATTTATTCCTCATTGAAAATATAATCTTCTATTTTATTGTATATTTATATTTTACTTTCCTCAGTTAATGCTCACATCACTATTTTGGTATCGGCTGTATTTCTCACATTTAAAAATTCCATTATGTATAAATTTGGAAAAGATTTAAAAATCAAAAGGAATAAGAATGTTTTAAAATACTTACCTAAAATTACTTTCTATATTTTTTAAAATTTTTGTACAGATAATTTGCATTTTAAAAATTGGGTTGTAATTATACTACATATAAAACCCTAAATATATTTTTTCTTTGTTGACTTTTAGCTATTTTTTGTTTAGAATACAATAATTACATTATTTGTTAATAATTATACAATTTTTAAAATTAATATTTATTTTTACTATGTAAGAACAACCTAGTGGATATAGTGACTTCTTTTTCCCCTTTCATTGCTAGTTTAGGACTGCCTTATTCTCATAGAAGATAAAAATAAACCAAGAAAGAAATGTTAGCAGTCTACTCCAGTTGCTTCAGACCCCAACCAATTTACTTAGGACCCCAGGAAAACAAACATCCATTCTGCCATCATCCTAAATTCCTTCCAGGCAACAATGCAAATAGGTGGAATGGAAAAAATATAAATATGCAAATGCAGGATTTATTTGATTACTGCCATCATTATTAATTTAGGCATATCACTTCTATTGCATTCTGGTTGCTTATGACTGTCTGTAAGCAAGTATATCTTCTTGGTGAATATCTTCCTGTAATTCAGAATTTTAGTTGTTAGTTGATTACTCAGTTCACTGAGTATTTTGACCTAGCTTTAAGTAGAATGCATTGGCCATAAGGCGTATAAATTTTAAAAATGATATGGCCTGTTCAGAATGAAACAAACATGAATTCAGGGCTTCTTGGGGAGAAACAGTAAACCTTCCTTGAACAACTTTTTGTTTTTTGGACAAAGATATCGAACAAACAAAATGGATACTCAGAAAATGTTGGTATTTTTTTTTTAATTTGTCCTTAATGGAATTTGTTAGCAGAATCCATACTAAGAAAGATCCGAAAAGATTAACAATATAAACAATTCGTCAAATATAGGGAAAAAATGCTAACTTTCTTGATTGCATGTCACAGTCTAAATGTACACTTCCCAAGCAGTATCCATATGGCTATGAATTCTTTAGCAACTTTTACTAATGTCAGTCAGTCAATAAGCATTTCCTGAAGACATCTTTGGGTCGTGGTGCTTTGGTAGGAGCTCATATCTTTTCTCCTGATAAATCTGAAAAATAATTTAGTGAGAAATGCAAACTGCTTCACACTTAACCTCCCACTGTATAAGGTAGAGGAAGAAGAGAAGAATGACAACCCGTCTCAGTTTTTTAAATTTTTAAATTAGAACAGTTACCACAGACGACTTTGGACCAGAGCTGCTTTAGTACTTTCATGAACCCTAAGCACTTTTGCCTTCTTGGTCCCACTTCTCCGTTAAATAAATATTTGAAGTTATATGTTAAGCCTGTGTTGGCATAAAGACAAATACATTAATGATATATATTAAGCTTTTTTAGTTAAGAGTACAGATTTTCGGGGCGCCTGGGTGGCACAGCGGTTAAGCGTCTGCCTTTGGCTCAGGGCGTGATCCCGGCCTTATGGGATCGAGCCCCACATCAGGCTCCTCCGCTATGAGCCTGCTTCTTCCTCTCCCACTCCCCCTGCTTGTGTTCCCTCTCTTGCTGGCTGTCTCTATCTCTGTCGAATAAATAAATAAAATCTTTAAAAAAAAAAGAGTACAGATTTTCTTCTCAGTTCAAAAGAAATTAAAACAGCTCATGGGCTGTTAAAAATAGTGTGGGCCTTCCTTCAGCCCTGTGACTAATGGGTCAACTTCCTCTGCTTTAGAACAAGTTACAAACCAATTAACTTCTTGCCTCCCCCCTTTGAAATCATTTAATGCTTCTGGATATTAAAGATGTGGGGTCCATGGAAGCTGTTAATGTTGGCTGCATTTGCTGGATCTACTTGGGTGATTCTGTTTTTTGTTTGTTTTATTTTATTTTATTTTAAAGATTTTATTTATTTATTCGACAGAGATAGAGACAGCCAGCGAGAGAGGGAACACAAGCAGGGGGAGTAGGAGAGGAAGAAGCAGGCTCACAGGAGAGGAGCCTGACGTGGGGCTCGATCCCATAAAGCCGGGATCACGCCCTGAGCCAAAGGCAGACGCTTAACCGCTGTGCCACCCAGGCGACCCTGTTTTATTTTGTTTTTTAATCTTATTTTCTCAGAGTGAAATGAACATGAAATATGATGTGGAAGTCACCTCGAGTGTGTAATTTAAAGATGTATATGTAAACCTAAACTTACCAATGATTATTCTCTTGTGTCTTCTTTGCAAATGACAACTGTTCACAGTGTTGTCAAAGGATTTTACAGGTATGAGAACCATGCTCCAGCCTGCTAAAGGGTCCTAGGACCCCTTGACTTTCAGTTATACCTGGGATGTTATTTTCAATATTGATTCCTACCATCAAATCAGAGTATCTCAGAGTGGAGCCCAGGGAATTTATTTTAACAATATCTCTAGATGATTCTTATGGATTTAAAATGTGACCCCGGAAGTTTAATAACAAAATCTCTTGAAAGTCTGAGTTTTTATGATTTTAAGAGCAAAACCTGTAATAATAAAAAAAAAGTGTATACTGAGGTAATATATTAGGAGTAAAGTGTTTTACTTATTGAATATGAAAGGAAAGAAACTTCTTTGTCCCCCCCCCTCCTTTATTTCTGTTGTTGAATGCAGGAGAATTGCTTCTCAGTCACATGTGTAGCCTAACCAAGTGCTAACAGAGAAGCTTCCTTGATTGTACACGGGGATGCTACTTCTTAGATGCCTGTGGAGTTGATGGCCTGTGTGCTGCCTTGATCTAGGGCCTCTGGGATTCATTCAGTGATTTGATGATGCACTAAAGGGCACCTGATGCTTTGTAAGAGTTCAGGAATCTCCCTTGTTGTTTAATTCATTCCCAGTGAATGTCTTTGGAGTAGGGGAGACTAGAGTTTATCCCGCTGGTATTCACTTACTTGTGCAAATAGACATTTAAAAAGAATATTATCGTCCACATGAGAACACATATTGAGAAGGCCTTACTGATAGATTTTTAGTCTTCACAAAAAGATAGATTTTTTGTTTCTATAGGCAGATTCAGTTTTTACTGATTAGCATAATATGTGTGTGTAGAAAATTAGGAAACATAAACAGATGAAGGTGGTATTAGACAACTCTAAGATCTTAGCACTTAGCTCTGTCTATGGTTAACACTATAGTACTCTCCTTTCTGAAGGTCTGTGATGCATGTGTGTGGATGTGTATTCTCCCACACACAGTCACATAGTTGAGACACACTGTATTTACAATTTTATCCCTTTTAAAATAATATAAAATTATTTGAAAATATTTGTATCAGTTGCATAATATTCTATCTATGGATTCTCATTATAATTGCACATTACTGTTATAGAAAATTCAGGGTCTTTCTAACTCTGTTCCATTGTGGATACATATTAAACTGTATTTTTCATTATGTCCTTAGGAAGATGAAGTAATTAACATTACGCTTGCTGAAAATAGGGTATTTTTTCAAAATTACAGATACATTATGTTATAAAATCAGTTTTCATAATCTTTCATTTTTATTGCAAAACTAACAAACATTAGTCTTAAGAGGAAACACTTGTAAAGTTTCTTGACATTTGAGATATTTGATTCAATGACTTAAAACAAATTATATAGTGGTGGAATCTATGGCAACTACTAATTGAAATACTGAGGAGTAAGACAAAGTGGTATTTCAAAATGTCCGCTATCTTGTTAATATGATGTTATGGCTTTAGAAAGCCCTATAGTAAAGAAAATCATTAGATTACCAAAAACTAAGGAGCTAGTGGTAAGCATACTGGAAGAACTTTACAAAAATAGGAAAGAATGAAGAGTATAAGAGAAAATTAAAAAAAAAAAAGATTTGAAAAGAAAGGAGATTTATAAATCTTATGCCAGTAGAAAGATTTGAATTTATCACATATTGTTAAGGTAGATACATACTGTGTTGTGGCAGAATAATAATGACTCTTGGATAACTACCATTTACGTATAGCGTAATCATGACATAATTCAAAGATAAAACTGAAAAAAGAACTTAAGCCTCCACCCTTAGCCTCATCACAAAAGGAAAAAAAAATTTTTTCTAAGATTTTATGTATTTATTTGAGAGACAGAGAGAGCATGAGTGGAAGGAGGGGTAGAGGGGGAAGCAGACTCCCCACTGAAAAGGGAGCCTGATGCAGCATGGGTCTCAATCCCAGGACCCTGAGATCATGACCTGAGCTGAAGGCAGACACTTAACTGACTGAGCCACCCTGGTGCACCAGGGAAAAGAAAAAGGTTTAATTCGGTGCTTACTCATTCCAAAATAGAAAAAAGAAAGAGAAAATTTTAGGAAGGGAAAAAGTTCATTGGAAAAAAGGTCAATATTAGGAAGTTAGCTATGACTAAGTCTTTCTAAGACTCAGTTTTCTGAGAGGCTGAATAAAGAGAATAGATATAATTTAACATTACCCAGAGGAGGTAATTTTGAAGCTCTGTTGGTATTAAGTACCAGTTTTTATTCTATCAGGAGAATGACTCATTAATTGCACCACCATGATCCCAGGGATTTCAGTCCCTGAACCCAATTAGTTTAGTAAACTGGACAATTTCAACGTAGGTACTAGGATATTTGCTTGTTGGGACTATAGGGGAGGAAAAATGTTTTATCTAACTTTCTAGGGTATTTTGGCTGATCTATCCATTACATTGACATAAGAAAGTTTAACAGGAGAAAAACAAGTTTAATTACATATGTTCAGGAGCCTCATAAAAAAAATATGGGACCTAAGGACAAGTCAGTCAGTTGAAGCTTATACACCATCCTGAGCTAAGAAATGAGAGAAGGGCCTGGGGCTTCAAAGGGGAGGAGGGTAATTCACAGGACATTAAGGAGAACAGATGTCTGGTAATCAGATATTTGCCCTGCCATATAGGTAGGTCTTTCCAATAAAAAGTTATGTCTGGTTAATAGGTCTCTTTTTGGGAGAGGCCTCCCTGTTTAAATTCTTTTAGGCAGGTAAGGGAAAGGTAGAAATTTTTCTTGAGTCTGCTGGGTCTTGATTGCCTTCAGCTCAAAATAATTCATAGGCCAAAGTAGCATATTTTGGGGTCATATATTTTGCTCCCTCTCAGTCCCACCTTTGAAACTTTCTCAAGAAGTTTCACAGTCCAGAAGTTGAACAAGCAAGATCATAAAAAAAAAATCATAATCATCTTTCTCAATTCATGCAGTCTCGTGTAATTAATACTTGTTCTGCTTCAATCCAGTTTTCTCATTAGCTCTGGAAATTCAGTTTTATGATCTTAAGGTTATCAGAAACCTGTATTCTAGAGTGTTTTCCCGGAGTTTCCTTGAAGATGAAGGACCTTTGCAAACACTTTTGCAAAAGCTCAGGGTAAAACAATAAGCCTCTATTAATGACAAGACTTCAAAATGACTATGAATAAAGACCTGATGAGAATTTACTACAATGCAGTTGATAAGAATATTTCCTTATTTCTACAACACGTAATATTTTAAGATAATAACTGGAATTATGACTGATAACATTATACCAGGACAAATTAGATTTTTAGGGTTTCATATAGTTTGTAGAATAATACAACAGGAAGAAAGAAAACCCTTGGTCACATTGGATCATAGGTCACTATGAAACAATTATCCACTTAACCATAGTGACAATTAAAGACTTTAAAGGCAAACACAGAAAATTAAATAGTTATAAAAAAAACAGCTATAAAAACCAACCTTGATTGTTTGAATAAAGACTCAACTTTCTTAAGTAATCAAAGACCTGACACCTACACAGGAAATTGTTTTGATCAAACACAAAATCCTTGTTCTTTTAGGCAGATTACTTTGTAATATAAAGGAAAAACCTTTTATAATTTCTTATAAAGAACAGAGCAATAGTCCAAGAAAACTTTGTCCTTTTAAAAGAGAGAAAAAAAAAAGTTTAATTTTGCACCAGTGCACTTTTGATATTAAAATTCATTTAACTTAATTAAATTGGTTTTAATCTTAGCCAGCTTGACCACACATTAATATTCCTGTCTAAAGATTCCTTTTTCATAAACCTTCTGTAATTTTTTTTTACATTCAGATTTTGTCTTATGTTTTTTCTCTTTCTCACTTTAAAATAATTAACATCTCTGTAGGCAAAATTGTTTCCTTTTCCTCAACAAAAGTGCATTTTTACATCTCATACTTCTTACCAAAACACATCTAACTTGGCTTACATAGAGAATTGTTTCCCTTGTCTTTTTTAGTTGTTTTGACTACATTTGTTTATTAGAATTCTCAACTTATAGCAACTTTGACTAAAAGTAAGCAATTGTAAACTGTTACACCAGAATTCTTCACGATGGCACATTTATGAATGTATTTCCTATTTTCTAGACATACATGCTTTCTAACAGTGTATATTTTATTTTCAATGTGGCATGCATGTTTACTAATAGACCCAAATATCCTTTAGTTCTTCTGTATAAGGAAACCAAAAGGAGATAAATTTATGTTCAGTAATTAATGTTTCCGCATTTTATCTTGTTTGGAAATGATCTGAATAATCGACAAACTTATCATTTAGCTTAACTTAGCAAAACTTAAAGGTTTCAGGCTGCCAAAAAGATGTGGGGAAACTATTTGAAAAAGTTCACCTAAAAACTTTTTATTCTATTTATATCTATGTAAATCATTTGCTATTAACAATTATATTTAGATTATTCATGAAAACTTCATGAGACATTAGACAAAGTCAGCCATCATCCTGACTGTTTTTCTTGCAGACAGATTTTTCTAAGAAATATAATATAAACTTATCTGACTAGTAAACCCAGGCAGAAAAAATGTTGTATGTCTGCATTATATTCAATGTTGATAACTCTAAAGTCATACCTATTTTAATTAAACTCGTGAATGTAAGCTAACTTTAATATTGAATATCTTTCCAGATGATATGAAACTGAAATGCATTTGGGCTACTTTCTGTTGTATTTCTGAGAACTTTAGGAATACATATTGATAAGCCCTTAATTTTAAGCCAATTAAATAGAACTCTTTATAAATTAATTTTGGCAATATCATCTGGAGGTAGAAAAATATTATATGGTGTACATACATAGGCATACATAAACACACAGACATACACAGAAATCTCACAGCTTTCATTCCGAAACTTTAGCCATGAATCTGGTACAATGCTCACTGGTTTTAAATACTTGTGTCTCTGGCAGATAGAACAATATAGAGTTACCTACTTGAAAATTTTTTGCTAATATTTATGGAGAAGACTTTCAAAATTTGTATTTGTCCCTGAAAAGTAATCATAAGTAGACTGTGGTCTAGAGTTTGAGCAAGAGAGCCTTTCTAGCAATTGTATTTTAAAAGACTCCCTCCCCTCTACTATCTAATTAGATAGTCTAATTAAGAGTTAATATTTACATTTCAAAGGCACAGGGTAAGACTGCAAGTTCCTCCAAGAAGCAGTTTGATTTCTTAAGGCCAATATTGTAAGCCTTTATTTGCGATAAATAGGGGAGGTTTTAGGATCGGTAACAACAAATAAGTGAACATCGAATTGTCTCTGGAGTTGCAGTTTTCCTTTTGCAAACATTTATAAGGTAAGGACAGTTGCTCCCAATTCCTCAAATAATTGAGTTGTAACTCAAATGACATCATAGGTTAGTCCACCCATAAATCCTTTTAAAAGGAGTTTAAAAGGTTCTTTCCTTCTGGGTACATAGTTTTATTTTAGCTTAGGGGAGGATGTCAAATTAAAAAAATAATGTCATATCAGGCTCTGAATATCAGCTTCCAATCTGGCCAATCTCCAACCACAGAGCTATTAAAAAAAAAAAAAAAACAAGCAAAAACAAAAAACCTCTTTAAATATCTTGCCAATTTTCGGGGCACCTGCGTGGCTCACTCGGTTAAGGGTCTGACTCTTGGTTTCGGCTCTGGTCCTGATCTCAGTGTCCTGAGATGGAGCCCTTCCTTAGTCGCGCTCAGCAGGGAGCCTGCTTGAGAGTCCCTCTGCCCCTCCCCCTGACCCGTATTCCTGCTCTCTAAGTAAGTAAGTAGATAAATAAATATCTTGTCAGTTTTCAGCCAGGACAAGCAGCAAGCATTTTCAGGATATAAAGCAGTTGCATACTTTACTTCGCAAAGGCCTATACAATTCGATTTTAGATTGATTCATTTTAGGGGGAAAGCCTATCAGCCCCTGAGCATCAGCCTTCAACTGCTCATTTGTAGGAGGGCCTGAAGAAATTCCAGTCATCTATTTTCTACATTAGGTTCTTTCTCTCTCTCTCTCTCTCTCTCTGTCTCTCTCTTTTTGGCCATGGCCATGGCCATGGGCCATCAGGTTTGTCTGAGAACAAAAGCACATAAAGTACAATCATGGGAAGGAATAACACCCGTTAGCAGCCAACCAAGGTCTCTGTGAGTGAGGTTGTAATGGACACCAGTCTTTCTAATTTCTCTCTAAATTTGGTAGGATCTTCTGAAAAGTGGAGGTAAAGGAGCTTTATAATTTAAAAGATCAGCTGCTATCTAACGGACATGAATTCTTTGGGTGGGGTTCTAGGATACATCTGCAAGAAGACATTGTATAAGAAGGCCAGAAGCTGTCGGAGCGAGATTATAGGGCCCAGCAAAATAAGCTTATGTCTGAGCCTTATTAGCCATCCTGGGTGTTTCCATTAAATTTATTTCCTGGTTTTTTAGTATTTACATGAATAAGCTGTATACCCTGGAGTGCTCTCTGTAAATCTTGCAGGGAAAGGGAAACTAAAAGTGGCAGGGGGTTGTTTAAGGGATTTTCTGGAGAAGGTGGAGGATTTTTGGGAGCTAAGGTAATTCGCTGAAGAGACAGGGCCAGATTTTATGAAAGAATTTACCTTGGATGTGGAGCTTAATTTTTGTTCTGAATGTAATTTCTGTCCTTTCATCTTGTTCAAGGTTATAAGTATACTTGTTAGTATCCACTTTTTAATTTGGCCTTTCTGATGCCTGCTGGCCAGGTCCAGGGATCCAGAGGTGGTCCTGCAGGACCAGCTAACAGGGTCCCTGGCTTTCTGGAGGGTGGAAATCAAATGCAAGCCAGCAGGGCGTAAGAGCAGAGTTTATTGAAGACACAGGGGGAGCAGATACATACAGAGCATCTGGGAGACTTGGAAAGGAAAAGGAGCATGCGTCTCATCTTTGTTTGGATCTGGGAGCTTTTATTGAGGATTGCAGTCCGGTCTTCGTGTCCCCTCAGGCATCCAGGAACAGGATAGAACAAAGACAAGGCCCCAGGTATTATTTCTTGGTACCAGGGGGATCTTGGCGAGTTGACATGTCTAGTTCTAGTGGTCTGGAATCCACATATGATAGCTTATTCAGGTCATTCTCATCTGGTCCTTCCTTAGATGTTATCTATTTTAAAGAAATCAGTAACTCCTTGTCCTTTACAAGGAGGACATACGCTATTCGCATTATAAGGCATGTGTAAAGAGGGGTGGGCATGCAGGTGCTAGCAAGAATAGAAGCAGGAAAAGGAACAAAACCACGTTTGTATGGAGTCCTTCAGTTTCGCTATTTCATTTCCATAAGTACCAATAGACAATTGATTAAGAGCTCTCTAAAACAAAGAAAAATTAATATAGAAGTTTGTCCAATTCAAAGAATCTGTCATCTGGCCATCAATGAATAAGATCTTATTTTAATCTCAATAGCAACTCAAAACAATTAGCCTTTTTACAGCTTACCCATGGATGCAAGGGCCTACACAAAGGGGAGTGTAAACGATGCAGCTTTCACAAGATCCAGAAAGTTTGCTTCCAGAGTTAGCCTCAAAAAGCAAAGACTTCATTGTCACAGGTGGTCAGAATGGTTTAGTGCAAGTGGTATCTCTGGTTTCTCACAAGGATATGAGACACCAGCAATCGCAGACCCATTAATCTGTGACTACAGGAATGGGACTTCCCCAGCATTAACAAAGTAATGAAGGATGAAATGACAAATGTCCCTTCTGGACCTGGACCCCTTAGGACAAACATCCCTGAGAACTGGCACAGTTAGACAAACAGAATGCTGCCTAAGAGCCAGCTCTCTGGATCCGCAGCCTGCACAGGTGTTCATGAGCGTTAAGGAGGTGAATCCTCTGATTGGTGGAGACTAGAGAGAACAGTGTCACTGGTTACAAAGCCAAGCTACAAAGGCATAGAAGAAGAAAGGGAACTTCATCCATTTTTCTTTTTTTAAATATGCACATTAACAGCTTTAGCTAAGCCTTGGGTCTATCAGAGCCAAACTAAAAGCTAAGAGTGTGATGTTGCCGGGTTGGGGATTGGGTGGTGTTTTAGAGTACCTTGTTGAATGGAAATTTTTTTGAAGTTGGCAGATGACCTATGTCAATCTAACCCATCCATTTGATGTAGTTTTTTAATTTTGGTGAGGTCTGGAGCCAACGGCCGAGAAAGAATTCTTGAGACACCTTTGGTGTGAAAAGGTGATTTTATTAAAGCATGGGGACAGGACCTGTGGGCAGAATGAGCTGCTGCACCGAGGTTGTGAGCGGTGACTGATTATATAGTGGGGAGTTGGGGGAGGGAAGGAAAAAGGGAAGTGTCCAAAAGGACTTTGATATGCTTAAGAAGACTAGGATACTGCAGGCATTACTATTGTCAAGCTAAGGTCCTTTTCCCCTCTAGTGAGGCTTTAACAGTAAGACAGTGGGAGCTTCCTGAAGGAATCTTACTGCTCTGTCTGCCTCAAGTATTTGTCAACGGAACTTCGGGTTATAAGGAAATTTAATTTTATCTACATTTCCTGTCTTTGTTTCCCACATCACTATAGATGGGTGGGTGATGTTAGGGCTCCAGGAAATTGAGTCTATATGTCTTTGGAAGTTAGGTTATTGATAAGAATGCTTTTCCCTTGTAAATCACTAAGACATTTGTAAACTGATAGAGGCTCATGTCTTGCAGGACTGCGATCTCTATTAGTTAGCCGTTTGTTTTTCCCTTCCCTTCGTCTGAGGGCAGCCAGGAGCGCCTAAGGAATGTCACACATATGCCACCTGGGAGTGTGTGTGTGTGTATGTGAGTGTGTGTGTGTGTGTGTGTGTGTTGGTGGTGGTGGGGGCGTATGCAGGGTGTCATCTTGTACTTTGCCCTCAGCTTGCCTTTTTCTCCCTCATCACAGTGACCAACTTATCCTAACACGGGAATCTTGAAGTTAGGTGGCAAGTGCTCTAACAGCTCCTAAGTGCTCAACCATGCCCACCAAATTTGTAGCTTTGGCTTCTAAGATGTCCTTAAGCAATAACCTTTACCTCATGTGCACATTTTTTTTTAAAAAGGTGTTTTATTTATTTCTTTGAGAGAAAGGCACAAGCAGCGGGGAGGGGCAGAGAGAGAGGAAGGAGCAGACGCCCCCCTGCGCAGGGAGCCCGACTCGATGTGGGGCTCAATCCCAGGACCCTGAGATCATGACCCTAGCGGAAGGCGAATGCTTAACCACCTGAGCCACCCCGGTGCCCGACCTCACGTGCAACGTTAGCTCACAGTCGTTTGTCCAAATAGATGCAGGTCTGGTGAGGAAATACAAACTCATCGGTCTGTGAGACCAGCTTGAATAGCAGGCTTACCAGACACTGATGCCTGCACTCTACCCTGTGGTAGTCCTCCTATGACAAATGTCACAACAGAAGGAGGCAATGAAAAGGAGTGTCCCCTGGGAAGAAATAGATCAATAAAAACCGAGAATACTTGTATCAAATCTTCACCAGAGTCACTATACCCAAGGAACTAGTTCTACAAGTATTTTCTCCTGCTAACCTACATTTAGAAAAGGAAAAAAGGACTCACTACTCTAGCTCCCACTGGGCCCCCCTGCAGGTAGAGATCCAAGAGACTGACATGGTAAAAATGCTTACTTTCTTGTCAGCGATCCCTGCATCTCTCAGCTACCGCAGCCCTAGAACAGGCAATGTCCAGCCAGTGAGGTTTGTCCACATGGGTCACCAACTGTAGGGAAGAAGAAATGTTTCCTTTATCCTTCTAGATTCTTTTGGCTGGTCTATTAATTAAATTGACATAAGACAGATTAATGGAAGAAAAACAAATGTAATTACATATATCTGAAAGCCCCATAAAAATTACAAGACCCCAGGAGTGTCAGTCAGCTTCAGCTGATAGTCATCCTGAGCTAAGAAATGCTCGAGGGGCCTGGGGCTTCAAAGGAGAGGAGTGTAATTCACAGGACATTAAGGAGAGCAGATGCCTGGTATTTAGGTGTTTGCCCTGCCACACAGATAGGTCTTTCAGATAACAAGTTATCTCTGCTTAATGGCTCTCTTTTTGGGGCCAGGCCCTCTATTTAAACTCTTTTAGGTAGTTCAGGGCAAGGTGTAAGTTTTTCTTTACTCTGCTGGGTCTTGATTGCCTTCGGCTCAAAATAATCCACATGCCAGAGTGGCATATTTTGGGGTCACATATTTTGCTTCCCTCAGGACCAGCTCAAAAATGGGCATCTGATTAGCACATCCTAGGCTAGACTGTCCGGTGTGTTTTCTTATTCAGAGCAATGTGCCTCGGAGAGCTCAACACACCCTAGATTCAGGCTTTAGCTTAGTCGCCGTCAACTTTGCCTTTTCACAGGAAGAGAAAACAGAAGACCATCATTTTACTTCCAAGAAATAGACCATGAGCTTCCCAGACCCTAGTTCTCTGAAAAGAAAATGGTCTAGCATTTCTTTATATCAGAAATGTGAGCAGCCCTATCAGGATTGTCAAAGTGAAGTAGAAACTTCACATTTATTTCACAATTCAACTATGTAGACGTTTGATTTTACAACTGGGTTCTCAATCAGGTAGAGAATCAGATTCCTGTTTTTCAGAGAAGTGTTAGCATACAATAAAATGTACAGTTATGTAACATAGTCTCAAGATAGGCATTCCAGATAGATACTCAGTCAGGTTTCTTACACAGTTTATCATCAGTTCCTAGAAGCAATTTGATACTCATTGACAAAGTGGAGTCATGAACAAAGGAGCCTGGAATGCAACGACTTCATCTGCATAGAAATGATACTTACTGCAGTGGCTCTGCCCCGGGCAGGACCCAGCTTGGGGATGGATAGTGACAGAAGGGCATCAGAGCTGCTGAAGCATTCAAAGACTGCAAAGTAAACAAGTAAGTGCTTTAAGGAGAAACTGAAGCAGAATGCTAAGTGATTCAGCAGAGTTTTACGAGGCCTGAAAATTCCTAGGGCAGACTCAGGAATCGGACTGGAAATGGAGATAGGTTTTTTTCTTTTTGTATATAATTGGAAAGGATATAGCAATAGATCCTGCAAGAGTGGTTGCTGTTGGAACGCAGAGAGCCTTTTCATTTGTTTGCATGATGTTTTTGATTTTAAAAATGTTCTTATAGGATATCAAGTATATCTCCTTCAACTTAAAGAAATAGTGACAAAGAAGAGTTTGCTGAGCACACACTAAACGCAGGCATAAGACACAGTCCCTGCCCAGAAGCATCACATAGGGCTAACCCAGAAACTCGAAACAAGTACTTCAAATTACAGGGAGAACAAATTGAGTATGTTCCAATATGACTTTCTAGACAATAAAATCTACTAGCCCATAGAATCATCACCTAAAGGAAGTAAAGTAGACTACTAAAATCACTTAAGATGTGTGGAACAACACAGAACACATTGGAGGAAATAAGCCAGAATATGAAAGGTTCCCATCTTCTATTTCAACCCATTGTCCTCCTAATTGGATTCCCCAGGCTGCTCACTTTATATGCTCTTTCTGCCACCAATCGGATAGAAGTACTTTTTATTTTCCGTGTGGATATTACTATAATTTGCCTGACTTTTGAGATAGGGCATATGAGTTAGTAGTAGTTAGAGTTAGTTAGAGACCAATATAATATATTTTAGATTTCCTTTTTTTTTTCAGTTATTTTCAGAAGCTAACATATCACGCTGATACATTTGAATTTTGTAATCTCATTCCTTTGAAATCAGTCATCATCAATATGGCTCATTAGCAAAAAAAAGACCGGTAAGGAAATTTTTCTTATACATTGGAAGTGGGGAATCACCCACCTGTCTGCATTCTGATAGGTTTAAAGTGGGTTTTATAGTTGCCGCAAGTGTGATTTCTATACCAAATCGTTCAGTTACAATTCTTATAGAGTTGCACGTTGGGATAATCTGACCAATATAGTTTGGGAAATTACATGGAAATGGAGGTATTTTAAGAATTTTGGAATATAATATGACCTGGCAATGGTTCAGATCAACATATAAGAGATTAGAAAAAATTGAATAACAGCTTGTAATCTTTAAATGAGATGTTGGTAGGATGCAATTGTCACGTTGATGGAAATTTATCTAGTAATTTAATGAGGACTAAATTATTTTTAATGCCCCACTGGTGGAAAAAAATACACTGGAGAATTTTAAAAATTTGAGACCTCTGCAATTTGTAATTTCAGATCTTCAAAAAAAAGTGTATTGTAACTTGTATCTAAGCTATTGTTTTCAATAATATTTCCGTTAATATTTTATATAAAGTACGGTCACATGTATTACGCCGTGAACTTTTCTTAACCTTATGAGCTATTATTGTCATTCGATAGATAAGGAAAGTGAGCCTTAGTGATATTAAATTACTCGATTATTAAATGGTAGAACTAGGATTAGAATCCGAATTTGCCTTGATGTCTTGTCCGTCTAGTATATATTTTTATTTGGTTAGATCAACCTTGTTTAGTTCATATATATAGAAAAATCAGTACATTTTGGACTTGTGAAAATACATACAGTTTGGACCCATCTTTACTGTCCTATTCCAAACTTCCAATTTCCTCTCATACACATCTTAGTTTTTAGCAACAGTGAAACAGCTTGAGGTAATCTTTGCTGGAAATACCTTTACCACACTACAACGTCAGCAGATTACTTGGAATTTAACCGTATTTTGAAATCTTCGTATTTTGAATAGTCTTTTTATTAGAAGGAGAGTTTATTTAATGAAAGACAGGGGGGCCCTATATACAAATTAGATGATGTGTCCTGAGATATTCCTCCAGAGACTTTCTTATAGTAAGCGAACAAGAACCTCATCATTTTCTGAAGCCAAAAGTAGGACTGATGGCTTGAAAATCTTGGCATGAAATGAAACACAATACTTGAAATTGGGAAAGCTGTTGGAAATCCAATACATCACAAATAGAATAAAAACTCATTTCATCAGGGTGGCCTTTGTTGGCCTAGATTATGCTGGACTTCCTTGTAATAAATACTCAGCTCTCTCTTTTTCTTTAGAGCATACACAATCTTAATTTTAAAAAGTTAGTATGTTAATTTATGTAAGAGCAAGAATTATATGTAGAATTTGTCATATTCAATATAGTATATGTATCTGGCATATAATAATATTCATGTATGTGTCCAATACATGAATGATCGTACAAATAAAATAATGAATTCAAAAGTCAGCTGCCCTAGATCCTAGTTCTAATTGCTTTGCATATTCGAACAAGTGATTCCTAGAACACTCTTTTTTACCATCTTAAAATATACCTCAATGGACAGTGTCCTTGCAAGGATCAAATGAAATGAAGTATGCATAAGTCTTTGTAAAGCATTATATATTTTTTAAGTTATATTGAAAATGCAGGAAGAACTTTTTGAGATTACTTCAGTTCCATAATTTTAAGTCAAATGTCAACATTATTAGCAATGTTCAGTTTATGTTCTTTGAATGCAATATGTGCATATAAGTTTTGTAATTTAAAATTTTCTATATCGTTAAATGTGCTTATTTGTGGATTTACTTTTAAACATTTTAAATATTTTTCCCTTAGATTTGTTTGCCAAATCTATGATGTTAAGTTTTTTAATTTCATATTCATTTATAATTAAATTATATACTTATTTCTTTAATCTACCTGCCTCCTTTTTCATGTATCAACTAGGTAGTAGCAATGATTATTGATTTGGACCAGGAAACTTGGAGATTAATTGTTGTGTCTATTGTCCTGGGACCACAATATCTATTATTACTGTGAACTATTTAAATTTTTATACTTGTGTATAAATGTACAAGTATGAAGTACACATTATATATATATATATATATATATATATATTTGTATTTCATTGTATAATATGCTTATAACAAAAAGAATTTTATTTTAGGGAAAACAGTGAGATTTATAAAAAACAAACCAAAATGCAATGAAAACTTATGGTACAGGGAAAGTTGAAAATATAGGATACTTTATATTGTGATGTTAGTAAGTTCCAGCTAAGCTGAGTTTAAAATATCACACACACACAAAAAGATTTTACTTTTCTTTTTCAAACATAGAGAATGATATGAAATATGCAATATATGCAAAACTGATACTGAACCAAATAACCTGTTTTATAGAAAATGCATTGCAGGCTTTTTTCAAAGACTATTTTCTTCTGTAATACTGCCAAGGTCAATGTGATCTTGGTTTGGCCAAAGTATTCCAGTCATCACATTAGGAAAAATTGCACAATTGCATGCTATTTTCCAAATGTCAAGAACTTACCAGAATTTATATGTTGTACTTCTGCCTTTGCATGCAAAAAACTTATGTCGGTTAAAGGGAAAAAAAAGTTGCATTCATTTTTTTCATGGAGAATATTTGCTTTATGGGGACAGTAAAAGGACAACGAAGTAAATCCCATTAAATCTTATTGTCATGGTAAGTTAGGAAGATTTTATATTTTCTTTTAGCCTACTAAATCTAACTTTCTTTCTTTCTTTTTTTTTTTAAAGATTTATTTATTTATCTTAGAGAGAGAGGAAGAGTGGGAGGGCATAGGCAGAAGGAGAGAGAATTCCAAGCAGAATCCACACCGAGCGCAGAACCCAAAACGGAGCTCGATCCCATGCCCCTCACAACCTGAACCGAAACCAAGAGTCGGTTGCCCAGCCAACTGAGCCACTTGGACACCCCAATCTAACTTTATTTTCATCATAAATAACTTACTTCCAATACTTAATTACTAATATTTACTTCTTAAATATTATTGAACGAATGCTAATGAACAGGTAACACTATTTGATGAAGGTGATTTGGAACTTCTCTGGTACTTCCTCCAAAGAGTTGATAGTAAAATTTAGTAAAGTTTAAAAAGCATGTCATTGATTCGTTTTGATTCTTTTGGAAGAAAAAATGTCAAAAAAGTAAAAGTTTGAAAATGCATTATTATTTACAGAGGACTTTCATTTAAACATTATATAATTTTTTTCCTACTAAACTTTACCCCTATAATTTCCAAAAAGGAGAACTGAAGTTTGTAAAATGCAAATTGGTCTATTGCTCTTATAACCACTTTTTAACCTTCTTGTCTCCTTCATAAAATTTTTGGAGATTGGTATTT
Source organism: Ursus maritimus (assembly GCF_017311325.1). NCBI lineage: Eukaryota > Metazoa > Chordata > Mammalia > Carnivora > Ursidae > Ursus > Ursus maritimus. The sequence continues at coordinate 55,454,301 of NW_024423344.1, read as the reverse complement.
GAAATGATTTTTCTCGGTATATGTACAGAACTCTTCCAAAAGATGTGTCTGAAGCCTCGATTTGTAACTGTTCCTCTCCCTCTTTGTCTCCCCTCTTCCTCTTCCTCCTTTCAGGACTACTTTTGGGATTGAGCTGACCCCACAGTTAGATCAGGGCCCTTTCTCAGGAACTCATTGTTCCCTCAATTCGTACAGTTATCCAATTAACCATGGTTTGTTTTTGTTTTTTGTTTGTTGAGCCATATTTTTCATGAGGCATTATTTTGGGGACTGCAGTTATATGAGTGAAGACAATGTTCAAATTCCTCACCTTTGTGAAATTAACCTTTAAGCTGATTTAAAAAATAATAGATTAGTTCTAATATAACATGATTTTTAGAGTGTTATACAAAGGTAATAAAATTGAAGAAGAGGATAGAATATGATATGGGTGAGGGGTGAGTGTATTTGAGAGTGGTGCTATTTCAGCCACAATTTTCAGCGGTCTCTTGGTGAAAGTGATGTTTGAGCGAAAGCCTGAAAGATGAAGAGAAGGAACCAACATGGCCAACTGTGTACGAAGAGGATTTTAGGCAATACCCTAAGTTGGGGAAGTAGAAAAGCAAGAAGCCTATTATGGCTGGTCAGTAAGGGGGAGTGTGCAAGAAGCTGAGGTCAGAAAGAGGCAGGTGCCTACAGGCTGTGCTAAGCAGTTGTACCAGAGAGGTTAAAAGTTAAGAGATCTTCTCCCTCTAAAATAATTGATATATACTCAAATCACCACTCCTGCATCAAAGCATGTCATGAAACCTATATGGAGATAGAGAGCTGATACCTCATGGATTTATTTTGATTATTAATAAAGTGGGAAGTAACAGAAAGATATGACCTATTTTTTAGCAGCTGTGTTAGTCTGGTTAATGTTTAATTTAGTATTTCAGGATTAAGGTAATTATCCCTGAGCTATCAAATCTGTTTGGCCGTCTCTAAGGGTGAACATCCAAGGAACTAATACCCTCTAAGTTCACATGGATTATTTATAGGGGTATGCCCTGGTCCTCTCCCTCTCTTATTCTTGATAATGACCACTTTATTTACATTGTCCTTGGACTCCTACTCTACCTTCAGCTTGCTTTATTGCTGCAGATGACCATCTTTCAAACAGTCAAGAAGAATACAGATGATCAGTCGGAGTTCCTTCAACTCACTTTCCTCTGTGCCATTAGAATCAATACAATGTTTATGTTCTTCCTTCTGGGATTAAAGCAAGAAATTTGCTCCCTTTACCTTTCCAGAACAATCCCTTCATCTACATTCTGAATACCATCTCATAATGCCTATCAGAAAGTTCAATTCTTAGCTTAATTTCTCTCATATATTATTAGTCTCCGTCCTTCCCTCCCTCTCTCCTCCACCTCTTACATTCATCCTCCCACTTTCCTTCCTTCCCCCTTCATCTTTGGTTTCTTCTTTAAGGAGACCAAATTTGCTTAAATTTTTCCCAGCATTAAACAAAATAAATAAGGAAAATTTCTCTAATTTATTTTCTTCCCTCTAAACCTACTGATCTATTTGCTCTTTCCTTTTACTATGGAAAATTTTTCATAGTAGTCTACTTTATCTGCCTTTATTTCCACAAATCTGATTTGCCCTTTATAATATGAAAGTTCTGCTTTTACTCCATTTCTTAAACAAATTAAATTTATCATTTTTCCATATTCTTATAGAAACCTTTACTACATTTTGCTAAATCCAGTGGCCCACTTTGATTCTCATTTCTTTTGGCTTTTTAGAGTATGTGATATTGTTGACCATCTCTGTTGGAAAATATATTTTAACACCTTTATTGAAGCATAATTGACAAAGAACTGTACATATTTAATGCATTCCGTTTGACGAGTTTGGACTATGGAAACACCTGTAAAACCATCACCACAATCAAGGTAACAGATGTGACCAACACCTTGCAAAGCTTCCTGTGTCCCTTTTTTGCTTGTTTGTTTTGTCATAAATACTTAACATAAGATCTGCCCACTTAACAAATTTTGAGGTGCACGATGCCATGCTTGTAACTATAAACACAACATTGTACAGCAGTTCTATAGAACTTACTCATCATATATAACTGGAACTTTATACCCATTAAGTAGAAGAAGACTAGACCCTAAACATAGTAGATCATAAATGTTTAAGCTGTGAGCAAAGGAGGAAAACTATCCTTCACTTCTAGGTAATTCATCATAGTTTCTTTCTACCTTTTCTTATTCTCTTTTAATAGTATCTTTTCCTTCGCTCACACTTTAAACATTATGTTCTACAAGGTCTCCTCTTCATTTTTCCATTTACCTTATGTGTGCTGCATGATGATCACAAAGCATGGCTCAGAATGATTTGTAAATGTATGCTCCATTCATGTCCTTCTTCAATTCATATTGTGATAATGATGACAAGATTCGTGTTGCCCCACAAGTAGGAACCTCAGCATCTTCAACCTTCTTTCCCTCAACCCACACCCAATTAGAGACTAAATCCTCCAGATCAGTGTTCTCTATCTGTGGTAAACCACGTTTTAAGGTTACTGTACCACTTTGTCTTTTCTGTTGCTGCTCTAATTCCAATCTATTTTAATAGTTACTTAACAAACGATATTGCTTCTTGACTCTTCCTAAATGTAGACTTTATTCATTCTTAAGTTCTTATAAAAATCCTTCCACTGTCATTCTTATAACAAAACAAACAATTTTAACCACCTCCGGCATGCCCTGCCAAATTCTTACATAACAACTCTTCACAAATTCACTTCAGACCACAGCTAGAACTACACACAGCTCACTGATCCACAAATACATCACTTGCTTTCTTTGCTCAGGGTGCTGTTCCCTTGGTCTGTATGTCCTTCAGTACCTTACCAATCTGGGGAAATTCTAGTTATCCTCAAGGCCTGGATCACACATCATCTCACACATTATATTTTCTGCCAAGTCTTTTGTGAACATTCCAGGCCTACTTAGCTTTAAAGTATAGTTAAACAGGGGCGCCTGGGTGGCACAGCGGTTAAGCATCTGCCTTCGGCTCAGGGCGTGATCCCAGCGTTATGGGATCGAGCCCCACATCAGGCTCCTCCGCTGTGAGCCTGCTTCTTCCTCTCCCACTCCCCCTGCTTGTGTTCCCTCTCTCGCTGGCTGTCTCTGTCTCTGTCAAATAAATAAATAAAATCTAAAAAAAATTTAAAAATAATAATAAAGTATAGTTAAACAAACAAATATACAACATAACCTTTGGAGTGACTCAATTTGGATTGAACCATTGATGTTCAAAAATCATATTTCAATTTTTAAAGTTCTCTGAGCCTTAATTTCTTTTCCTGAAACATCAAACTAATAATGTCAATATTATAGAGTTGTACTAATGCTTAAATGAAAGATGTGCAGATTTCAAAGTGATCCGGATAGTTCTTGGTACATAGAAAGTAAATAGATAGTAAACAAATTATGCCTTCATTTATAATGGTTTTCATTATTTTTATTACCACACTTTTGTAATTTAATTATATTTGTATTTTTACATATTTACCGCCTTCTTAATAATAGTATGTTTTATTATTTTTTAATTCCTGGGTATAGTACTGGGCTGAGAACAAAGTAGATACCTCATATATGTCTGATGAATGCATGAATGAAGAAATTCCAAGAGATAACAGGGGGAGGGAGCCCTTTGCCTCTTATCAACACCCAATATTTCCTATCTATTTTAAATTAGGATTTAATTTCCAATGGTTTTCAATATTTATTATATGGACAGTTGTATTGATGCATAAATGAAAAACAGTCTTATCTAAAAAAAAGAAAACTGAAGTAACTATTATATTGGCTACCTCCACCATGAACACTAAACAACAAAACAAACTACTTCAAGTGAAAGATATCATAGGTGCCGATCTCTGCAGAAGAAATAATATCATTAATTAGTCACTACCTTTACTCCAAATCCTGAGAAGAAAGTTCCAGCATCCCCAGAGCCTGTCAAATGAGACTCAACAAGATGACCACATTACCCTTGAGGACAGCTCTTAATTCAGGGAAAAAGACCTACATGTGATCTACAGTAATCTAACTATGATTTTTTAAGGGGCAATTTTTGATAATACTTATCTGATACAACTTTCTAATCAGACAAATATGTGTGTGTTGTGAATTCTCTGAAGAAAAGATAGAACACCCTATTTTTGTTCATTTTATTTTACTCTTGCAGGAGAGTTTTGCTCTAGGAAGTTTTGATTTGTAGCGGCAGATATTGAAGCACATAGAGGTCAAGAGAAATAAGGAAGAGAGAATCAATGAGATGTGGCAGATTCATGTTTTGCATTTATATTACTCATAAAGAAATGTTGTAGACTATGATAATATATTTAATAGGGAGGATCTTGAATTAATGTTCTGTTTTCTAAGGAAAAATTAAAAGGTTATTTTCTCCAAAACACAGAGAGAATGGATAATGTTAAATTACCAATTTAAAATTGAATTTTCATAAGCAAGAAGAGGATATAGAAAAAATGAATCTTAAAATATGTTTATATAATTTTGAGTCTGTTTAAAAGGTCAAGACAAGACAACTAATTGAGGAAAAATTTTCTCTATGTGCTTTAGACAGCTCTTAAACAAAAAATGAACTTTTGCATTTCAGTTCCAAACTGTATTCTAAAGCATATGATAGCCCATTTGGTAGACTTATCTTGATATTGCTTATTATAATGATAACTGAGACAAGAAATAAAATTAAATATAAGGAGATAAGCTAGTATTAAAATGAAGCATTTGCTTTTCCATCTAAATGCTGATCACAAAACTATTGTAACGTTCATTGGAATTTTTTTTCAAAGAAAAATTCCTGTTATTTAAATAGACAAAATGCTAGATACATATGTTTTAGTTTTTCTCTGAGTCCCACTTCTAAAGTTCTGACACCAGACATATACAAAATCAAGAAAATAAGTAATTTGATGGTGAATATAATAAAATCTAGATGCTACATTGGGTTTTTAAGTTCTGTGTAGTACCTATTGACTGACCAATTATACAATTGGTGACCATTTGTTTTTCATTTTTTTGTGTCAAAGCTGTGTAGGGGTGTGTGTGGGGGGGGGTGGGTGGGTGTGGGCACACATACAAGGGAGAGAGACAGACAGAGACAGAGAGACAGAGACACCATAACCTTCCTAGTACCTATCTGTCCAATGAAAAAGGTGAGTCAGTTACAAGGTAAGAATATTATTTACTTTTTTTAGGTTTATTTATTTATTTTAGAGAGGGAGAGAGTGAGAGAGCGGGCATTAGCAGGGGGGAGGGAGGGCAGAGGGACACAGTCTTCAAGCAGACTTCCTGCTGAGCTCTTAGCCCAGCCTGAGGCTGGATCTCACCACCCTGAGATCTTGACCTGAGGCGAAATCAAAAGTCAGAAGCTTAACCAACTGAACCACCCAGGCACCCTTACTTCTCTCATTTGAAAACAAATCTGAAATTGACAAGAGTATGAGGTGTGATTTTTATGATGAAGATTTCTGAGATCAGAAGGGGAGGCAGAGAGTGTTAAAAGAGTCAGAGCAAACATATTGCTAATATGTTTCCTTTTTGCTTTCATTCCAAGAATGCAGCAAACGGGGCAGCAAAATGTACTTAGATTAATGAGGGAAATATTCTGTCAATTTGAAAATTTTCCAAGTAATGTTACCAGAATGGATCTTTTCTCGCTGGTGTTTTAGTTATCTGAGCATAACAAATTCCAGTTCTGAAGACTATGCGTCTTGAAGCTCACAAATTCTCCTGACTGTCACACCTAGTTGGCTTATTGCCAGTAGAATATCTACAGCTGTTACTGACATTTATTTTAAGATGTTCCCTTGTCTGCTTGTACTTCTCTGCAGTCTGATGACTCAAACTTGAGTAAGATGGAAAGATCAAATTACCCTGCTTATTTTTGTCTGCCTGAAGTTTTGATCACCTAACATAACATTTCAAATTCAGACGATCATTTTTACAACAGGGAAAGGTGAAAATAAAGAGAATAGGTCCCCAGGCATAAGTTTATCATAGCAAGTGTTGTATTATTTTGAAATTTGCTAATTATTTGTCTTTCTCCCTCACTAAATTGTGAGCTCCTTAGAAACTGTGTTTTGTTCATCTTTTATTCCCAGATCATTTAGTAGTGTCTCACACATAGGATGGTACTTAATAGATGTTTGTTGAAAAAACTGAACTAAAAGATCACAAAAACAAAGACAAGATAACTATACAGTATAAGAAAAATAAGAAAGATGTTAATCTCAGTGTTGATATTTTTCCTTTTCATTTCTAAAATTTTGCAGGTGATAGAAATTCCAATTAGGAATTAAGATGTAAACTTAATTGAAGTATTTAAAAATCAAGTTTTCAATTATAATTATAGTATGTATTTTATTTCGTTCTATTGTTTTATATAAGTATAATATTCCTTAATAATTATCCCCAGCTGGGAAACTGATTTCTTACAGTATAAAAGTTTCAATGATGGCACCTAGGTATCTATATCTCTATATATGTATAAAAATGTATATGTATAGTGTGTATCTATGTGTTTGACATCTATGTCTATATATAGATTATAAATTACAGATACATATAGATTTAAATTTATATATTTCTATATATTTAACATTATAGATACATAGCTATTTGTAGATTTAAGATTACATAGATCTGAAACACATCAGTACACACACAGACATATACAAATATTCAAGATGCAAATGTTAACTATATATCTATAGAAATACAGCAATGCTCTATTTTAGGGCTGAAATGTCACAGTTAACCAATTTGACAGATGTCATTTCTTATGGGTTTAGTCAATTTAAAAAAAAACCTCAGAAAACCTTATTTAGATTTTAGTCAGAGTAGCTATGACATTGACTCCATAAATGCAAAGAACAGAAAATGTGTGTGTGTGTGTGTGTGTGTGTGTCCGTGCACGTGCATGCACGCACACACCCACGCATGCGCTTGTGCATTCTCATGTGAGGGCAAAACTTTCTTTTAGAGTCTAGAAACATGTAACCGATCTAAACCTCACAGGCCACTTGTGGTACCATGATTTTCTTTTATTGTGACCAGATCTGCTCTGAAGTAAGTGGATAAAGGGAAGGGCGCTCCCTGATCAGGCTCCTCCATCAACAAATACTATGGTGTGTATGTGTGTGTGTGTACATGCACGCTCACTTGAAGGGGGATTTTGAATATTAGAAAGTAATTCTATTTTTTAAGAATTATATTTTAATATTTTATTTAGTAGAAATAAGGTATTTGAGAGAGCAAGTATTTGAGACTTTTGGTGGAGAATGTAATTTCTGAATTCCGATTTTTCCCTTGAACATGGAATATTATCTATCCAGAAAATGGTTAGCTGATCACTTAACAAAACAAAAAGCTATTTCTAATTCATGTAATGTAAGAATATCTCATTTTATCTCCTCTTCTCTGGATCCCTATTATTTATATTGCTCAGAAAGAAATTATTTCTTCATTTGATGTGAAATAATTACTATAAAGCCTTTGCAGTTATTTTATAGCATTACATGTTATGTTTTGTAGTATATAATGGGATTTTTTTAATGGGTAATTTACTATTTGCCTCTATTGCTGCAACAAATAGTCACAAAACATTTTGCAGCATTCTGGCACCTGCACAAGGCTGTGACTTATGAATATGCTAATGAGACTGCATCCAGAACTGGCAAAAATTCAGGACTCACACACAATTACGGTTCTGGCAGCTCTCGGTGCTATGATACCAAGCCTGACCAGGAATATTTAGGTTAATTAATACGAGGTATAGCTTTTTACATGTGGAATATGCAGAACACTTTCAACATTACAACTACTTGAGAATCAAGATATTTTACTTATTGCAATGATTTTCTCGCCAATATTTTTGGAACACTTGACATAGATTTTAGCGATTGCTTTGTACTACTTAATGCTGATAAATCCTGGAAAGGTTATTTCTCCACAAAGCTTGTTTTATAAATAATGCCTGTAATCATTTTATTCCCTGTTACAAAGCAACCTTGGATGCCAGAAGCTGTTTCCCCTGATATTTTCAGAAAAGATTCCTATTGTTTTACCTAATGTGTGGTAACATCACTTTCTAAAGCTGCAAGTAGCTCAGCTTACAAAGCAGTAATTTCCTCCAAAACCATAGCAAAGCCCTCGATTTTCCATTTCTGCTGAACAAAATCTCTTCTTGTAAATCTCTTAAGTATTTGTTTGATGTGGGAAGCTTCTTCCAAATGTAAAAGCAGATAAATATTCAAAAGTTTACCACACTGTGTTACCTCTCGTTAATGGCTGAATTAAGATGGTTCAGCAAAATCAAAGCTGGGACAAAATAAAAATGCCTGCCTAGAACCAAATCATATTAAACCCAGAGCTTTCTACTCTACCACGTGTGGAGTTCCATATTGCATGCTTAGAAGGTCTTCAGTTTTATGTTATTTGTTTTGTTTTGCTATTCATAAATTTACATGTTTATTCTTCACCTTCGTATTTCCCTATGCATCTCTGAAAAATCCCTATCTACTCCAGATGCAAAAGCAAATATACGAATATGACAGATGCCTCAGATAAATTCCATTCTTTCCCAACACTCGGTCATCATTCTCGAGATTGGGAATTCTTCACTTGTCTTTTTTTTATTCAAACATAACTGAGAATACCACCAACTACCATCAGAAATAGTGTGTCCCTAAACTCCGCCTTTCATGGGAGTCAAGAAGGTGGAGGGGTTCGTGTTCTCAGAATCCAAATCAAAGTGTAGTTTGAAAAGGCTCTCCAGGCAATTCTGATAGTCTCTTTTCACGTTATTGCCCTTGTCCCTGTTAACTGAGTATCTTTGATACAGTATGGGACAAAAATAAAGAACTCCTATATTGTGGAAAAAATGGGTAGATCTTCATTCTGTTTCTGTGACAACTCGAGGGCATAATTAGTGAGAAAGTTAAGGGCATAGTTTTGGGTGTGAGTGAAGCTTCGAAGCTATTCTTTATGGGAACGGGTATTTCTGACTTATTATCATGATGCACTTATGGCAAGAATTTTTTTTTTTTTTTTTTTTTTTTTTTTTTTTTTTTACAGATAGCTTTTTTAATCCTATTCGTTATATTCCACAACTAGGTAATAAGTATTTGCATCCTTACTATGAATATAGCATAGAAACTTAATAAGTTTTTCCTTTTTCATGAAAGGCCTCTCAACAGGACATTTATTACTTGAGAGAACATTCTGAGATCCAAGGTCTGTCCTTGAAATTTGCACTCTAAGGTATTTACTATTGGCTACACGTATTAGATGGCTTATCTGTGTTGGTCATTTTCTCAGAAAATTCTCCTTTTTTTTTTTTTTTTTCAGTAACTCACAGACATGCCCTCAGTAATAACAATTCTGGAGTTCCATGTGATAATACATTCCATTCCGAAGAGTAAGTTATACCCAAGATGACATTGAAAGAAGACAATTACTTATTAATGGTTAGGAGTTGAATTGTGTCCCCCACGCCCCACAAAAGATATGTTGAAGTCCTTACCACTGGTGTCTATGAATGTGACCTTATTTGAAAACAGAGTCTCTGCAGATATAATTAATTTAAGATAAAGTCATACTGGAATAAGATGAGCCATTAATCCTGTCTGACTGTTGCCCTTATAAGAAGAGGTGAGAGACACCACAGGAATACCTTATAGTGACAGAGGCAGGGATTGCAGTGATGCAACTTCAAGCCAAGGAACCTTGAAGATGGACGGTCACTACTGGAAGTAGGGAGAGGCAAAGAAAGATTCTACCGAATCTCAGAGGGACTGAGTCCAGCTAATACCTTGATTTAAGATTTCTAGTCTTCAGACTGTGAAAGAATAAATTTTTGCTGTTTTAAGTCACTTAGTTTATGGTAGTTTTTCACAGCATCTTTAGGAAACTAACATAGTAACAAAGCTGATGTCCAGTCAGTTTTTACTATGATGGCCATAACTCTTGCCTACAGTTGATATCATTCATACTGAGTGTAGCACTCAGTGGTTGGTGCCCAAGCTATACTGGTTATTTATTATTTTGAAGATTCCCCATTTTGTGAAAATGGGATCAGAATAAGAAAAATGGTTGAAGGTTAATGATGCATGAATGTAGAAGTCCACAGCTAAGGAAACTTTTTCTTAGTTATATTGAAAGGCAATGCTGAATTTTTTTGCAAAGGCTTTTTTTTTTTAATTTTAAAAATGTCTTTCTTTTATTGCCTAATGGTTTATTTCTCTATTAAATAAATTTAGAAGCTCTCCCTACTATCATATAAGCCTTTGCTCTGGTCCACTTTGTAAAGCTCCTGGAGGTTTAATATCAAGAGCCATTTTTCTCTCCCTCATTCTCCTTATGGGCATCTCATTCTCAGTAAAAGCAACATGAAGTATTGTGTTAAGTGAAGAATGAATACAAAGGTATAAATGTAGTCTTTAGCCTCTAAAAAGCTTAGATTTTTCACCAGTCTTGGTCTTGGTTTTGACTTCTGTAGATCCAGGTGGGGTGGACCATTTGATGAGCTAAGGGGCCTCGTTTAGGAGTTTGGAGAGACCATAGAAAGGCTTAGATGGCCACCAGGTGCCACTCACAGATATTAATTCTGAACCTGCAACAATTCACAGTTTAGAATTATTTTTAGACAACTGACAATGTCTAGGTTAACCTAAGATTTTTATTAATCTCGAAGGTCTAAACTCCATTAAGTTCAGTAGGCTATTACTGGATATTTTACAGAGTGGTAGGCATTAGGCGTGACATATAGCTCCTGCTTTTTGAGAACTTTAAAATAAGAGGTAAAGTGATGATAGGACTTTGAAAATGAAGGATGCATAAAGTGACTATATAACCCAGTCTAAAGGCTAACTGAAAACCTCTTGGTGAATATGATACTTGAACTAAGCCTTAGAGGAAAATGAAAGTAAGGCAGTCAAAAATGTAGAAAAGGCCTTGTGAGCATGTGAAGATATACCCACTCTGCCCCAATTCAGTGGAAATGAGTAATGTTATAATTGAATTTGGAGGCAGCAAGAGAGATAAGATTGGCTAATTACTAGAGAATAAAAGAAAGATTATGACAACATCACGGAGGATTTCTATGCGATCTGTGACCCTTGGCTTTATCCTGTGGGAGTCTGGAAGGTAGAACACGTTTAATCAGAGCACCATCGTGTTTTCACTTCTGTTTTAAATAAAACACTTGACTGGTGATGTGGAAAACAGGTTTAAAGACCAAAAGCTTATAGTCATCGGCAACAGTTAAGAAATTGTCATGGTGACACAGAAAGGACACTGCAGGTCTCTGAATTAGGACAGTAGGAAATGAGAGCAAAAAAATAATTTTTGCAAAGTAAAAGTTTTACCATCTAAAAACAAAGGACTAGTGTATATAATGTATAAAATAATGTATAGCATATGTGTGTATATATATGTGCATTGCATAGACATATGTTTATGGATATGGATATATATTTGCTTTCTCGATATGTAAAGGTATGTATTTACTCCAGTAATTTTTTAATTTTATAGGAATAGTAAACAATCTAGATATCCATCCATAGGATGAATTACTATGTGGCTTTTGGAAAGAATGAGTTAGGAAATATATATTCATATATATGTCACAAAAAGATTTTCATTTTTAGTTATATTAGAAATGAAATTTATCAAGCATTAAATATTATTTTGGTTTCATAATATTATAATACTTATATAAAAATATAAATGTGTAGAAAATAATGATATACTATAACCTTAATGTTTAGCCTTGAGAGAGAGGATTATAGCTGTATTTCTCTTTCTAGGTTACTTATTTCTGTTTTTGTGATTTTTTTTTTCCCAAGTGACCTGTTTGGGGATTATCTTTTAGAAAATATAGCCTGAGTAGAACAAACAAATATTTGAAGAAGTAAATTTTATAGGACTCGTAATTAATTGGTGTAGGGAATAATGGACTGATTCTCTTTCACTCTTTTTTTTTAATGAGGTTACTAAGATGGCTTTTAGTGTCACCACTCGAGTGTGGAATTGCAAAGGAAGAATATTTTGTTTGATTTCTGAATACAGGGAAGATAACTATTTAATTATTTTAAAATTATTAAATTTAAATCATTATTAATTTCATATGTATTTGATACATTTCTAGCATATGCAGGAGCCATTTTTTGACCTTTGGAAAGAATTTGGAACTGGAGATATAGACTAGGGCTCAACAGCCTAGAACATAGTAGTCAAAGATTATAGCTTAAAAATAGATGATCACGTAAATAGTTATGCCAACTCAGCAGATGAGTTCAGTCAGGGAGAAGATACGCTGACAAGAAAAAGTGGACCCTGAAGAAAGGTTTTCTGGTATAAATAATAGAAGTTCAAGCAAAAGTGGGCATGGAGACCATCTAAAGCCACATTTCTCTAATTTTCCAAAAAAGAAATTTCAGATCCAGAGGGAATGACTCACCCAAAGTCAGGTGGTTATTTAGAGGCAGAACCAGGACTAGGAACCAGTGCAATTCTTCAGGTTCTCGGTTCATTTGTTTCTCTTTCTCTGTACTTCCAGGGGACCTTGACTTCCAATTTTACAGCATTTTACTACTTTCTAAACCCATTTATACATGACCTCTTTTGAACCTCACAGCAGCTGTTAAGTATAAGGTGCGGATGGTCCGTCCAACTTTACAGCTGATACAAGGTTCAGTAACTTTTACAAAGTTGAGTGTTGGTAAGAGAGACAGAATTTGAAGCGAGGCTCTCCATAGCCAATTTTGGCTCTCTCTCAGCATCATCAATCATGTCTAAAAGCAATCTTCAACTTACTCATATGTCTCTTGGCTCATATCAGTCATCCCAGTATGTGGAAGTACAGAAGACTGCAGTCTTCATTCTAGGTATGTTCTTCTTTGAGTTCATTCTACCCATAGTCTCTTTTCTTCCACTCAAAACCTATATTTAACTTAATTTTTAGTCACAAGAGATAAGATTTTTAATTGGTTCATAAAGAAGGTAATATATAAAAATTTTAGTATGCTGTTATCTGTGGTACTTATTTTTCACAATTAGAAACTCTACAATGGAAGATATGATTTTTAAAAAGTGCTCTTATGAATGTACATTTTATTCTTTAGTCTGCCCTTTCAAAATTTTTATCCCCTCCCCAATTTTTTAAATTTTGCCCTTGTGAAGTTTGGCAAGTATCTTACCTATATATTTTAAAGCCTGAAATGTTTCTTAGTAAGAAGTTGGTTTTAGTCATTAATGAGTTAATAAAGTTAACCTATTATGTGTGTAACATATGATGCCACAACTTTCCTATAATTTTCAAGGGATTTGTTCTTATAAAGTCAATTATTTGGCTCTTTTCTTCTCTTCTTCATTAAACTTTCCAACTGCTCTGTGGGGACACAATAGGGTCTTTGTCGGCTGCTTAGAGGAGCTATTTGTCAATTGTTTTGCTTCAAGGACTGCCTCCTTTGTTGATGTTCTTCCACAGACCCCAAAAGGAGTTCAACAAAGAGAAAAATTTGTAAAAAAAATATGTAATTTTCATTCACGGGGTATTTTTTGAGCGGAAAAGTTTTCAGGTTGCGTTATTTAAAAGCTTACTTAATTGAAAAGGTTAATCCTTTATGTTTTTTCTTTGGCAACAGAAGAAAAAAGGAGATACTTAAAATATAGAAACATTATGAAGAGGGAACTAAGTACTCAGTTTAGGACTGTTGAAATGGCAACATTAGACACGAGGTGAAACGTAATATGAGATTTGCTATTACAAAGAAAAAAAGGGACAGAGAATTTCCATTGTGATCTCTGATGGTATCAGGTGAGAAATGGGTTGCTACTTAATAGAATTTTAAAACTTGAAGGGATTTAGATATCATCTACACCCGTCTATTCCTTTCAGAGGTGAGGAAATTGCAGCTCAGGGAAATGAAGTGATTGCCAGATTCTAAAACAATTGCCAGCAGAAAACAGGAGCAATATAATATGCTACTGTGCCATGCAGCTTGGCACTACCAGGGGCTTTGCCTTTGTTTTCCCCATAGATTTGCATCTGTTGAGGAATAAGCCATTTCCCTTGCACAGTGCTATGTGGAGAGAATTGTGAGGAAAAGCCTGATTGATTTTATATATATATATATAGATAGATAGATAGATAGATAGATAGATAGATATCTATCTATCTATCTATATATATATCTATCTATCTAAGATTGAAATAAGTAACTTTTCATTCCTACAAATTTATACCTTTCAGTCTCTTACAGATCACAAACCCCTGATGAACTGCTCTTTACTAGACCACACAGTTTAGACCACAACACTTAATAGACTGCACATTACTCTTCCCTTATCATGCTTTGTTCTTTCCCCTTCTGCACCTCTGAATGAATAGCTAAATTAATAAACATTATATGAAATAGATTTTTTAAAAAGATTTTATTTATTTATTTGAGAGAGAGAGAGAGAGAGAGAGACAGCACAAGTTGAGGGGGGGAGGGGGAGAGGGAGAAGCAGACTTCCCGCCGAGCAGGGAGCCTGATGTGGGGCTCAATCCTGGAACTCCAGCATCATGACCTGAGCCTATAGGGCCAGACACTTCACTGAGTGGCCCACCCAGGCATCCCTATACAAAATAGATTTTAAAAGACTCTCAAGGGGTGCCTGGATGGTTCAGTCATTAAGCATCTGCCTTTGGCCCAGGGCGTGATCCCAGAGTCCTGGGATCGAGCCCTGAGGAGAGTCCTGGGATCGAGCCCCACATCCGGCTCCCTGCTCTGCTGGGAGCCTGCTTCTTCCTCTCCCACTCCCTCTGCTTGTGTTCCCTCTCTCACTGGCTGTCTCTCTCTCTCTCTCTCAAAAAAATTAATAAAATCTTAAAAAAAAATAAAAAGTAAATAAAATAAAGACTCTCTCAAAATAGGGGTCAGTAAACTGTGTTCTGTGGACAAAATCTGGTCTGCTGTCTTTTTCGTAGTTTTACTGGAACACAGCCACGCACTTTCGTTTGCATCGCCTCAGAGGTGAGTTGTGGCAGCAGACGCTGTGTGGCACACAAGGCTTAACATATGAATTGTTTGGTTGGCCATTTACAGAAAAATTTGGCTGGGTTATTATGAAACAACACAACAACATTTGTGAAACTGGATGTACTAGGATAGGGCCTGGTACATGTGATTGTTAAGCTACTAAAAAAGTATAAGGTTCAAAATAAGAGAGAGAGGTTGATCCTTAGGAGGGCCAGGGTTTTCCATCACATGAAAAATATATTTCAAATTTTTTTTCTGTAGTTTCATCTTTTGTAATTTCATAGTATTGCTGAGTTGTTTCTTTAGATGATACAGAAAACTGTGAATGACTTACATGATCCAACATGTTGAAAGATGCTAGGAAAAACACTCTCAGAATAAGAAGGAACATTTCCTAACAAAATAAAACAGTTTATTGAAAACATAATTAACCTTGCATCTCCATATTCTTTGAGTATATGAAAAACAGTTTGTGCCTTGTAGAAACATTCTTTTTTTTTTTTTTTTATTCAGTGCTAAAAGTTTTTTGCTTCCCTCAAGGCACTGCTGCAATAATCGATTGTAACTGCAGGATGTCTTCCTTATGCTTCCTTTCTGGTATCAGCGTTCACTGTGAGAACGACCCACCATATGTGGGACAGTGGTAAATATCATATAGGAACGTCAAGCTTGTTGCCATCTGTAAACGAAATATCAGTGATAATCAACAGATATTTTGTCTCAAGCAGATGTTTTTGACAATGTATTTTCCGAGAGTCAAATCTAGTAAATGACTGTCATGTGCACTAAATCTTTGTTTGGCATTTGTCTAATCATACTCAATTCATAATATCATAGAATATTCATGTGCAGGATCTTATGTTTTTTAACCATTGTTTTTAGATAATGAAACATAGAGCCAGTTTGAAAATGACATGTTGAATCCTGAACTTTAAGGAGATACAATGAAAGATTTAGTTAGCGTTCTTATACATGCAAAGCAACAGAATATATAAATATTGGACAGTGGTTGTCAAATTGGATTTCCTGGAACCACAGGATTTTTGGCCATTTCTATATAGTCAAACAGAGGGCTCACCCTCTGCTACTTCAAGAACACACTATACAGGTCTATTTTATATTCGTTTCTCTATAAAATTCCATTTGAAAAATCAAAGACTTTACCACGGAAATATATATGAATGCCACTGCATGTATAAAATCGAACAACTTCATTTAATGGAGAAAAGGATAGCAATGTCAGACTTTACTATTGGGCGACGCTCTTACTTTTTAGCCTAAACAGATCTTTGCAGGATTAGACTAAACAGTATGAGAGATTCATGTTCAGCCAATCTCAGTGACACATTCAGCTGATTTAATTAGCAAGGTAACGAGTAAGGAAGTATATTTATACTCCAAGAGAAAATGCAAAAAGAATAATAATGATACCTTTATTAAAAGGGAAAAAATAAAATTAAAGATTTTTGATAGATTTTGAGTTATAAATCAGGTCATATAATCCAATCTTTTCATTTTATGGATAAGGATATTAAAATCTAAGACTTCTCACCATTACTGGCAGAACAAGGACTAGAACACAGGCACATGACCATTTTCATAACATTTATAGATTAGAACTCAAAAAATCAAGTTTGATGTTTACTAACTCTCTAACTTTGAGCAACTTCTCTGAGCATCAATATAACCTCTCTAACCTAGGTAATTTGTGTTTTGTTTTTTTTTTTAATTTTGAGAGACAGTGAGTCTGAGTGCACATGGGGGGTGGGGGACAGAGAGAGAATCTTAAGCAGGCCTCCATGCCCAGTGCGGTGCCCGACTTGGGGCACAATCTCACGACCCAAGATCATGACCTGATCTGAAATCAAGAGTTGGTCACTTAACCAACTGAGCCACCCACGTTCCCCCCTGGTAATTCCTGATTATAGCATGGAGTTTTTATAGGGATGGCCATAAAATGTTCTGAGTATGATATCTCAGGTAAATATGACTTTTTATTATTAGGGTAAGTGTAAATAACATGTAATTGCCAGTATCTATTTTATCTATGAATACAGAAATTTCATATAGTTTGACTTGATATAATTATTAATACTACTGTACCACAAATAAATACTATTATAAAATTTTCTTTTTATGTTAAGTGCAGAGGGCTGATTTAATTGTATGCCTCTTTTCAGCATTCACTATTAACCTTGGTCCTATCCAAGCCATTATCTCCACCTTCATTTATGTGTATATAAATGCATAGATAGATAAAGAGATAGAATTGTTTCATAATATCCCATTCCTTACTCCCTTTTACCTCCTTTATCACAAACAACTATTTTAATACAGTTGATATATTTCCTTTTAATTGCATGTATCTTTAAAATTTTAAAACAGCCATTACTATATTGTAATGATTTGCAAAATATTAAATTTGTGATTTAACTCAATAGTATACAGTATATCTTGGATTACCTTTTCTTCTCAGAGGAAAATGACATTTTGCTTCTCTAAAGTCATAGGTATGACAAGAGAATAAAATTAATCTTGAAAGGTGGAAAGGACATAACTATCTCTGAAATGTGGGTACAACTGACATTCTTGTTATACGTTGCTTCCAGTCTGCTAAGCCTACACGCAGTCGATACCTTTCAAGCATTTTCTCTCTTTTTTTGTTTTCCACTTTAAACACTCAGAGAAACACACATGAATGTGTGAGCACGCACACATACTCACAAACACACACACAGAAGGAAAAAAAAAAAGAAATGAAGAAAGGCTAAGTCACAGAGAAAAAGAAAAACAGGCCTACTTTTTTTCAGGTGACAGAGTGAGCTGGCTGGCTGGTAACCAGAATTTTCCAATCATGTGATTAATCATTGTCAGGCCATCAGTTTTAGTTTAAAAACTCATGGAAAACGTTCCAAACTTATCAAAATTGAAATAAAATTAAACATGTATATCTCAGATTTCTACAGGTAAGAATAGGTCACGATATGCCCATTTCAATTTTAGACCACACTTGAAAACAATTTAAAGTCAGTATTTTTTTTTAACAAAATGAAACACAGCATATTATTAAATACTATTATAGTTTATTTTTACTAGAGTTTAATGGGAACAACTTGCTGTTCTGGTTTCAAATCCCAAATCAACCATTTACGTATGTAATAACTTTTTGGGACATCACCTTATACACGCATAAATATAAAATGATCTTATGAGAATACTCAACTGAACCATTTAAATAATAACAGGTTTTATGATTTTGAACTGGGGAAATCCATGGTGATGTTCCTATTCTATTGGGAAGAAGGAGAAAGTCCCTCAACATCTTTTAATGTTGTCTTTAATTGGTGCTTTTGAAATAAAAGTGTAGGGTTGAAGTAAAGGAGCCAGATCACTGAATTTCCTCTGATTTTAAAAAGGAAACAAGAAGGGGGCACCTGGGTGGCTCAGTTGATTAAGCATCTGCCGTCAGCTCAGGTCATGATCCCAGGACCCTGGGATCTAGCCCCAAGTTGGCTCCCTGCTCAGCGGGGAGTTTGCTTCTCCCTCTGCCCCTCCTCCCATTCGTGTTCTCTCTCTCAAATAAATAAAAAAGTCTTTAAAAAAAAGGAAACAATAGGAAGAATATGAGAAACAAAAAGATTTTCTTGAAGATATAATTTGCAAACATTTTACATGTAGGTGTCAAGGAGGAAAAGGTGAGATGTGACTAATGTCTAAGGAGGTAGTAAGATACTACTGAAATGTCAGAGATAGATTCCTTAGTATAACTGATCGTTACCTGGTGAATTAAGATTGGAAAACTCAAGATAGTTGTTGTAAATGAGACTTGTACTTATTCCAATCTGTATTTCACTGGAATAGTCTCTCCTTAATCTTTGCTACATTGACAGAGAAAATTTTGCAGTACTTAAAATATTCCAACAAACCTTTGACCCAACAAGGATTAAACCTCACTGATTCTATCTCTATTTATGATCCCTCATCCCCACTTATTATATAACTTTTCCTTTCTTATTACGGTTAAATTCCTTGTTGGTATTTGTAATCAATCCTTTTTTAACTGCCCCATGCTCTTTAGCTTGTTTGTTTGGCACAGCCATGACTCCTACTAAATCTTGCTCCTCACCCAGGCTGCACGTGCTGACCGGCAGGAGAAAAAGGAAAAAAAAAAAAAATCACAGAGCGCTGACTAGATTCGCTATGTCTCTGTTTCCTTCACCCTTTCATTGTCCCACCCAATAATGATGACCTCGTCTCTCAGTCTCAGTGGATGACCTTACGGATTTCACTGAGAATGTCAGTATAGCCCCCATATCAACCTCCCTATCAATATCTTTAACCATATACACTTTGCCTTCTCTGTTGCTGCTGTAGGTAGTTGGCTTTCATTACTAAGGCCATTAACTTTACCTCACACACACACATGATTCTACATTAGATCCCAGCACCACTGGCCTACTCAAGCACAGAGCTGCAGCAGTAATTATCTCTATATTATGTCACCTATTTTTTCTCCAGATCATTCCATTAGCATAAAGTTATGTTGTAATTCCTTGAATCTTAAAAAACTTATGTCCCCACTTATCTCACTATATGCTCCTCCCCTGTTAGAGCAACTTCTTTAAAGAATTTCCCATTCTCCATCCCCTTTGATTATTTTCCATCTCTCTTCAATCCACTCTAATCAGATTTTTACCTCTATTTTTAATAATGAAACTGCTCCTGTCAAGGTCATGAATGACATCTACGCTGGGAAGTGCTGTGGTCAGTTCTCAATCTGCTTCTTATTTAGCATTCCATAAACATTTGCACCTGTTAATAAATGCCTTCTTTGACACCGTGTTCTTCAATCAGCTGCTTGGACAAAATTCTACGCAGGTTTCTCTCCACCTTGTTTCTTAATTTTCTTTTTACCCCTTTATTCATCTTTGTCCTGACCTTTTAACTTTGGATTGCCTGGGATGTAACCTACCCTCTCTTCTTTGTTCATAGACTCTTCCATGTTTATTTCATCTGGTCCTGTGATGTTAAAAACCACGTGCGTATTAATGATTCCCAAATTATGTATCTGGTATAGACTTATACAGGAAATCACTGATCAGCTTTCAACGGGTTAACACATAATTATCTTACAGATGTCCCCAAATTAAGCATAAAATTGAACTCTTAACTTTCTTGCTCTTACCTATTCTACTTTCAAGTTTCTTTTATCAGTTAATAGATAATCTTTAGTCTACAGTTGCATGGCTTAGAAACCTCAGAGTTGCTCTTAATTGCTGAGAGTTGTTCTTTTTCTCACATTCCCCATTTAATCTCCAGGCAATGTTGGTGACTCTACTTTCAAATATGTCTAGAATTGAATCAGCGTTCTCTCCCACCAAGCCACCATACTGGTCCAAGCAATTATAATCTTTCTTGGGTCACTTCAATAGCCTAGAAGTTCTCCCTTTGCTTCCTTCCTGTGCATTTTAGTGGGTGCTGTTGTACCCCACCTATGTTTCTCCTTCAGAATGATATGGCCATCTCCAATATTTGCTGGAAATGTTGCTTGTTGACAAGTCCCAGCTGAATCCTTCCCTTGGATTCCCCCTCAGCCAAAGGTAGCTGCCTCTTCTAAGCATATGCCTCCTCACTGGGGTTGACTTGCATCACCAGTTTGAACTAATTCAGCAGGGACACCCCGGTTCCACAGTATCCTGGGATCAGCGGAGGTCTTTGCTGAGGCCTTATGGCCTTTGAAATGCTTCCTCCTGCCCAGTCCTGCTTTTCTCCCATCTCACAGGTGTTCTTGTCACTGTTCCTCAGTAGATGTCATGCCTGCAGACGTCCATCTCAGGGGCTGTTTCCTGGGGAAGCTGACATGCAGTTTGTCCCACATCAGTCTGAAAATTAGCCCAGAGAGTGTTTTAATATGTATATTAGATGCTATAATTCCTCACAGCTCTACACTATTTCCCCATTTTATTTCAAAGTAAAAGCTTAAATGTCCTTAAAAGGAACTGCACAGCCGTACAACATTTTCCCCTGCCTCACTCCTCCCTTCCATCCATCACTGCTCTGATCTCATCTTCAAGAAGTCTTTCTTGCTTACTTCATTATAGCCATATTACCTTTATTGTTCTTCCTCAAACAGTCATCCATGACGAGTTATTGCATCTGTGTTAGTTTTTCCTTCCACATGGGACACTCTTCCCCTAAGTAGCTGCAAGACCATCTCCCTTGCCGCTTGCAGTGTGCCTTCCAGTGAGGTCAACTCTGACCACCTTATTAAAATTGACACCTGGGTGAGCTTTTACCAGTCTCCTTACCTGGCGTATTGTTCATAGCTGTGTTCACCTTCTAAAACACTGTATGCATGATTCATTGATTTATTGATGGTAATTTAGTGCCATTATGTTATCATCAGATTGTAAGCTGCATAAAACCAGATTTGTTTTCTTTCAAATCTCTGACACATAAGAGTAGGTATTCACTTATATTTGTTGAATGAATGAATGAATTTATGAATGAGCCACCTCACTCCTTAGGATTAAGTAATAGAACATATATGACAGTGCAAACCTGCTGGGCCAGTCTTGTCATATAGTACATATAACAAAAAATAGTTACTGCCATTGCTTATTGATTTTTTTCCTAAGTACAAGTTCCATAAAAAATTTAATAGGAGGATACTTTTAAAAAATGCTGTTCTACTAGTAGCCAAATTATAACCACAAAATTATATAATTATAATTTTTCTCTTCCCCATATGTACATGATATCCTGCCGTTCTCCCCACCCCCACTGCTGTCATCTATATTTCTTGCTTACTTAAAAAGGTGAATTGTACTTAACTATTCATATTTAAATAAATTTGCCAGTTAATTGTTTTAGTTGCAATTTTAGCAAATTCATTTTTCAGGTTGTGCTTTAAATTGGGATAGCTAGGGCCACATTTTTCACGGCTGCAGATGGACAATGTTACTTATTTTGTGAAGTGAATGACCTTGGGCATAAAATGGAGACAGAAAAAAGTACTAAATCATTAAAATATGTTAATCAAAATAATGGAGGGTGAAGTTTTTTTTTTTTAAAAGATTTTATTTATTTATTTACCAGAGAGAGAGAGCACAAGCAGGGGGGAGCATCGGACAGAGGGAGAAGCAGGCTCCCCGCTGAGCAAGGAGCCCGATGTGGGACTCAATCCCAGCACCTTGGGACCACGACCTGAGCCAAAGGCAGATGCTTAACCGGAAATTTTTATAACCTAAAAGTGCATTGGTATATGTGGAAAATTAAGAAAACACCCTAAATCAGGAGACCCATCTAACTATCAAAAGGTACATCCACACTTATTAAAGATCATAAAATACAGTATGTTCTTAAAGTTCAGGGGAAAAAAAACTGTGATGCTTTCTGAAATTATTTTTACTATGGATAGATAATAATCTAAATTTTATATCTGCTCTATAATAATTTATAGGTTTACCTACCTAGTTGAAACTATTAAAAATTTTCCATTTGCAGGATTTAATTATTTTATTTGTGTAAGTTTAATTCTTTTCCTTAAAATATCAGATTTCCAGCTGTTTCTAAAAGCAATTCATAGTGCAAGTTCTAGTCAGAACCCTAATTAAAGTATCCAAAAAATGTTCTTAAAATAATTATTTAGAGAAAGTAAGCTAATTCTAAAGTGGTGTCCCACCCACATCCAAAAAAAGCCCAGCCATTTCTTTTAATTATTCTGTGTAGTGGCTCCAAGAAAATAAAACCACCTTTGATTTTCTTTATTTATGACCAGGTGATATTTAAATTTCATTTAATTGTCAAAATTTATGATTTTTAATTTCCAAATGATGGTACAAATATAAAAGTCCTAAAGAGCGACACTGAGGAATAATAAATGTCTTCAGTTTTAAATATGTTGAACCTTAAATAATGAAGATGTGAAACTATACTTTGAACTAATGAAATCAGCATTCTGTTTGCCCCAGAATCTTTCGGGCATAAACAGGAATTAATTGAATGAGAAACTTGGGAGAGACTCAGAAAGAGAGAAGTTAGGTAAACATTTTTTAAGTTACTACTTTTTGTTTTTTGACTGTTATTAAGGTAAAACATTCCTGTAACTCAACTTTCTAAAGGCTTAGAAAATATGAAGTAAGAACTCCATTGCCTCTGTCTATGAGATATCTGAATCACCTGCCGGGGTAGGGGGCAAAAGTTTAACAAGTTCCTGGATATTCTTTGTGTATGAATATTTAAGCAAAT
The DNA here is from genome assembly GCF_017311325.1 of Ursus maritimus. Taxonomy (NCBI): domain Eukaryota; kingdom Metazoa; phylum Chordata; class Mammalia; order Carnivora; family Ursidae; genus Ursus; species Ursus maritimus. The sequence continues at coordinate 55,430,957 of NW_024423344.1, read as the reverse complement.
ATGTATATATATTCCACTTGAACCCTTCTAAAATAGAGTTGGCCACACACACATACACATACATTGTTCTACATCTTGCTTTTTCACTTAATAATATATTATGGAGATTGTTCCCCAATAATATAGAAAAAAATGATCTTCATGCTTTTACTGAGATTACATTATACTTTGTATGTATGTGTGTGTACACGAATCTAGAGACAGACAAAAACACTGTAATTTATTTAATGTGTCATTTAGGGAAATTCATAGTATTTCCAACATTTTCTGTTATAAAAAAATACTACAGTGAATCTCTGATATATTTCTCACATGAGGAAGTGAAGTATATAGAGTATGAGATCATAGCCCCTGAGATCATGACCGGAGCGGAAATCAAGAGTCGGACGCTTAACTGATTGAGCCGCCCAGGCGCCCCTATATTTACTCTTTAAATAGGATGGCTGGATTCAAGAGAATGGCATTTATCATTTTAATAAAGATTTCCAAAAACTATTCATAGAATATTCATAGTTCACCAGCAGCATATGAAGGGGGTAGTTTAACCATACCTTGTTTGGAAAGTTTAATAATAACAATAATAACACTGAGTACGGTAAAGTAAAATTGTCCATATGAGTAGAATTAGTTACCTGACAGTGCTAGGAATATAAGCAGAAAGGGTTTGTTTTTGTTCCTGAGAAAATGTAAACTATTTGAAGGCAGTCATTCCACATCCCATTAATGTGGACACTAGTATAATGCTAGAAACGTGATAGATGCCCAGGGATTGTTATTATCATGAACTGAAGTAAATATGAAGAATATGACTAAACGTCAGGAAACATAACAATACACTCCTCATGTCATATGAAAACAATATATTTGAAACCAGATTGTGACATCACATGTATGTTGAGAGGTTAGTGAAATGCCAGATTGACCAATATTCTTTGACGAGTTATTTACAGCCACCGGTGTGATCCGACAGTGGTTCTTGTCAGCCCCCACACTCTAAGGAGAAAAGAGAAGGGCTGGTGAACCGAAGTCCCTGCAGGATCTGAAAAATTCACAGAAACTGTCAGAGCTGGCCAGCAGTATTACTAGCACTCTCCTCTGACCTAAACAGATTGTACAGATGTGACTGGGAACAACAAATTATCAGTGCTTGGTCGGCTCGCTTAACAGATTTTGAAAAGGACAGCTCTTTATCAACTCCTTGCACTAGGCACCCTTCGAGATGGTGTATATCTTAGTAATACATCAAGTTTCACATCTATCATCTGTTTCTGTTTTTCTCTAACTGGGTTTGGAAGCTTGATTATTAGTTCTGGTTTCTTGTCTAATATCACTTTCATAGTTGTGTCCTATGGATTTAAGTTTCTCAGTCATTTTTAAAAGAAGAAAGAGAATTTCAATTTGCTGCATTTGAATGTGTATGAGGTCCCTGTTCTATTGCAGAAATGTTGTTTTACTTAAGGGAAAATTTCATTGCAATGAGAGATAACAAGACCCCTGTGTAGACACTTGAAAAATTTGTGAAATATCTGAGACAACAAAAAGGCAATATAATTGCAAAATATTATTACATAGGTATTCCAGTTTAGAAACTGTATTAGTAATATCCGTTTTGATAGAGTATTAACTTTTTGTTGATTTCACTTTCTTTGATATTATTAAGATATAGAATTTAATTTAGGCCTTTTTTTTAGAGAGAGAGAGAGAGTGTGTGAGTGAGGTGGGGAGGGGCAGCAGGAGAGGGAAAAGGAAAATCTTAAGCAGGCTCCACACCCAGAACGGAGCTGACATGGGGCTGGATCTCAGGACTCCGAGATCATGACCTGCTCCAAAATCAAGAGTCAGACGCTTAGCTGACTGAGCCACCCAGGTGCCCCTAGATTTAATGTAGGCCTTTAATTCGGGTTACAAACTAACAGAACACAAAATACAAAATACAAAAAGAAGTTAAACATATATAAATATATGTCGATATAACCTGCCTTAGAATTGTATTCTTCAGTGTAGTACACTTAAACATTTAATCATTTTTATCATGAGTTATAATATTATATGCAGAGTTGAAAAATTATTTTCATTTTGTATAAAGACATCCTTATTTTTTTAAAGGTTTATTTATTTACTTATTTATTTGAGAGAGAGAGAGGTGTGAGAGAGAGCATGAGAGGGGAGAGAAAGAGTGCACAAGCCGGGGGGAGGGGTAGAGGGAGAAGCAGACTCTCCACAGAGCAGGGATCCCAGTGCGGGACTTGATCCCAGGCCCTGGGATCATGACCTGAGCCGAAGGCAGACGCTTAACTGACTGAGCCACCCAGGTGCCCCAGTGACATCCTTATTAAGTTAATTTTGATTGCATGAAGGCATAAAGCATCCTAAGTACATGCAATAGTATATTCTTCCTTCTTGGGCTGTTCTAGTTCCTCAATTTAGGTAAGACTCTCATTGTTTTTAGCAAGATCCTTTGGAAATAAAGGAATAGCCATTATGAAATTTCAGTGAAGATAACTGAATGAGTATTATTAGTCCTGTTTGCTGGAAGTAAAAGGAAATGTACATAAAATTGGTTTTATTCATGTCTAGGAAAAAATAGATGGTTAAGACTTAGCAGATAACACTTATAGAATCTTTGTTACCTGCCAGAGACTGGCATTGTTGAGTCATTTAATCCCCATAAGGGCCTTATGGACTAGGTACTCCTAGTATCATCAGTGTTTTACTGGTCAGAAAACAGAGGCACAGAAATGTTAAGCAACTTCTCCAAGGTCCTACATAGGCATGTGATGAAGCTGGGGCTTGAATCCAAATCATCTGGATTCAGAGTCTGCCTAATGCATAAAGAGAGAGTGTCATATCAAGCAAGTTTTCATTTCTTCTGAAATATCTTTTATTACTGGGAAATTTGGAGCCCTTTCCCCACTAATGTCCCTTCTGTTCATCTTAGTTTTAAAGTTCGCATCAAGTGTGGGGAGAAGCTATGTGTGGAATCATGGTATTTTACTGGGATTACTTCTCTCTTTCCTTCTTTTTTTTTTTTTTAAATGATTTTATTTATTTGAGAGAGAGTATAAGTTGGGGGGGGGAAGGGAGAGGGAGAAGTAGACTCCCACTGAGCAGGGAGACCAACCCACTGTTCAGTCCCAGGACCCTGAGATCATGACCTAAGCCAACCGCAGACACTTAACCGACTGAGCCACCCAGGAGCCCCAATGTGATTACCTATGATTTCAGCGACATACTAAAATAAGTCTTTGATTTTTATGGCCGTTGACAATTGTTCAATTAAAAAAAAGTAATAAGCCAGATATTTTACACTTAAATGTGAATGTTTCACTTGAATAAAATTAAGCAAGCAAGATTAGGTTAATATCAGCAAATAAATTTCCACTAATGTCTTTATTATATCTATATTTTAGGTAAAGTGGAATTTATGACCTAAGTTATTCTGATAATATTCTTTAATATCCATTAGAAGACTAATGTCTTGATAAATTTTATTAAGTTAGTCATTTCTTTACTTAATATTAGATTAGATTTAAGTAAGACTTTCTATTTGTAAGATAATACTATAAACTTAAGAGTACACATTATGATAGAATGATTATTATATCTTATTTTAAATGATGTCCTTGGATAATATATAAACAAGATTTCCCATAATCTATAATAATTTAGTACAAAATAGGTTTTAATGTAAATCAAATGTGCTTTAAGATACTATACACAAATAATATGCATGTATGATAAGTACATGCATATATGTTTACATATTTATAGCATTTTGAGGCTTATTATTTGCAAAAAAACCCAATTATGCAGCAAATGATCTTTTATTATCTGGTAAATGTATAATTAGGGATTTTTTTTCTTTTTTTACTAATTTGCCAATTAAAAGCCCCAAGAGAAAGCCAATTTACTTATTGAAACTAAACATATTTCTCTACATAAAAACTCTAAAATAAAATAGAAAACGTTAAAATAAATCTAGAGGGGTTAACTAAAATCGATCAAGCCAGTACATAACTGACATAGGTCCTTTTGTCCTTTTGTATCATATACGTATGAAAAGCCAAGTGAAGCAAAGCATACAGTATCATATGCTGCTAAAATGATTTCTCCTACTTTAATTTTGTAAATGGAATTTTTAAAAGTTGGCAAAAGAACCGACACCCAGCTTCAAGAGAGCTGCTGAATATTTTAGTGACTAATAATAGCTAACATTACTGAGTGACCTATTCTAGACACTGTTCTAAGGCAGAGCTCTTGGCAGAATGCTTTTTGAAGCAGTCAATTTCAGGGCATTGGCATAAATGACCAGGGCATAAGCTAAATATTTTGCATCTAGATTCTTTGCATGTCTCTAAACATTAGATGACCTGATACTATTGTATGTTTAACCTTTTAGAAGAAATTGGTACAGATAAAAGCTGGGTTTTGATTGATTTGGCTTCAGAAGATTTGGTTGCTAGATATGTCTGCTATTATAGAAATATGTGGGTCTTAGGCAAGGAACAAGAACCCTAAGACTGTTGGAGGGGTCAATAATTTCCCTATTATTACTTCTGTAAACCAATGGACATAGTAGAATTTTTGTGAGCATCAAATGAGGTGGAATCCTAGAAAATGCCTAAAACAATGCCAGCAGAATAAGAGAGGTTCAGAAAAAATTTGATAAATCTGAATTTAGAAAAAAGAAATCTGGGACACTAACACTGAATGACTTTAGCCTGCTTCATAAATTTGTCTGAGACAGATTATATCTATGCATGTATATGTTGCATGTAGAGAGGTTTATTGTATAATATTTTGATAAGGTCACTGGAAAGTTAATGGTCTAGGCACAAGTACCTTTTTTGAAAATAATTTGCTGAGAGACTAAGTTTTGAATTCCTTATTGGAAAGGACTATTTTCAATTAGAGTGATGAACAGCCAACATCTTTGTAATATTTTCTCTTCAATTCCATTTTTCTTTTTTTTTCCCTTAATATATGGATATTACTTTACCAGAGGGGTGTTAACGCAGTGATGTAATCTAAAAGAAATTTCTTCCCTCTGGCTTGGGAAGCAGTGAGGAAAAGGGATAAAGAGGCAAAAGAATAGCAATGAGCCCCAAGGGGAGAGTGTAGTCAATACGATTAAACAAGACTTAGTTAATCTGCAAAGTGGACTGTTCAACTCTGTCAGTGAGCACTGTCTCTTATTTTTTAAAACCTGAGGTGCTGAGGAGATGAGATGTATCAGAATGATAGGTGAATGTAATTGTATACATCTATATGGTGATTTATCTTCCTAATATAGGAAATTGTAGCATTTATAGTTTTAGGTGGCTGTTGAAAGGAGAAGGAGACTAAATTAGATTTTAGTTGAAATGGTCCACAAGTATTTCACAGGCTTCTAGAAAGGTGGAAAAGTGAGAGAATAATTTTAGATGTCAAAAGCTATAAGAAGATATGCATTAGTAAGTAAGTCAAACTCTCATGTTAATGTGATCTTTTCCATTAATTTTTTTACATGGCCGACTATACAAAATGTATACTGTATAACAAGTCTTTACATTAAACAAATAACTGCTGTTTTCTGTACTTGTGGCTTCTTGCACGATGAAATGAGTAAACTTTTAGACAGTAATTGTATTTGAATCATGGTTGTAGCCTTTTAAAAAGTAAATGAACTAGGGATTCCTGGGTGGCTCAGTCAGTTAGGCATCTGCCTTTGGCTCGGGTCATGATCCCAGGGTCCTGGGATCAAGTCCCCTATTGGGCTTGTTGCTCAGTGAGGAGCCTGCTTCTCTCTCTGCCTGCTGTTCCCCGTGCTTGTGCTCTCTCTCTCTTGCTCTCTCTGAGAAAAATAAATAAATAAATTCTTTAAAAAAAAAGTAAATGAACTAAAATTTCTATTTATCTCAAACTTTTTCAGTGGTATAATTAGAGTTCTTTTAACAGAAACCCACCTTGTACTAAAACGTTAAGGCCATGACTTATCAATTGAGATTATTTAACCTAAACTGAAGAGAATGAGAAGTGTTTAAATAATCAGATAAGAAAATAAATATTTTGTGCCCATGTTTTTTACTGGTAATTAAAATTTTAACTGGGCACTGGGAAAATGACAATTGGCTTGAAACATACATAAAGGTTTTATACTTGGGAGGATAAAAGACTGTATTTATTCATTACCACATGTTTAAATGTAGAAATGATTATAAAGATACTATAATATTCAATATTTACAAACGGGAATACACACACACACACACACACACACACACAATGCCATCAGACAAAATGGTTTTTCTTCTGAAATATAATTTCCTAACTTACCAGTGTGCTTTCCTGACTTAAATGTCTGTTCTTCTTCCTTAGAAAAATAGTTCCACTATATATATGTATGACTTTTGCATATTATTAATACCTTAATGTATATTGGTGCTTTTAAGAGATATTCCATATATAATTGTTGTAAGAAAGAAGTAAAATATCAATGCTCACTTAGCTCTTGGTTTTCCTAGATATTTTATTACCAGTTTTAAATGGTAATGTGCCAGAAAATACACATGATTAGTCTAATTCCACTTATAGTTATATAACATAGAAAAATTTGTGCATGGCCTTCATCCTTTTGAAAATGGCTTATTTTTCCAATAGCAATCCATGTCAAAATGCTGAAATGACAGCTTCTTTATCTTCTTGAACCTCAAATATGATGTAGCTCATTACATTAGCACCAAGAAAGCAGGCCATAAATTACCACGGTGTGATCAGGCATGTCTGCAGGCTTGACATTGCCTTCCTCATAGAATATCCATCATTCCAGAAATGTCCTGGGTACTGAAGGGACAGACTGCAAAGAAATTAAATCCTAAAATAGAGCCATGCAGTTTCTTACTGTTAATATCAGATAAAGATATTGTTATATCAGTTGAATTTCTACCTCATTGATGAACTCAGTAATCAGGATACATTAGGAAGAATTTCATGCTTTAAAAACTATGGAGAGTTTACATATGTTTACTTTTCATAGAGATTGGAAATGGGATAAGAGTGGAGCAAAATTAACAGAAAACCATTTGAAAAGTGAAAAAAAAAGTATTTTCATTTTTTTGCTCCATACATTTTAGGAAATAATAAACTTTAATAAAATAAACGTGAAGAGTTGTTTATAGACAAGTACTTTCAGGACTGATAAATCCATTATTCTTAAAGAATATGCTTGGGGTGACGATCAAGAAATTTTCATTGCAATACTTACAGTGTGTAACATAGGACCACAGTACGAATAATGTTTCAGTTGCAGAGGGAAAAGAACATGTTGAAAGGTACAAATTACAATGTCTTCTTCTGGCCTAAGAATGTTAAGTTCTCCAAGGGAACAAATGGGAAAAAGGAACTATTTAAATGCAGTGCCCATTCAGAATATTAATTAAGTATGGAAAGAATATTCCATCACACACTCATTGATTTCAGAGAGCATCAGCGCAAGGTCTTATTGTTGAGAGATTAAAAAGTACAAGACATCAGGGAATTTAAGATCCTATAATTTTTTTTCCCGGGCACTAGAAATGGAAAAATGGAAGGCAAATGTCTTATATTTTCCTACTCAGTGTATTGATTTTCTTAACTGAACACGTCACTGTTTTGTTAGACTTCAGGCACTTAATTTTTTATCTGATTCAATTTTTGTTTTTTACAATGAAAACATTGATCATGTTACTCAGTTTATAGTTAAGATAGAAACATCAAATTTCAATTTAGGATAGCTGTCTTAGAAAATGGTAAACAATGTGTTGATATTTTGGAAAATGTGACAGACAACTGCCAAGATAAATGAGACGGTAAACCAATCCCTATGGCAGAACAAGGCCCTCCACCAAACGTGCAATGATCTCATCCCCAAAACCAGCGAATATTACCTTACATGGTAAATGATCTTTATTGATGTCGTACAACATAATAGAAAACAAGCGAAAGAGAGTGAAAAAAGGTGATCTTTGTTGATGCAAGGGCACACACCATAAAATAGCAAGAGCCTCGTGCATTAGCCAGGTGGACGCCATCTAATCACATTAGTCCTTAAAAGCGGAGAAATGTCTCCAGCTGGAAGAAGAGGGCAGTAGAGAGAGCAGAAGGGACGTTGTAGGGATCTGAAGTCTGAGAGGGAATCTACCTACCGTCTGGTGGGGGTGTGGGTGGCGCAGGAGTATTGGAGACAGCTGGAAAGCATCAGAATCAATATAGGCAACCTCGTGACAACCAGCAAGGTCGTGGACTTCAGTCCCAGGAACTAAATGCGTCCAGAACCAGAGTGAGTTTGGAAGCGGTTTAATTCCAGAGCCTCCTGAAAGGGAAGGAGCTTGGGTGACACCAACTTTGGCCTCTGAGACCCTAAGCCAAAAACCCGCTGAGTCCATCTGGATTTCCGACCTCCTGAGGTTAGTGAATAAATTTGTATTGCTTTAAGCTGATAAACTGAGGTGATTTGTTAAAGCGGCAGTAGAAAATAGAGCAGTATAGAAAGCTCTATCAGAGATTTGTTTCCACTCAAAGAATCCGTGTTAAATGGTTAAAACTTTGAAATGTACCCAAGGCCTTTATTAAGTTGTGTCTTAATTCTAATATGAATAGGAAGAATGAAAGAAAATAATATTCACGCACACATGTTACTAAAACAATTTTTAATACAAGCATGGATACAGTATGCTTTAATATCCTTCCAAATGTGAAATTAGGGGCAACTATAATCAAAACTACACGTCAGTAGGAAACAATAAAGTGCCTGGTATCCCATTTGTTGTGATAGCCCATTCAGAGTCTGCTATAGACAACCTGGTAAGTAGAGTCAGTTATTTGTTGAGGACTTTACTCCAAGGAAAACTCATATCTAAACCTGTTCTCAGTTGGTGCTGTTAGTAGTGAAGCTGCTCAGTTGTAAAAATTTTATTCCTTGCCTCATTGCAGCTGGAGATTTTAGCAGGCATGAGAACAAACAAACTTACAGGGAAGGTATGCAATGGTTGTTTGACCTCAGCTATGATAAAAACAAAACAAAACAAACAAACAAACACTATCCTCTTATGCAGGTGAACGTTTTTACTTGGGACAACCTAAACCCTTTTAGGGCAATGGCAGTGACAACAGAAAATACAAATATTAGCGTTGCTGATCTTATTTCATGCAAACCACCTGGTCGTTCACCTTTCATCGGTTGTGTGTGCCTAGATAGTTTTCTCCACCCAAACAATAGATAAGCCCTATTTTTAAAACTCTGATAGCATTTCCGTGTACATTCTGAGTGTGTTGGTAAAAATGTAATAGGTATTGATGACAGATTTTGATAATATCATTGTATAAGATAATGATTTGCAGGTGAAAATTGGAAAGTGGCCATATATCCAGGGCAAATTACCAGAGTAAAATATGTTTCAATTTAGGGTTCATTCTGTTATTATCATGGGCAAGAATGGAAACTCTTCTAGCAAGTATCTATCATCTAAATAGTCAACCAACTATTAGGTAAGTCTTTACGGAGTGCTTAAAGTACAGAAGAAAGTAAGGTACAGTACCCAGCTCTCTGTATGTAAGAGTTAAAAGAAATACTCCTTTGTTAGATTACATTTGAGTTTATCTTTGTGTGTTAAAGAATTTTGCAGATAGGAAAAAATAGTGTTTCAAAGTCCTCTTTACTCATTTAAATGTCCAAGTGAGAATCAATAAACACCATTTCTCGATATATAATAGCAGAAAGCTGTCTGCATCTGCCTCGTTGCTTGTCAACAACTGTCTTGCTTTTTTGTGTTTCAGAATATTGCTAAGAGCACATAACCTTGCTGTTGCAATTTCAAACTGATTTTCTTTTCACGTTCCCTGTCTAGTTGCCTAGATTTCAAGGTCATCTCTTAGTTCTCCCTGTAGGCACTGATAAAAAGGTAAATTGAAGAAGAAAAAAAACCAAATTTAAATTCTGTAACAACACCAACAAATAACCTACAGAATATTTTGAACTGGGAATTTGAAATATGCAGGCATTTTGACCTGAAAACACTGGGAGATAAGGCCATAAGTGACCAAACAAAATAATAAAATATTTAAAAGGTAAACTATTTTTTAAAATATTGAATAACAGGTAGTCCTTTTTAAATGAAATAATGAAATAACATTTCAAATTTTAGAGAATGCTAAATTCTCTAAATGATTGTAATTATGTAGCTATATTAATCCTTCCATGCTTTACGGCTATAGTATGCTCATGGCCTGAAAAAATGTAATGAATCTCTTATTTTATCATAGAAAATTATACTTTGCTCTTGAATAGACCCTAGCTCATTGGATTTATAAATTGAGATGACAGTAACCATAATAACATTTTGTCTAACACAAGATCATGTTTGGGAAACAAAAAAGAGATAATCAAAATAGAGATTTTGGCTATAGTTCCAATTTGAAGAGCAAATATAGCATGTTAGAGGTATTTTAAACGTAAAAACAGACCAGAAAAATCAACATATGATAGTCTAATGTGATTTAACTATTAAAATATGAATTTGGAATATTTGTAAATAATATAATGAGGTATTTATGTAAAGATAGTAAGGTTCTGAATATCAGTAGAAAAAAATCTATTCAAGATAATATGAAATAAACTAATTTGGAACTACTTGTAGGAAATAATTGCTAAATATTAAGTCACTTGAAAATTAGGGATTCTATACTTTGTATTTATCAAAATCATTGCATTTTAAACAGTAGTTAATAAAAATATAGATCTGCTGAGTGACTAAATTTAATTCAGATAACTTGATAATAAGAATATTAAATTTCAATGGTATATTTAAGTTCAGCCCATATATATCATAGGTACAGTATAATAGATATATAAAATTCTGCTTATGCAGTAGTGCTGCCATGGAAAAAAATCTAAATACCTTTAAAATATTTTAGACTGATAGTCATAAGCAATAGAACATAGAAAATTGTCTATTAACATGATCTGTGCTGTGATGGCCCAGCATAGATAACCTCTGTTCTGGTTAATTTTCTCTCTGAAGCTGTCTAGGCCGTAGTGCCCAGTTACTAATCAAATGCCAACCTAGGTGCTACTGTGCAGGTCGATGTGGTTAGTAGCTACGCAATCAGTTAACATCAGAACGGGATTACTCTCAATCATATGGGTGGGCCTCATGCAGCCACTTCAAAGCTCCCAGTAGCACAACCTGAGGGGTCCCTGGCAAGAAGTCATCATTATGCCTCAAGATTCAGTATCAACTCTTGCTGGAGTTTCCGGGCTTGTGGTCTGCCGGACACATTTCAGACTTGCTGGCCCTGGGATCACGTGAGGCTTTTGTTAAAATAAATTTCCTTACAGAGGGGTAGGTAGGTAGATAGATTCTATTGGTTCTGTTTCTCTGGAGAAACCCGATTGATACAGCATTGCACATAAAATGTCAATATCAGAGGTATTCAATAATTACTTTAATAAAGTTATTTGACACATAGAAATAGAATTAACAAAACGCTTCCAAAGCTCATGTTTTTACATTTATTCTATTATAACACATCGAATCCTAACTGAAGGCTTTTTTCCTAAGCACAAGTCTCCATGAAAAGGAAAAGCAGAGCTAAAGTTTTAGAATCCTTTTCTGTCTAGGACCCACATTTCCTTGGGCTTTCCGACTATTTTTGCCTGTGAGACTGTGTGTTTTCTGCATCGCCAAGTGGGTCCTTGCTTGTGATTGATACCTCACTTACAAAAGCATCCTATATTTATTCTGTGGTTATTTTGATATTTTTTTTTCAATATAAAATACAGTAATAATAGAAAACTAATAGAAAAAGAACTAATAGAAAAAGAAATCCATATGCAATACCTAATGATTAAATATTGTCACTTTACTATTATTTGAAACAATGACATGCAAAGATAATTTTTACTCTTTTAAGCTGTAGTTTAAATGGCCCAACTCTATATCTTCCTTCCATCCTTCTATCCTCTTCTAAATTCAGGTAACAACAGAAGATGAGACTAGTGCACTGCTGTCAGAGATTTGAAATAAACAGTTAACAGTGAAGAATTAAGTCAGTTGGTACATGAGGTTATCCTAATAAAGCATTCCTTTTGATGCTTTGTGAATCATGCTAGGTCTACACTGCTGTAGTCCTATGTATATGTCCTATACATAATTAGGAACCCACACGAATAGCAGCTAAGTTAAGATTGCCAGTTTCAAGAACATCCGGAGGGTCATAGATGTTTAGGGGAGAAAAAAAAAAAGAAGGAATTAGGTCAAAGTATGTGTGGCATATTTCAAATTAGCATTGAAATTAAAGCAGTATATGTCTTTCTGTCTATAAATACACAAACTTATTTTCAAGTCACATTATAGAATTAAGCTCCAGGAATTAACTTCACAAAGGATAATTTAGTTGGCTTGAATGGCCAAATGAAGGGCCATCATGTCAGGCATGAGGCCATGGAATAAGCTGGTCAGTAGCTGATATAAATTTTGGTATTAAATATGTAATAGATTTTAGAAGGGTGGATGCCAAAATGTGAATGCAGCAATATATCTAAATAATTAAAGCATAAGTAATGAATCCATCAATTAAGATATTTTTTCTTTCTAGAAGTAAAAATTACAGATAAAACCTTTATATTTTTACATTTTCAAATATATACATTTTTTCCTTAGGAACATCTTCCATATACTGGCAGACATTTTGTATACATTGATCCTCTATTGTTCTGCGCAATAAGAAATGACTCTCCTAAATACCTTATATTAGCAAATGTAAATTAAATTTTTGTTTACATGCAATAAGAAATCAATACAGTTTAGAAAGTTTAAAAGAATAAAGACTATAACTTTTTTCTAATAAACCCTGTTTAAAAAAATTTGAATTATCATAGTATGTTATCCCTTAAGATTGTTTGATATTAATACATTTACTCATCATAATTCTAATATACATGTAGCAATGAAAGAGTAAACAATGAATATCAAGTGACCATGCACTACTGAGTGAAAGTAGAAGGTAAAATTTATTTTTGAAATACATTTTTGTGTGATTTCACACTACGACCCACCCAGCCACTCAAATATATGTATTTAATAGCTTTAATAATAATTTAGATTAATAATTTTGATCAAAGTAAAAGTACAACCCATCTTCCTTTATGAGAGTATCTGTTTCTAGAAGATATGAAAAAAAATACGGACTTTATATAAAATACACTTCATATAACTAAAAATTTAGGTGCTGCTGGAAATGCTTAGATTTAGCATTTGTGGAAAAAACTGTAATGTGTTTTATGCACAATTTCTTTGAGAGAAAATGTTAAGAATGGTGATTAAAATAATTTCATATTTCTAATTTCAGAATTGTTGAATGTTACAAACACTTATTTCTCATTTGTATTAGTGCTGAAATATTTAGATGAGGACCTATAATTATGATATACCATTAGATTGTGGTCAGATTAATTAATTTGTTTTCAGTCTGTGTTTAATTCAAACAGTAACTATTTAGTATAACTATTTAGTATATGTAGTCACTGTTCCACTTACTGTGGGTATTGGGGTGTGAGAGGTAATGGATGCTATTACACAGATAAGAGTAGAGGCTGGCTGGGTTTTGTCCCAGGCCAGTGACTACAGCCCTCCCTTTCCCTTGCACTCACAATACAGAGGTGAGAATGTTGAGGCTGTCGGGACAGTTTTGGATCTGAAGTGGTTCATTAACTAAGGTAAAATGCTCCCAGCATCAACCCCATGACTGGGTCACAGCCATGATTGGGACAACATGGTCGACAAGATGGGTTGTGTCAGAGGACACAAGACTGCCCTCCTTCCCCATGATGTCTCCCTCACTAGTCAGCATCCAGGTCCACCAAAAATCCTACCTAGGTTTCAGAAAAGAGTAGGTACGTGGTTGCATAATGAAAAGTTGAGTGCGTCCTCATCAGATGGACTTTTCATTTTCCTATGCAAAGATTGAAGGAAAGAGATACCCCAATTAAAGGTTAAGAAACTGGAGGAGTTAGTGTAGGGCAGGGCTGCGAACCTGAATGTGATGAAAGACATTAACTTCCCAGTCTATGTTGGTGGTGAGCCTCCCTTGCTCCAGTCTGCACCAGAATCAACTACAATTGTATCAATCCACAGTGGTGGTTTTGCTGGATAAAAGACAAGAAGAGCAAAAGGCCAAGGTAATGGAGAATATTGGTAACAGTCATTTCAGTGATAATGCACACATAGAAAAAGAAGGGAGAGCAGAAGTAGAAAACAGAAAATGAAATAGAAGAGGGATCAAAAGAACAAAATCAAAATGAGAGGAGAGAACAGGCATGCTAGAGATATATAGAATCAAAATATTTGAGGAATGTGATCACATAGTATAAAAACCCAATTGATTATTTTGCAGATAAGAGAGTTTGAGGGAATGTTGAGTTGCACTGATGTCAGTCCAAGTATTTGAGATCAGCCTGAGGGAAAATTTCTGTTTGGCTTATGTCTAGAGATTATTTTCATTTGCTCTTCCCTTCCACTGTCTGCTCCTTCCCAGCGCTCCCCAGCTCTCATCGGTACTGACTCCCTCACACCAACCATAGAGAGAAGAGCAATGCCTAGTCCTGTTCCTGCAGGACTCGGCCAAGTGGTTGCCTAACCAAATGCCAAGCAAATTTGGTGTAAGGATAACTGCAATGCCTTCCTATGTTAACCATTCCAAGTGGTTTCACATTATAGTACAGCCTTACAGTCTTACTTTCATGAAACTGTAAATAGTGGAAATATGGTCCGATTGAAATTCAGAGATGAGGACAATATTGGTTTCCCGTATGGCTATGCTTTTGTGATACTGTCCATCCAACTATTAAGGCCTCTAAGGAATTCTAGATTTCAGAATAATATAGCTCAGAGTTGGCAAGTAAACAGCATGAATGCTATCTAATTGGTAACTGCATTTGTCTGGCTGTGTAGAGAATTAACTGAAGAATTCTTCTTGACATACTGTCTCAATAAATCACTATCAATTCGTCGGAATTTGTACATCAGAAGCAAGCTATGTGACATTGTTAGCCTTTCCTTAGGAAATCAGACGGATTCCACATAATTGTCTTTGGCTCTAGTATCACAGGCAAATATTCAAGGGCAAGTTACTGCTACAGGGACAGGGAGGATTTGGTTTTATGGCATTCACAAGTGCACTGGGCTTTCTGAAATTCAGTCCAGCCAAGGCTGATCTCCAGAGACTTCTGAAACCAGATGATAACCTGGAGTTTCTTCTTTTCCACAAAAACTTCTGTTGGACCTTTGTGATTGGATTTCACATTGTTGAGGGTGCATTGCTTCTGCTCTTCACCATGGTTGTGTTTCATTCCCCCAAATTTGGTGTAAAACAGTGCTATATTTATTGTACCTTGGTGGGCTGATTGTTTTAAGAAATATGAAGGCATTTTACAAATTTATATCAAATTCCAAACAAAATTTTTTAAAAAGATTTTATTTATTTATTTGACAGAGAAAGAGCATAAGCAAGGGCAGCAGCAGGCAGAGATAGAGAGAGAAGCAGGCTTCCCACTGAGCAGGGAGCCCAATGTGGGGCTTGATCCCAGGACCCTGGTATCATGACCTGAGCCAAAGGCAGACATTTAACCAACTGAGCCACCAAGGCGCCCCCACATGTGTTTTCTTATATTCTCCAAATAAGTATATCTAGTCAGTGTTCTTCTTGTGTGTTCATTACAACATTGTAAAGTTGAGGAATTGCTAATGCACAGAGGACAAAATCAGCTCCACATTTAGAATCTCAAAATTTCCAAATTTCTCAAAGACCTTTAAAATTACAGTTTTTATTATATTTTAATATTAGAAGTAGATTTTCAGATAAAAATGTTTTTTTTAAGATTTTATTTATTAGAGAACACGAGTGGGGGGTGGGGCAGAGGGAGAGGGGAAAGCAGACTCCCTGCCCAGCAGGGAGCCTGACCTGAGCCTGGATCCCAGAACCCTGACATCAGGATCTGAGCCTAAGGCAGATACTTATGCCACTGAGCCACCCAAGTACCCCAAGAAGATTTTTGTTTTATGACAGTCATATCATCATCTTCCTATAAATATGAGAACAAAAGTCTGGGCCTGTCTGGGTTCTCTATCCCAGTGCATTGAAATATGTGGCTGTGTTTGCAGTAATACAACATTGTTTTAATATTCAAATTGTTTATATTAATAATTCTAATCTTTATAAATCATTTGATTTTCAGACAAGATAAGTCCCCCCCCTTTTTTTTTACATTTTAAGCATTATATTTTCTAATGTTTCACATTTAATATTCCTACATTTTTAGGGTTTGTCAAGAGGCAATATTATTTAAATGCTTTTTCTGGTGATCCAGCTCTGTTTTCCTCAAAATGTTGACCCCTCTGTGGACTACCACACCCTTCTCTGTTTGCTTTTTTTAGAATTAAAACAAGCAAACTAAAACACTCGCTGCCCCTATAACTTCAAGCTACATCCCAGAGTGTGAAATTTGGATTTAACATGTTTTTTTTCTATTTATGTGTCATACTGCCACTCCGGTATGACTACAGTAACTGTTTTAGAGTCCCTTTGTTTATGTATTGTCTGCATATATTCCTTCAAACTGAAGCATGTGGCAAAAAGTAGCACACCCATTTTAGGGAACCGTATGTGTTCTCTTCCTGATTCTCACGTGAAGCTTAGGTGTCACGCTGACTCAGCTACTGGGAAAGTTTATGAAACATTTATCTGACATGGTGAAGTAGTCACGTATTTTAATAAGCCAATTTTACATATGAAAATAGATATATAAAAAAATTAAGCAGTGCTTTTTATTTCATAGGGAAAGCCCCCCAGTTCTCTTAAACAAGCATTTCAGATATGATTTAATTGGCCAGAATATACAAAGTTGTTTTGCTAGAAACACTGCTTCCATTAAAATGTATGCTATGTGGGGGAGCCTGGGTGGCTCAGCTGGTGGAGTGTCTGACTCTTGGTTACGACTCGAGTCATGGTCTTGGGGTTCCAGGGTCGATCTTCACATGGGTCTCATGCTCAGTGGGGAGTGGGCTTGGGGTTCTCCCCCCCCCATCCCCGCATGCACTCACACACTCTCTCTCTAATAAATAAATCTTAAATAAAAATAAAATAAAATAAAATAAAATGCATGCTATATGCAATTACTTGTTTGACCACTAGCTTTGACCTCATGGTATTTGACATCATAAATTTCTGCAATTTTGAAAAGATTATCTAACTTCAAGGAGCATCATTTTCATTTTAAAAACATGAAAATATTATCTTTAGGAAAATAGATTTGTGGTTTGAAATATGGGAAATAAACTGGGGAGACTACATTGTAAGCTCTTATTATATAAACTGTGAAAAGTTATTATGACATACGTATGCCACATTCCAGCTCCCAGTTTCCTCCAAGACTGTCAGAATTTATAGTTCATTCTCTCATTTGTTTTCATTGCTCTGTCGTGTAAGCGACTGCATGGGTGGCACAAGTCAGTAACAGATTTCAACAGTTTATTTCCAGTGAGATTTCTAATGAGGTTTTTTTTTCCCCCCAAGACCTACTTAAGAGGAAAGTAACAAGCACTTGAATCTGTTACTTTTAATCAAATGTGTTACAAAAGCTGAAAAACGTAACATTTTATGTTTTTAGTTATTTATCAGGTAGTGAATTAGACAGTGGGGAATACATTGCTGTTTATAGGATATGGAAATAATATAAAAGAAGAAATTAGCATTTAAAAACATAGCATGTTCTTGTAAAATTATTTAAAATATTGTATCTGCCTTTGTAAATTTTGATTGGAATAGAAGAAAAATGTTATTCCTTTGTCACTCCCCTATCAACTCTGTTTTCTAAGTGATAAAATAAGCCACCTGGATTCAAATTCCACTCCCAGATCTGAATATTTGTTGGTTGAAGAATTCTCTTTCCATTCCTTTTTTATTCCTACCCTCTACCTTCCAGCTGCCAACCCTACAAAGGGCACAATTTGGCAGGTTCACTGAGAGTTTTGCCCAAATACAAAGAGTAGGTGAGACGCAGTGTGACATAAAATTGGGCAAACATAGCTCTCCCTCTGCCCTACCCATAATCCAAAAATGGCATCTCTGATCGAGCTAGGAGCCTCATTATCATGTTCTTACAATAATTGAGTATTGCCTTATCATAGCTTGGAAACTCATACCATTTCATTCTATTTCTGATGACATAGCTTATAACATAAATTATAATAAAAATATCTATCAAAAATGAATTATTTGTTTTTCAGGGTATCAGGGAGCCCTTCCCAATAAGAATGTGCTAACATAATATTCTTTAAAAACGTTAAAAATATGAAGTCATTTGCTTTATTTTTAGTTTATTTTTATCAATTAAAACACATTATTAAAAAATGTTATAATGCTTATAACAAAATTGCAGTCATTTGCCTACCCCTTTCCATGCTAGAGTCAACCGCTACAACTCTATTGTTTTATATTTTATTCATTTCCATTTTTCTCACCAAAAAACCTGTTACTTCCTGATTCTTCAATTTTAGACATAATTCTTATTATGGAGAATTAGCATTTAGTCAACCTAATACACAAACTCCCTCCACCTCCCACCCCAACACACTTCTTGTCCCATCTTCTCTGTACATTATGTAACTTTTTTTGGTAAATATTCAGGATTTGATCTTTATATCCATGTGAGTTTTGTATTTCCTCTCTTACAACGTTCCATTGGGACTTTATAAAGTAAATTTTTGGTTTCCCTTTTTCTATTTGAATTCATCCATAAAAGCATAACAGAATTAAAAATTATATCTCCATACAGAGAATGGAATCAGGTGATACCAGGTTCACTTCAGTCCTGGAATTGGAGGTATCTCTCTTGAAGTCCTTCTTCATTTTGGCTTGTTCTGAATTCATTCTGGTCTTATTCTTATCCCTGGACTTCTTTTTTTCATAATCTTGAAAATTTCCGTTACCGTTTTTTGGTTGATTGTGTCCTCAACTTTGATTTTTATCTTCTTGTTTGTTTTCCTCCCTAGTTTTTTTCTGCTCATATTCACCAGTGGTTACCAAGAATAATCTGTGGGGAGATTTTTTGAGAACCTGCATGTTTGAGGATTTTATCTTTGCAGTTGATGAAGGTCTAGGTTAGAAATATATTCCCATCAGAATTTTGAAGACAGTGTTACATTGATTTGTATTCTTCAATATTATTTAAAAGTTTATTGCCATGCCACACCTTTATATATGAACTACACATTCGTACTCATCCATATACCCATAAATAAAAGCCATTTGGGAAATTTAAAATACCACATGGTTACAAATGAATTATTCAAACAATTCAAATACAACTTTAAGATTAGTTTTAGTTTAACCAAACAATGTAATGAATTTGTTAATTCTTCATTTTTTTTTTAAATTCAGAACATACCATGCTAATCGGTGTTTGAAATAACCATTTTTTCTCATCAGTTTTGCATATTTCCTTCCAAATCCACATTTGAAGGGCTGGTAGAGTAAAATGTAACTTGCAAAACTTGATTTAACATCTACTTATTTTCATCATTGTATCAAAGGACATATCAGAGGTCACTGGACTAGAACTGAAGGGTGATCTTTCCTGCTAGATTTTAAGCAGAATCAAAGTAGAGGTTATGATTGCTTCCTTCCACTTATATCTCCAAAAGTTAGCGTAAGACCTGGCCTGTAGGAGGGGCAACTGGGTGGCTCAATTGGTTAAGTGTCTGCCTTGGACCCTGGGATCCAGCCCCGGCTTCGGGCTCCCTGCTCAGCAGGGGTCTGCCTCTCACCCTCCACTTGTGCTCTCTCTCTTTCTCTTTCTCAAATAAATAAAATCTTAAAAAAAAAAAAAAAAGACCTGGCATATAGGAAATATTCTGTGTTAAGTGAGGTGTGTGTGTATGTGTGTGTGTGTGTGTGTGTGTGTGTGTGTGTGTGAGGTATTTGAGTAAAATAATTCACGAACTAAAATAACTCACTAAAATGACAGCATGATGTTTACAAAGTCCCCAGGGCTAAAAGATATTTCCAATATCAAGATATTCTTTCTGACCACATTAGTATTTGGAAGGATGAAGGTTTAATGCAACCTGCTTTATTTACTTATTTCCTATGTTCCTTCCATTAATAGTGTAGTAATCACACTGTGCGAAGCCATTCAGGCTTCAAAGCTGATATTATATGTTTCTATTCTGCCAAACTAAGACTTTTTTGGTAAACATGAAGCATATCCTAGGGCCGTTAGGGATATCAAGAACTTATGAGGTAAAGAAACTTAACTTGTTTCTGCAAACTAAAATAATAACAAAGTAGTCCAGCCAAAGATTTTTGAAGGCCTATTTTGGTGCTATAACTTTAAATAATAATGATCAGGTCTTCGTAGATATACAAATCACCTTGATTCATGTCTTTAGAATTCAGAGATTCAATTTGTATCAAGCTTGGGGATAACATTGAATGGATTTTGAATTTATGTGTTTACAATGCTATTAAAGGAGAACTTCTCAAATTTAAAGAAGACATAATTATTAAATTGTAATTACTGAGAGACTGAAAATGGAAGAATACTGAAAAAATAGCTTGGTGATCAGAAGCCATAGATGTGTTAAAAGGTAAACTGAGTTTTTAAGTTTTTTTTCAAGTTTATCAGCATTACCAGATGTTATAGCTAAAAGTTAGTGTTGAATGATAATTCACTCATTCATAAAAAAGGATTTTTGTTCAAACCATATAAAATCATCTTAACTACATTACCTTTAATCTTAGTTACAAACAAATCAATTTTGTCCTGAACCGAGCTCCTGATATTTAATGAAAGACACATGACAGACACCAAAATAAATTATTTTAGCATACATGTACATTTATTTATAAATATTGATTACAGTACATATTTTGTCAGACTTAGTGAATCACAGGCTTGTAAGCACATCTAGTTAATGGATTTGCAAATTATTCTCATCAATTGCTTTATGTATTTTGTGTGAAAATCTGTTTGCAGATAAAGTATGTAGCATGAAGTCAAATCCACCCCATTAAAACATAAGATAAAATTTGCTTAACCTTTTTTTAAATTGTAAATCACTAAACCTTTTTATTTGAGGTCAGTGACCAAGAGATACTTGGATTGACTACATTTGGTATTTATTGAAAAGGATGTCTCCAAGTCTGTCTCCCTCTGCTCTTCATTCCAACTTCATTCTATGCCCTGTTCATGTTTACCACAGGATGAAGCTGAAATAAGCAATGATTGCTTGACTCTGGCATTACTAGATTTCTTTCAAAATCTGGTAAAACTCCAGGTGATTTAAAAACATTGCTAATTTGTTCTGCATGTCTAGACTAGTTGCCTGGATAGACAAAAAGCATGGATCAAAGAGGATGTTAATTGAACTACACATTTGTTTTTAGTGGATCCATTATACGTTGCTTGGAAGAAAATTTCAGGAGTTGGACAGAAGTTTAAGGGAATGTTTAAAAGAATGTGTGTAAGCAAGAATTTTTGAGGTAGAATTTTTGAAGTAGAAATAACTGAGCTTGAAAGCTGAAGGAAATGAAGTATTGAATTTCATGTATACATTACAAGGGTAAGGAAAGAGGAAGTTTTAAAGCATTGCCTCATCTGATCTCCAGGTCCAGCTAAAGCATTAAGAATGCTTGATTATTGGGGCGCCTGGGTGGCACAGCAGTTGAGCGTCTGCCTTCGGCTCAGGGCGTGATCCCGGCATTATGGTATCTAGCCCCACATCAGGCTCCTCTGCTATGAGCCTGCTTCTTCCTCTCCCACTCCCCCTGCTTGTGTTCCCTCTCTCGCTGGCTGTCTCTATCTCTGTCAAATAAATAAATAAAATCTTTAAAAAAAAAAAAAGAATGCTTGATTATTGCTCAGAGCAAGGAGAGAAGATGATACAGGAAGGAAAGGGAAATCATGGATAGTTGGAGGTATGACAGCTTACAAACCAGTAATTTGAATATGAAAAGTGCTTTTGAAGTTGATCTATTCAAGGAATGGTAATGCATTACACCTTAAAGGAGGACAGCAATAACTAATGGATCAAGGTTTTATTTTTCAAAGAAGTACATTTAACTTATTAATAAATTAACTAAATTAGTTATAGTTTCCCTGTAAAGATATTATTTAAGTCATTAATTTTATCAAACGTCTGCTTTGTGGAAATGGAAGATTTATATTCTACTTTAAACCATAAATATGTTCTTTCACATTAATATTGCGCAAAATAAGGTGGTTTAAATAATTTGATAATTCACAACAGGTATTTATATCAATACTCCTAAAATAATTTAATTAATAAATTATTTCCACATTTGAAATTTAAAGATGTATTTCACTTCTTGTATACTTTGACTTATCTAACATTATTTAGGATACTTTGAATATTTTTATTTTTATTTTTATTTGAGCCATTTTGCACAACTAAAACTAAGCTGGCAAGAGGGAAGATCTTGGGGGTGTAGAGTGTGTGTGGGGTGAGGGTGATGGATATAGGGTTTGGTGGGTAGGATGTAAATGTCATGTGGGCATAGGACATAATTGAGTTTAAAATATTCTATAGTGGCAGACATGTTAGTCATTTTTGCTTTTTAAAGTGAGAAGTAGGTTTAAATATCACCAGAAGAATGTCAAATTTTAGGAAGCTGGGAAAATTCCTAGTTCCTTGTTTGCACAGACAATTATATGCACATATTCCTGATGAGTTTTCTAACTCTGGGTATTAACTTCAGATTAAGCATTACATCTAGCCTAATTTGGAGGATTTTTTAGCACTGTATAATATAGTTCTTTGTTTGCAATAGGAAACGGAGTATAATATAAAACCATCTTAAATTCTGCAAAGCTGCTGTCATTTGTTAGCATAAAGTAGACAGATACAGCTAAATGGCGTTTTTGTGAACCATTTGTAACGCAATGCTTAAGAGCCCAAAGTAAAGCCTTTGATTTCTAGCATATATAGAAGGCAATATTCAACAATGATAATATATGAATAGAATTTTAAAAGAATATACAGTTAAAGC
Source organism: Ursus maritimus (assembly GCF_017311325.1). NCBI lineage: Eukaryota > Metazoa > Chordata > Mammalia > Carnivora > Ursidae > Ursus > Ursus maritimus. Next base: position 55,407,875 of record NW_024423344.1, on the reverse strand, counting down.
CCAAATTGATTTAAAGAACATTATATCTATATATCTGTATATCTATCTGCGGTCTCAGCAACCTTAGAGAATAGATTATAGATTATATAGATTATTACAGATTATAGATAGAAAATACAGTGAGACGTCTCTGAGTTCCTCTCTCTACTTCACAAAACTAATGGATTTAAGCCACAGATTTCTATTATTTAATGAGACTAATTGTTTCATTATTACTATAGTCACAAAACACTTTAACACTGGTTACCTTGTAATAGTCTGTTGTTAAATTTCTTATGAGTCATAGCCATTGAGTCCTCCATAAACATAAAAATAAAAAGCCTTCTTTCCTACATCAAAAAGCTTAGGTGAGCTACAATTCTTCCATTTCATATATATGATGTCATTGCTACCTGAATTTTAGTAAAATGAATTGAGTTTTATTTATTTATTTTTTGAGTTTTAATTTTAATTCCAGTTAGTTAACATACAGTGTTTATATTAGTTTCAGGGATACAATATAGTGACTCAACAATCCACACCTCACCCAGTGCTCATCATGACAAGTGCACTGCTTAATCCCCATCCCCTCTTTAATCCTTCTCCCTTACCACTTCCCCTTTGCTAACCATCAGTTTGTCTCTATTATTAAACGTCAGTTTCTTGGTTTGTCTCTGTTTTCCTTTTACTCATTTGTTTCTTAAATTCCACACACGAGTGAAATCATATGGTATTCGTCTTTCTCTGACTTATTTCACTTCACATTATACTCTCTAGCTCCATTCATGTCATTGCAAATGGCAAGATTTCATTATTTATGGCTGAATAACATTCCATTGTGTGTGTATGTATGTACACATATATATATACACATATATATACATGCATATTGACATATATCTTCAATATTCTCTATCCATTCATCAACTGATGGACACTTGGACTGCTTCCATATCTTGGCTATTGTATATAATGCTGCTATAAACATCAGGGTGCATGTATCCCTTTGAATTTGGGTTTTGTATTCTTCAGGTAAATACCCAGTAGTGTGATTGCTGGTAGCTCTATTTTTAAATTTTTGAGGAAGCTCCATACTGTTTTCCACAGTGGCTACACCAGTTTGCATTCCCACCAAAAGTGCAAGAGGGTTCCCCTTTCTCCACATCCTCACCAACACCTGTTGTTTCTTGTTGATTTTAGCCTTTCTGACAGCTGTGAGGTGATATCTTATTGTAGTTTTGATTTGTATCTACCTGATGGTAAGTGATAATGAACATCTTTTCATGTGTCTGTCAACCATCTCTATGTCTTCTTTGGAGAAATGTCTGTTCATGTCTTCTGCCCATGTTTTTATTTTGGATTATTTGGTTTTTGGGTGTTGAGTTTTATAAGTTCTTTATATATTTTAGATACTAACCCTTTATCGGATATGTCCTTTGCAAATATATTCTACTATTCCATAGATTGCCTTTTAGTTTTGTTGATGGTTTCCTTCGCTTTGTAGAAGCTTTTTATTTTGATGTAGTCCCAATAGTTTATTTTTGCTTTAGTTTCCCTTGCCTCAGGAGATCTATCTAGAAAAAAGTTGCTATGGCAGATGTCAAAGAGTTTACTGCCTTTGTTCTCTTCTAGCATTTTTATGGTTTCAGGTCTCACATGTAGGTCTTTAATCCATTTTGAATTTATTTTTGTTTATGGTGCAGTTTTTTTTTTTCTTTTTCATGTTGTTGTCTAGTTTTTCCAACACTATTTGTTGAAGTGAATTGAGTTTTAAAACTAGGTGATGATTGGTGCATCTGGGTGGCTCAGTGGGTTAAGCATCTGCCTTCAGCTCAGGTCATGATCCCAGGGACCTGGGATCGAGCCCTGCATTGGGCTCCCTGCACAGTGGAAAGCCTGCTTCTCCCTCTCTTTCTGCCCACCCCCCCCTGTCTCTCTCTTGCTCTATCTCAAATAAATAAATAAAATCTTAAAAAAACACCTAGGTGATGGTGATATGAATATTATACACCATCATTTATTTTTTCTAACCCAAAAAGAAACGGTCTCAATCTGATTTAAAAAAAGTTGTCCTATGGATTCTATATCATGTCCAAAAATTAGAATTTTCAATTAGAACATATGTTACTGTTTCTCAAAGGTTTGCAATAACATAGAGGCAGAGTGTCAAAGAGAAAAGAATGTAAGCATTTAGAGTGAGATAGACTGAATATTATGAACTAAATAATAAAGTACAGCCAGTCTGTGTATATATACATATATTATGTATAATGTGTCATTTATATTGTAAGTGCGTTATATATAATATATGATATAATACATATATGATATCTCATTGTAGCGCTATAAAAATTACCATAGTAACTGCTGCATCGTGCATTCTCTTTCTCTCTCTCTCTCTCTCTCTCTCTCTCTCTCTATATATATATATATAAGCTAATAGCATAGTAGTGAAAATTAAGAATGACTCTGAAGATTCATTATAGTGCTCTTAACCAAGATTGGGGCAATATTAAGAGCATGTTTTAGGGACAATAACTTGAGACATTCTGTATTTGGAATCCCTGTGCTTTAGAATTTTCAGTAATTATATTCAATAGACAATTATAAATATGGGTCATAAATGTAGCACAAATATTATAACATCATGAGTTTGTGAAGAATCAGGAATAAATGGTGCATTGAAAGCCATCAACATGGTTGATAGGTACAGTAGAGTCTGGATAAGGAGGTAAGAAAAGTATTAAACATAATCTTGAGATCACTAATATTTGAGGAGTCATTAGAGGAAGAGAAACACGTAGAAGAGGTTGCAAGCGACTTCTGAACAAAAGGAGAACATGGAAAGTGTGATTTACCAAATATAAGAGCCAGAAACTTTCAAGACCTAGCCTTTCAGATGCTGCCAGGCTCTCAAGCGAAATCAGTTGTCATGGATGCAGGCTTAGTAAAGAGGTGGGAATGAAAACAAGACTTCCATGATTCTAAGATGTAAACAAAAGCTACAGAATGGACACAGCAAATTGAGTATGTCTTTAAAAAAAACATATCTGTGAAGGAGACAAGATATGTGAGGTGCTTGATAAAGTGACGTTCAGGGTACAAGGAGACCTTCTGAAAATGAGATGAGAAGAATATAACCTTAGGGTGATAGCTAGTCCTCATGGAGGAATATTGTTATAGGATAAAAGGGAAAGTGGATATTGATTAGAACAATGAGAGTTTCTGGAAAATAGGAGCCGATGTTACCCACAGCAAAGAGAGAGAGAGAAATTAGCTTTGGATTGAAGGGACACATCTCTCCTGCAGCATTCAAAATGTGAGGTGATAATGTATAGACATGCATAAGTTAAACCATAAGATGCTAAAATAAATACTAATTCCTTATTTTTTACTTATAAATCAGAAGTGGGGTCTTTGGCTTCTTGGGAAGGGAATTAGAAGTGGCTAAATTGGCTTAATTAGAATGGTAACATTTGGTATATTAAATAATAGAGCAGAGGGAGAGCAGGAAAGAGGACACAGAACATAATCTTAAAGAATAAGGATATTGGAGAGATAGGAAGAGATGGTAGGGGCTGAAAAAGAAATCAAAACAATAGCCAGAAAAGTTGAAAAGGAAATCAGGGGAATGGAGTGTTCATGAAGGTAAATGGTCAGTAGGACTAAATGTCTTTCAATTGTTTATATGGGAATATTTAATCTTTGTTTTGGCAAAAATAACTGCAATTTCAGAGCAATTAGACAAATTTTGCAGAAAAGCAAGATTTAAAAAAAAATGGGACATAGTGACAGTCCCTTCAGTTAAATTCAAGGAGTGTTTGCAGGAAAGAAAATAGATGGGGTTATGTGGTTGCAAGGAGGACATGAGATCAAGGGATGGGATGTTAATGAGAAGGAAAAATCAAGTATGCTCAAGTAGTCAATGAAAGGATCCAAGAAAAAGTGTTGCCTGAAGGCAGGACAAAAAAAAAAAAAAAGATTAATTAGCAGATAAATATAAAGAAGGAGGGGAAAAAAGAATAAAATTATTATTGCCATAAAAAGGTAACTCCTTTTTGAATATTGGTGGCAGGAAGTTGAGCATTTGTGAATTTGAAGGAAAAATTTTCTGTTGAGAATGAAGACAGTGGAAGATAATGTTTGAAATAATTTCTCTAGGCAATAACTTGGAATGATTGTTCGACATTGTAGAGAGACTAGGGGATGTTGGAAAACAAGGGTATATCCTGGCACCAATCTATGAAGTTGAGCTGTTTCTCTGGCAATAAATGTGAGCCAATCATCTGTCATTCAGGTTCAGAGTGTCCTGGAGGTGGACAGAGTGGGACAGTTGAAGGACGATACACAGAGGGACTAGACATACTAACAAGTCAGTGGTTGAAATCATGGAAATGGGGACTAAACTGAATGTGGCAAAGGGAGCTGATGAGAGGGAAAAAATAAAGGTCAAAGGAATAGAGTTCTGATGAATCCCAATAATTGGTGAAGTGGAAGCTCCAAGTAGCTGCAGTCAATATGATTAACGGGAAAAGTAGGAAGTTGCAAGGATCCTTTTTTTCAATAAAATAAGGGTGGATTACAACAATATAAATGAGCCTCAGAGAACTGAGGTTTGCATAAAAAGCAAAAAGTAAGTGTGGAAGGAGCAGGGAGGAAAGAACACCTAACATGTGGGAGTAAGAGGTTCCTTTACTTCACAGGAATACGCAGGAGACAGGACCCTCGGGAAAAATCTATTTTTGAAGACAAGGAGATTCAAGATCCCTTAGTGAAGAGTTTCTGGTTCTATACACAGAATAGCTCCTTCATAGGGAATCATGAAAAGATTTGGGTAAGAGTGGGACAGTAAAATTTGTTTTAGTGAAGTGGCATTAATGAGAAGTTTGGAATAGACATTAACACGAGATGACATGAACCAATGGGAATTGCATTGTGGGTAATACCAAAGGATATTAGGCATGAAACAGTAATGTTAGTGGTGTCACTGATAAAAAAAATTTAGTTATGTGAATCTAAAATATAATTAAAATCTTGTTTCTCATAACTAAGCTTAGACATGGCATGAGTGTCTATATTTTTCTTTCAGGTAAAATGCCATAAAATTGACCAGGTGTTAAGTGTACCATAGTGAGTGAATGTACAGAGTTGTGCAATCATCATCACAATCCCTTTTTAAAGAGTTTTCATCACCCAAAAACTTTCCTTGTGCATATTAATCAATGTGCTTACAACTAGTGCTGGGCAAATACTGATTCACTTTGTCTTTATAGGTCTGCTTTTTCTGGAATTTCCTTATGAATGGATTCTGGTCTCTTTTGTGTCTGGCCTTTTAACTAAGCATAATATTTTTGCTTATGTGCCAGTGTATGTGCACCACTTCCTATTTCCATCAACAATGAGGGTCCCAGTTTCCACCACATTTGTGCAAATACTTGATATCATAACTTTTAGTGACAGTCACCATTCTAGTAGTATATAGTGATATTTCACTATTATTTTAATTTGCATTTCCTTAAGGATATGTTTGTTAGCCACTCACATGTCTTCTCTGGTGAAATGTTTATTCAAGTCTTTGTTTGTTTTAAAGCTGGTTTTTCAGGGGCGCCTAGGTGGCTCAGTCCTTAAGCGTCTGCCTTCGGCTCAGGGCGTGATCCCGGAGTCCTGGGATTGAGCCCCACATCAGGCTCCTCTGCTGGGAGCCTGCTTCTTCCTCTCCCACTCCCCCTGCTTGTGTTCCCTCTCTCGCTGGCTGTCTCTCGCTCTGTCAAATAAATAAAGCTGGTTTTTCTTCTTGGTATTGAGTTTTAAGTGTTCTTTACATATTCTGAAAAAGATTATTTTCGATATAGGATTTGCAAATATCTTTTCCCAGTCTGTAGCTTATCTTTTTTTTTTTTTAATAGTAGGAGTAAAGGCATCCTGCTACTTTGTTGAATATGGTTCTTAGATCTGGTAGTCTCTTTGTAGGCTCCTTAGAATTTTCTACATACAGGAATATGTTGTCCGCAAAGAAAGGCAGTTTTACTTTTTTTTCTAGTCTGGGTGCCTTTTATTTGTTTGTTTGTTTGTTTTGTTTTAATTATCTGGCTAGACTTTCCAATACAGTATTTGAATAGGAGTAATAAGAGCAAACATTCTTGCCTTGTTGCTAATCTTAGGGGGAAAACACTCAGTCTTTCACCATTAAGTATAATAGTAGAGATAGTTTTTCATAAATGCTTTCATTAGATGAATATATTGCCCTTGTAGCTTGTTGTGAGTTTTAATCTTTAATAGGTATTGGGTCTTGCCAGATGCTTTTCCCGTTTGATATGTTTTTGTCCTGTATTCTATTAATAAATGTATTACTTTAACTGATATCAGATATTGAACAAACCTTGCATTCCTAGAAAAATTCCAATTTGTCCTGATATATAATACTTTGTGTGTGTTGTGGGATTTAGCTTGCTGATATTTGGTCAGTAATCTTTACGTTTATGTTCATGGAGTTTCTATAGTCTTCTTGTGCTACCTTGGTCTTGTTTTGAAATCTAGGATACATAGTCTTCATAGAAGGAATTGGAAAGTGTTTCTACTTTCTTTCTCAAAGAGGTTAAGATTGGCAGTATTTCTTCTTTAAATATTTGATAAAACTTACCAGTGAATTCAAAGAGTCTGGAACTTTCTTCATGAGAGATTTTTAACAAATTATTATTAATTTAATTTCTTTATCTGTAATAAGTTTATTCAGATTATCTCTTTCTTATTGAGTCAGCTTTGTTAGCTCTTGTCTTTGTATTTTCTAATTTCATTTAAATTGATTTATTGGCATAAAAATTGTTCATAATATTCCCTTACAATTCTTTGAATTTCTGTAGGACCGTAAGTAATGGCTTTTTAAATTTCTGATTTTGGTACTTTGTTTTCTCTCTTATATCTTAAAGAATGGTTTGTCAACTTTTGTGTCATTTTCAAAATTAATTTTTGGATTCATTGATTTCGTTCATTGATTTTTCTGAATTCTTCTCAGATATCTACTATTTCACTAATTTCTGCTTGAATTCAGTTTTTTTCTTTCTGTTGACGATTTTTCTCTATGTTGATGTTTATATTGAATAAAGATCTTTCTTTTTAAATAGAGACACCTAAAGTTATGGATATCTATAACCCATTTAGCAGGATCCAATACATTTTGATATTTTGTTTTTGTTTTGATTCAATTAAAATGTTTTCTAATTTCCTTGGCTGTTTTTCTTTCAATGGTAAACATTTAAAATTGTGCTGATTAATTCCAAATATTTGAAGATTTCTCAACTTGTTTATTTCCAATTTAATCTTATTATGTTTGGAGGATATAGTTTCAATTATTTCAACCCTTTTGAGTTTGAGTCTTTTTTTATAATTTAGCATATGTCATATCCTGGAGAATATTTTATGTGCACTTGAGAAGATTATGTATTACCCTTTTTTGTGTGTGTTGTATTCTATAAACTGCAGGTCAAGCTGGTTCATAGTATTATTCAAGTATTCTATATCCATGCTGATTTTTTCATATAGTTGTTTTAGTAATTATTGAGAATGTGGCATTGCAATATCCAACCGTAATTATGAATTGTCTATATATCCTTTCAGAGTTGTCAGTTTTTCTTCATGTATTTTGAGACACTTAGGCTAGGATGCATGTATGTTTATAATTGTTATCTCTTATGGAGGTACGTGCCCTTATATCATGATTCAATATTTCTATCTCTAGTAATTTTTCTTGTCTTAAATTCTATTGTATTTGATATCAGTATAGCCACTCCCATTCTTTTGTGATTGCTATTTGGCATGTATATCTTTATCCGTCCTTTCACTTTCAACCTATTGGTATTTTGGTCTAAATGTATTTCTTGTAGGCGGCATTCATTGAATCTTGCTTTTTCATCTTGCATTTTGATTGGATGATTAGCCAAAATTCATTTAATAGAATTCTCAGTATGTTTGAATTTCTGACTACAATTATGTTACTTAGTTTTTTTATATTTCTCATGTCTTTTTTCTTCCTCTTTTCCTTTTTACTCCCATTATTTTGTGTTAACTATTTTTTTAGTGCCCATTTTCCTTTCCCTGGTGATTTTCTAACAATATATTTGTAGTTTTTGAAAATGTATTTTAATTTATCACAGTCTACCTTCAAGTTAATCTCAAGAGCTATAGACATTTTTGAGGTTTTGCCTTACTTTCAATAACAAATAGCCTGCAAGAGTGGCATGGATACTGACAGAGGACATGGGACTCACAGGGAAGAAGCAAAGGACTTTATTATTCACAGCAATAATGGAAACCAAAGGATGGGTATTCCCATGTCTGGTTCTTTGAAGCCTATTTCCCACAGGAAAACTGAAAAAGGTCAAGTGGTACTTGCACACACAGTGAGCTCTGTTACAGGAAGGAAACCCTGAGGTTAGCTTACTCAGATCTTCTATTCAGGACTGTAAGCTCGCCTGTGTCTTGCTCCAGTGGGAAGATATTACCTCTATCTTCCAAGGCTGTTCATTATAAGAATCTCCTTGAAAAGATAGTCCAAACCAAGGCAAAAATGTCTCTGCTGACAAGATACATGGACATGTGAGGGACCTATGGTGAATTGCCTCCCAGTGATTAATACTGGGAGGCTAAATACAACAACTTTGCACTAAGAGAACTTTATCCCACACCCTTTTTTGTATATGTAACATATATATCTTTATAATTTTTATATATGTTACATCTATGTATTTGATCTGAAAAATGCAGTGTTATAATTATTGCCTTATAGAACCATGTGTCTTTTAAAGAAAGTAAGAGGAAAAGAGAGGCATGTTCATAAATATGTGGTAAATGTAAATTATTTTATAGTTTCCTATACTCTGGGTTTCTCCCTGTGTATTTGAGTCACCATCTGGGGTACTTTCCTTTCAGCCTGATAGTTTCCTTTACTATTATGTGGAATGACAGGTATACCAGCAACGATTTATCACAGCTTTTGTTTATCTAGGAATTACTTTATTTCACTTTTTTTTTTGAAGGTGTGTGTGTGTTCTGAACATGCCATTCTCTAGCCTTTTAGCCCCCAGTTGTTTTGATGAGAACTCAGGTATTAATCTTACTGGTGTTGCTCTCTATGTGGCGAATTTTTTCTCCGTTGCTTCTTTCAAGATTTTTTCCTTTGTTTTTGGCTTTTGAAAGCTTGTCTATTCTATATCTGGATGTGGATCTCTTTGCGTTTGAACTTCTTTGGCATCATTTTAAAAATCAAATTTGGCCAGTTGTGTGTCATCATCCTTCATTTTTCCCCCCTGCCTCCTTGTCTTTCTCCTCTGCCTCCCAATTTATCTATGTTTGTGTGCCTGATGTTGTCCTGTGGGTCTCTGAGCTTCTATTTTTCTTTCACCTTTTCTTTCTGTTCCTCAGATTATGCACATTCTATGATCCATATTCGTGTTCATTGATTTGTTATTCTGCCATCTCAAACCTGCTGTTAAGCATATCTAATTTATTTTTATTTTTTTATTTTGCACCCTAGAATTTCCATTTGGCATATTTATAGAATTTCTGTTGTTTATTGATATTACCTTTTCGCTAAAATGTTTTCATATTTTTTTTATAATTCTTTAAGGATCATTTCCTTTGATTTTTTTTTTTAAGATTTTATTTATTTATTTGACAGAGACAGCCAGCTGGAGAGGAAACACAAGCAGGGGGAGTGGGAGAGGAAGAAGCAGGCTTCCAGCGGAGGAGCCTGATGTGGGGTTCGATCCCATAACGCCGGGATCACGCCCTGAGTTGAAGGCAGATGCTTAATGACTGCGCTACCCAGGCGCCCCATTTCCTTTGATTTTTGAACGTAGATCTAATAGCTGTTTTGAAACCGTTGTCTATAAAATCCAATTTCTGTGTCCATCAGAAACAGTTTCTAGAAATTAATAGTTTCCCTGAATAAGGTTTACACCCTATTATTTCTTTACACGTCTCTTACTTTTCTTTTGGAAACTGTACCTTTTTACTCAACATATTATAGCATTTCTGGATTCTGTTTTTGTTTTTGTTTTTTTTTTTTAACAGAGAAGAGTTATTGCCATTGCTAATTTTTGTTGTTTTGCTTTGCTTTGCTTGATGCTGTAACTTTCCTGAACTTAATTTGTGGACTCTGTCTTCTCGCAGTGTATGGTCATCATTGCCTCTGCTCCTTTGATTTTATTCTTTTTTTTTTTTTTTAGCCTCAATTCCTAGTTAGTTCAGTAGGCAACCAGTGGTTAGTGAAAGAGTCTGCCCAAACCTAAAGCTAGTAAGGTTTCTACTCTCTTACAACAGCTCTTTGTACCAGATTGGAGAGTATTTCCAAAGTCAGGCAATTTTCTAGTCTTTCCACCCAGCTCTCCCCAGTTCCCCATGTTCATGTGCTGAGTTTCCTATTCTGCTGTAGTTTCTTAGAGATCTTAGGCCCTTGTGAGTCTCCTCTTTATGTACATACAGCTACCCACCAAGCCAAGAATATGGAAGAGCTTATCTAACTCTACTATGGCTCTTAATTTCTAGGATCCCTCTGCTAAAAGTTTTGATTGGCCAGTGAACTTGTACTAACTCCAGGCATGACTTACTACCTTAAGCTAAGAGAGCCATCGGCTTTCTGTATTTGTTTCCAAGTGTGTTTGCTACTTTAATTAGGGATATTGTTGGGACTGGACTTTCCATTCTCTGAGATAAATTAAGTCCAGGGAAATTTCCAGTTTTCACAGCTGGCACTGCTCTGGTGGGACTGCCATGCTGATGGAGGTGGTGGGAGGTGGGTACAGGAGCAACCCCAGCAATATGACAGAGATTCCCACTGCTGTTACCCCAAATCTGTTGGTACATCATTAAAAAATATTTCTGTTTTTGTTTGTTTGTTGGCCTTTGACCAATTTCCAGAATCTTGAAATAGATATTTGTGACAACTTTGTTCAGATACCAGTTTGCTTTTTGGAGAGACGATTTTCTGATTGCTGTATGCCTCCATAGCCAGAAGATCTCCTTGTTCTTTTTGATATGCCAAAATGAAACAAAACAAAAACCATAATTTAAACTTTCAAATAACTGATTTTTAATTTTTCTCAGATAATTCTTGTTTAAAGAGTCCTCCCGCAGGGCACCTGGGTGGCACCGTTGGTTGGGGTTCCGATTCTTGGTTTCAGTTCAGGTCATGATCTCTGGGTCATGGGATGAGGCCTGGGTGGGGCGCTGTGCTCAGTGGGGAGTCCGCTTGAGGTTCTCTCCCTCTCCCTCTGCCCCTCCTTCTCATGCTGTCTCTCTCTCTCTAAAATAAATCTTAAAAAAAAAAAAAAAAAAAAAAAGTCATCCCTCTCCCATCCAGTCCACGCCTCCCTTTGTGGAGTTTTCAGGATCCTCTAGCAACATACACAGTGAACTGCTATCACTGCCCTCATCAGAACTGTTTGGATGGTGCCTCCATAATTTCTGCTGCTCTGTCCCCTCTAACAACAGCACGAGCCCCTATAAAATTTTCTGTTTGTGTTCTCTCTCTCATGGTTCGTTTCTGTGCCTCTTTTGGGCACAGGCAAGTGGGATTGTAGGGGTCCCTCCTACACTACTGAAGAAGGGCAGGAATCTGAGGAAATCTGTTTTCTCTCTCAGGCTTGGACACACAGTGCTGCTATGATGACTGAGAGAAAGCTTTAGCTTGAATTTGCAGCTCTGGTCCTCTTTAAAGTCATTTCTCCACATGTCAAGAGATTTTACCATCTACAACACCTCACTCCAAAAGACTAGAGCTTAAAAACAAAAACAAAACAGACAAAATACAGGTAGAAATTATAATCTTAATATCATATCTACCTTGTTCTGACTCTATATCTTCACATACCATCCTGCCTTCTCTCTTCACAGTTCGGAGGATTATATGGTTGGAAGCAAAGATTCAAATTCCTATATCTTTCTGCTTTACAACAATACAAAAGATTGTTATTTAATTTAAGAGCTCAGTATTTACCAGTTTTTATCATCTTTTCTCAAGGCAATGTCATTGTTCTGTCTCAAGGCCTGGTTTGAGAGGATCATCAGATACAAGGGAAAAACATACCTCAGTTAGTGTATATCTTCCTGCCACATTTGCAACAGGCTTTTCAAAAGAGAATAAATCCCTACATTCCCTGATGAATAAAAAGACATCCAGGCCTTGATTTATCATATTTCAAGGTGAGTCCTTGACCAGAGGCACAAACTGGCAATGTGAATATTACCACATACTGGAAAAGCAAGAGCCTCTGATATTTGGGAAACACTTAATTTACAAGAGAGTTAAGGGATGGTGGTCTCAGTGCATGCTTCACATTTTTGATGAGCCAGGGAAGAGTTAGAATATAGCAGCATTCAGGTTCCACCTGGAAATCACGATTTAATTGTTTTGGAATACGAACACTGTTTAATTCTATGATGTAGCCACAGCTTGCTTGAGCCTTTCTGGGAGCAGTTAGCAAAAGACTCATGTGATTTCATGGATTCACTGTACATACTCTCAGAGAGACACTGGATGAGCTAATGAAGGTCCCAGTAGTTGAAAAATGCCTAGACTGTAGTCACTGTGTCTAAGGCACTGGTGGTTAAAAAGTCTGATTTCTCTACTTTCTTTGATAGTGTTTATCTCTCTACTTCCTATTACTAGCAAATAATGATCATTATATTCTTCATTAACATCATGATCCCCAGACTAAAAACCCCAGGCTCTTTTAATATTAATGTTCTGGAACATCAAAACAGAGAACCTAATCCTGAACATAGTGACTTGCTTCAGTTTACCTGCTGAAGTTCTTCACAATATAACCACCTTTTCTTTTCTTTTCTTTTTTTTAAAGATTTGTTTATTTTAGAGAGACAGAGCGAGCAAGCATGCACACATGTTCACAAGTGGGAGAGGGGCAAAGGGACAGGGAGAGAGACTCTCAAGCAGATTCCCTGCTGAGCGCAGAGCCTGATGGGGGGCTCAATCCCATGACCCCTGAGATCATGACCTGGGCTGAAATCAAGAGTCAGACAGACAACCAACTGAGCCACCCAGGTGCCCCACCACTTTTTCTTATGTGACCTGTACAGCACTTGATCTCTCAATTTCCTCAGGTATTTGTTTTTGAAGAACAAGCTGTCTGAGGCCAGCCAGCATGGTAGATGATTTTATTAGGCATGCCATAATAAAATACTGCAGACTTAGAAAACACAAGTGTATTTTCTCACAGTTCTGAAGGCTGGAAGTCCAAGATCAAGGTGTTAGCAGGCTTCTCCTGAGGTCTCTCTCCTTGGCTTGCAGAAGGCCACTTTCTTCATGCGTCATCATGTAGGCTTCTTTCTGTGTACCTACATCCCTGCTGTCTCTACACGTGTTTTAATCTCCTCTTTTTATAAGGACACCAAGCAGATTGAATTAGGTCCAACCTTAAAAGCCTTATTTTATCTTAATCACCTCTTTAAAAACCTTACCTCAGAGGGGGTTGGGACTTTAACATATGAATTTTGAGGGGACAAATTCAGCCCGTAATAGGTGCTGAAGCTACTGAAAGAACACAGGGATTAAGCTGAAAGAAGCTCTGTTCTAATCTGTGATCTTGTGATAACTACTTAAATTTTATTTTTTATTTTTTTCTTGTTTTCTTTACCTACAAAATGGGGGAAAAGTGACCATGATAGTAATTAAAATTAGAACATGTATTAAAATTATGCTGCACACTGTTAAGATACAGTTCTTCATGGATTCCTTGTGTTTCTGTATGGTCTCTTGAATTCTGAGCAAAGGGTATGCTTGGAGAGCAAGTAGAATCAGAAGTTAGAGATAGTGTATCCCTCTGAGATATCTGGAGTCATCTAGGGCGTTGAAGATACAGCCTTCTTTCCCTTACTTCAATCATTTGCTTACATTATGGGGCAATAACCTAAAGATGGCATCCTAGTCTCCCATGGAGGAATTTTGCTTACATTCTATAGGTAAGGAGTAAATTCCACTCTCTCTAAAAGGGAGGATAAGAAGGTTGCCAACAACTCTGATAAAGGTCAGAATCTTTTAAAATTTAGAGTTCCTCTCTTGTGGTGACAGGTTCTCATGGTGTTTCCCTGTGGAAATTGGGGCATAGTGAACCTCTATATGGTATAGCCCTGGTTCTCTTCATGCTGTAAATGATAAAGCGTCTATACTTCTGACCCAGGGATCTTGTGTTCTTCTGTCTGGGTAAATGTAAAATTCTACTAGGTGAACTAGCTGTTTCAAGTAGGGTAAAATTTCAGACTTCACAATATCTGACTAATCCCAGATAAGTACTAAACAAATGTCAGTTCTTATGATGATTTTGTCAGGCACGTAGATTACCTTAAACTGGAAAGTACACAATTAACAGAGAAATTTGGAATTCCTCTCTTAGAATTCTCCAGGGTGCAATTTAATTCCTATGTATTTTCCATGTGTAGGAATTGAGAATTTACTGAATTCAATTTTTCTATTTATGTTTTGAGGCAGACATACATTAGGAGCAAATACTCTGCTTGAAATAAATAAGGAACAAATACCCTGCCTGAAATTTCTTGAATTATATTAATAATTAGAATATTTCTTAGACTATTTTAGAGATTTCTTGATTGTGTTAATAGAATATTTTTACCAAACTATAATATAGTGGATGAGTTCAAAATAACCAACAATAATCATCCTTTTACACAATTGGTAGAAATGACTTTTATATTTACTTAACAGAACCCCCTAGCTTAACTCTAATTAATAAATCCGTTTGCCTTAAAAGAAAGGGGTTGGGACGTAGAAAATATTTTCCCTGTAATTTTTTTCCCCCCAATTACTAGAACATGCTTGGGTTCACTGTCTTGAGGGCATAATCTCAGTAGAATCTGTGACCAGAACAAGATGTAGTGTATGTAGCAGATTAACCCTATACGATACCTGCCCTCACTACAACACATATTCTCATCAAATCACTAATTTTAAACTAATTGTAAAATTCTCCATCTCCCCTACCAAACCTTTCTGGGAAACTGAATAAGAATTTTGTGATTTTGTTCTCGGAATGGTTCTGAGATTGAATTTTTATCCTATGTTTTTAATAATGTAACAGAACGCTCAGTTGTGCTTCTGTTGTTGCCCAAAACTGATAGTGGAATCCAAAATCAGGGACCGAGAAGCATCAAGCAACAGGCAATTGGAGGCCAGATATCCACTCCAGCATTTAATAAGAGAGGCTAAATTGGCTCTGGTACCCGGATTCTAATCTAGTTTCTGAACCCTCCATTTTAAGCCAAGTAAGAATGTTTCCAACAAAATGACTCACAGAGTTTTAGGGTTGCCTTCTTTCTCCATTTGAAGGTCTGTTTCTTAAGCTATCAGCTCCATATGCTTATTTAAGCAGGAGTTGGGGAGGGAACTGAAGTGAAAATCCTGGGCAGGAAGAAGGCACAAAATGGAGCAGCAAGCAGAACCATCCTTTGACGTGGCAAGGATGCATAAGTTTTCTATAGTATTTATAGTGCATGAAAATCAAATTTGAGACATGTTGCTGGTATCTCAATCAGGAAGCCTGCCAAGTCTGCTGGCTGCCAGGCGAACAAAAGACTGTGGGATGGTAGCGGAAGGGTTGGAAGAAGGCAAGCCAAAGGAATCACCCTCTTTGCATATCTCCTGTCTGTAAGTTTACCCATGTACACAGCGAGATAGCCAGGCTTCACTGTCACCCAGAACAGCAGTGATCACCTAGATACGGGAGAAAAGAAGATGCAACCAAAAGAGACACTTGTTCCTTTCTACTCCTCTTGTTCCTATCCTGACCCAGTAAAGGAGCATGGAACCTAAAAAAGGAAAGAAAACAGTGAGAAAGCAAAAGCTACCACCTACCCCATGCGGGTTACTAGGGCCAGAGTTGAGGCTGACTCAGGCACAGAAGTATAGAAGATACGCATTGAATGACATAGCAAATTAGACTATTACACTTGATTAAATGTGTCTGACTTTTTCAATGCTGACAAGAACCATAACGTCACAGACTCTGCCTTGATTGGATGAAGGGACAAAGTCACTGAATGTTGATGTCTTAACTCGGTTCACACTATTCAACAAACAGGTGAAAACTCAAATGCAATCATATTTTTGAGAATGATGGAAATTTAATTTGGCTTTGCATTTTAGCCATTATTGCATCCATCTTTATTCATCCAGGAGTTTTCAGATTGTGGTGTTCATATCAGCCTGCACTGGCTTCATTTGGAAGCTTGTTAGAAATGCAAATTCTCAGGCCCTAACCGAGACCCACTGAATCAATAACTTGGAGGTGGGGCCCCCAGCCTTCCAGATGATTTTAGTACAAGCTGAAGTTTAAGAATCACTGTGTATTTTGTTTTCTATTTCTTGTCCTGAGGGAAAGAGTCACACAGATTTAACTTAATATTTTAATGACAATTTTGTAGCTTCGTATATTCATTACTTCATTTCTGTAGTATTTTGGTTTAACTTAAAAATATTTTAATCTTCTATTACAATATGTCAATAGATATTGCAGTACAATGTTATTCAATAAGTAGTTTATAATTGTTATATTTTTCCAAATGAAAATATCTCATTTCATATATTTATATTTATAATTAGTTACTGATTATTTAATATAAACTATCAGTGAGCTATCCTACTGAGAAGCTATTAAAATTCCTTTAGAATATCATCCATGGCCTTTAAAAAATGTAAGCATTTCTGTAATTTCACTACTATGCTTAATTCAGAATGACAAAGTTAAATCCCCAAATTTTTGTCAGTAGCTCAGTAATTCCTTAACAGTTTATAATTGACCCATATTTAGCTGATAAAATATTTCTATTGCTTTTGAAATTTTATCATAGCCAGCTTAAAATTAGCTTCTCAGAAATGTTTTATGTCTGGTTTAATTTCTAAGATGCATTTCTAGCCTTGATTGGTATCTGCTTTCTTTTTCTTTTTTACATTTCTTGTCTGTTTTACTATCTAGGAATATCACCATTTTAAGTTAAAAATGGTGAAGTCCTATTCATTTTAATAATCATACACTTACATGATAGTAAAACAAGGAAGAAGGTTGTTGTCTATAACCATTATATTTTTTTATAAAAATACAGATGTATGCATACACACACACGTATTTCTGATTAAACCATGGCTTGATTCTACTTTGCTTTGGAGTTAGAATAAGGATGCCTAAGGACTTGCTTGATAACTGTTTCTGAGGAAAACAAACTTTAAAAAAATTCTAATTAAAACTTCTCAAATTTTACCATATTGCGAAATGTAAAGCATTGCCACATTATACTTAGAAAAATAGAGAAAAGAGACTAAAGATAAATGTCCGTATTCACACACAACTGCATTTCTACCAGAAAAAGGTGACCAGTGCAAAAGATACTTTGATTTCATGTCAGCATTTACAATATATTTACATGCCCTTAGTGTAATGGAATTTGACTTAACTCTGCGAGTGGACGAATAACAAAAATAACAATATCGCTGTGTTTTTGGATGTTCGAAGGATGTCAGGAATCTCTGTAAATGCTAAAAATACAGTGTAGTGTACCAAACAAAGGGATGCTAAGAACATGTGAGGTCTACAATTCGTGGATTGGGGCCAGCTGAGCACAGCAACAAGTAGTTCATTTTAGCAGCACGCACAAACACTCCTTTCACAGACGAACACTCTGTCACTATTCCAGCCCCTCCGCTCGCCTCGAAAAATCCCATACATGACATTGGCATTGACTTCATCAGCTTCAAATCGCACCATCATGAATACTAGCACGTATTTTGTATTCTTTGCATCAATAGCCAGGACAGGAGGCTAATTAGTGTACCACCAAGGCTTTAAACACAGAGTGGCCATAAAGAGCAATTCTCTCTCACAAAACCTCAACTTCAAAACTGTCAATTTAGTCAGAGATAGGATTCCCCCCGCCACACACAAACTCAACCTAAAGAGCTACCTATGTTAAAAAGTTTTAATCCTTATCCTAAAATGTCAAATAATATTTTAAAAACTGTTCCAGCTTCAACTAAGAGACTTCAAATTCTAAGTGAAATGAAGTCATTCATTGAAAAGTATAATACATTAATATGACTACTATGTAGATTTCAAATTATGTGATAAATTAAATGACGTAATGTATTGAAAGATATTGTAAGTAAGGTGTGGTTAGCGTATTAGTTGTGAGAATGAAACTCAGAGCCTTTATTTCTAGTATCTGATCCCAAAAGTGGTTGTGCTTTGAGCAAATATCACTGGGTTTAGACTTACCATAGTTCTTAGAAACCCATACTTCCAATAAATAATATCTTGAGCATGAGAGTGCATGACCATGTATAATATTTCAACAGAACAAGAATGAAAATTTTTCTGTACTCAATATCAAAGATTCTTTAAGATATGATTGAAATAACTTTGAAATAATGGTAGAACCTTATATATGTATATATAATGCATATGTATATACACTTATATATACTTATACAGACATGTACAAATAGCCACAGTTTTTTCTTTTTCTTTCAATTACAAATGGCAATTTGAAAAATATTGATTTCCAGATTTTTTTTCAATAAAAAATAAACTAAAATATCTGTCATGGGAGTTGAATCCACTACTTATCTTGAAAAAATAGACACAAGCAAACTTTTGTAGAAATTGGTCAAGGGAAAAGAAGACAAAAACATCCATATGTTATCTGAAACTGTTTAAAATTCTCCCTTTGTGGGGCGCCTGGGTGGCACAGCGGTTAAGCATCTGCCTTCGGCTCAGGGCGTGATCCCGGCATTATGGGATCGAGCCACACATCAGGCTCTTCCACTATGAGCCTGCTTCTTCCTCTCCCACTCCCCCTGCTTGTGTTCCCTCTCTCGCTGGCTGTCTCTATCTCTGTCAAATAAATAAATAAAATCTTAAAAAAAAAATAAAATTCTCCCTTTGTAATCATATAATAGTTCTGACAGAGAAATCTCTCCAGTTTCCCTTTTGCAGGAATAATAAACAAGTGATCATTACCATCCATACGTGAGTCAGACTGTGTTATAACGAGGTCAACGCTTCTGTGTAGTAAAACTTTCAAAGCACATTTAAAATTGAAAACAAATGTTAACAATAGTTTCTGAGGAGTTATTTTGCACCTATGATAATAAGGCTTGACCCGTAATGCCTTTTATATTTGTAGATATTCCAAAATAATCACCACAGTTAAATCTAGCTAACATCCATCACCACACATAGCTACCATTTTTTCCCTTGTGATGAGAATTTTTAAAACTGACTCCCTTAGCAACTTTCAAATATATTATACAGTAGTTATAACTTAGTCACCATGCTGTACCTTACGTCTCCATTGACTTACCTTATAACTAGAAGTTTCTACGTTTTGACCCCCTTCACCCATTTCACCCATCTGTCACCTTCCTGCCAATCACCAATCTGTTTTCTGTATCTGTGAGTTTCATTTTTTGTTTGATTGATTCATATATAAATGAGGTCTTAAGTTTATTTGTCTTTTTGTTTCATTTATTTCACTTAGCATAATTCCTTCGAGTTCCATCCATGTTGTAAATGGCAAGATTCCCTTCTCTTTTATAGTGGAATGATATTCCATTGTGTGTGAGGGAGTGCGTATCACATTTTCTTTATCCATTGATGGACACTTAGGTCACTTCTGTCTTGGCGATTATAATCTGCAGTGACCATAGGGGTACATATATCTGTTTGAGTTAGTGTTTCCATTTTCTTTAAATGAATGTCCAGATGTGGGATTGCTGGATCATACAGGAGTTCTATTTTTAATGTTTTGAGGAAACTCCATACTGTTCTTTCCGTACTGGTTGCGCTAATTTACATCCCTACCAAGAATGTAAAAGTGTATGTACAAGCCTTGCGTACTACATAGGAACGACCAAATACATGATCTCAATGCATCTAGAACGAATCTTCACAGTTAAAGAAAACTTCACATTTTGTTTTGTTTTTCTTCTTTTTCAGAAATGATTAACAGTGTGGCTTTTCAAAAAGATTTACCACTATGGTCTTTATATTAAAGGTTTAAAAACTACAGCATGTCTTTTTCAAAACCAGAACAATAGGAAGCCTACCGTTAATAATTTTCTTATTATGGCTACCAAAAACTGGATTAAAGATTGTAAAACATTATGGAACATCATTCAACTAAAATTTTTCTGAAATGATAGCATTAAACTAGCAGAAGAGTAAATTAATGAGTATATTAATTTAGAAATCAGTAGCTCAGATCTCATTTTAGCTGTACTGCTAAACAAATCAGAGTATCTGCAAAGATTTTAATTATTTAGTTAAATGTGGTCTTAAACTAAACTCCTCTCCTGCCTCTGTTGAAAATAGACTACAGATGATTACATTTCCATAGACTTCAAAACATAAGCTTCTTTTGGTTTGAAATAAGAATGTTAAGGTTGCCAAGTATAAAGTTTATAGCTGCTGTTATTTTGGATTATATAGAGTTATGAAAATCCAAATGTTTTACAAAGTTAAAAAGTATTCTTTTTTTTTTTTTTTTTGCTCACTTATAACTCAAAAATCTCTAAAGTCATCCTGCCAAAACATGCCAAGGAGCCCAGCTTCTTCCCATATGTCTGCAAGATCCTCTCAAATCACTGCTATTCACGTGCATGCTCGCACACACACACAAACAAGGGATGCCAAAGATTCAAAATACACATATTTTACAGAAGCTTGAATTGAGCCCCTGACCTCGTTTGAACGCAGCATGCGGCCTATTTCTAGGGTTATTTTTAAGCTACCATTAACAGATGCATGCACGTGTATTATACTTAATTCTTCCCGTATTACCGCCTATCATTTTAATGCATTCTGCTAGTCAAAAATGATTGAAATAACCCAATAATACATAATTTCTTTTTTAAACTTCATTTACTATGGACAGTTTTCTTTGTTCATCAGTAATACGAAACAATATAACAGTGAATGGTATTCAGGAAGCATTAAGTATTAGCTATAATATAACATATTTAATATTGAATAGTATTAACTATTATCAAAACACATGTATAAATGGATTCTTAGGGCCATTAATGTCTTAAGTTCTTAAAATAAGTTGTCCATTCGATTTTTTTTCCTTTGTGAAATATAGCAGTTCAGCAATGTGTTCTGAGGTCACGACTGTCCAAAGTTCCATATTTCCTGTTTCTAGATACCCATCACATATCTTCCTATATCAGTGTTCAATTGCAGGCTCTGTGAGAAAACAGACACCAGGATTGTATTCTCCCTTGAGACATGGACTAAAGGGAATTTCAAATTTGGATCTTCTAAAGTGTTTAAAGAATACCTATTTCATGCCAAAAAATAATTAAAAACCATTCCTGTATGTCTATGTGTTGGGGAAAAAAATGTGAGTGGGAAAAAGCAGGAGGGAGCTCCTCTCCTTTCTCAAATATCACCACATTTTATTCCCAGATAAGTAAGTCTCAAATGCTTTATGGTATAGGAGGTTCTTTCCAAGCTGATCTCCATTCACCCCTCTACCCCAATATTGTATTGATTTTCCGATACAAATCACCATGTCAAGATGTATGTCCTTTCGGATTGTCATGTGCATTTTGCACCTTTACCTTTTCAATTTCATATCTCTCTGCTACTTGTAGTCACACTCTCTTGTAGTTAATTGTCTTTGTGTCATACAGTTGGTAGTGGGCTACTTTAGTTTTTGTTTTTATTCGTAGTCCTAGCTAAAGGAGCCAGTGTTTATTTAATATGTAAACAAATGAGAACATTTTTTTGAAAAATACTGAAAACTGTATATAATCCACCCAGTGGGAACTGCCATTCAATCCACTATAATAAATTTAGACTACTTCAATGCCACTCAGCCTTGGATGCATGTATAATCATTTGGAAGTTTTGAAAGAAATCAAGATTTGAAAGGACCTGCTCCAAACACTTACATGAAAATACCTGGAGGTAGAGGGACTTGGCATTGATCAGTTTTAAACTCTCCCAGCTCATTCTCATGGGTCACCATGGTTGAGAACCATAGGCTAGATGACCTTGTATCCGGCTATAAGGTATAATATCCACGTGTACTTATAAATTAGGCCAAGGCATCAATGAGTTAGGTGTTGTTGAAGCTAGCCTATAATGTGGCTGATATGGATCTATATCCTGGGCACTTTTCCACTGCACAATAATGTGAGATTTTTTATGGAGTTCAGACCTACATTTTATAGCCTACTTCTCATGACTAGATTTGGTCACAGTTTTGTGACTTAACTGTGTCATTTTAATCCCTTCTGCAAAATCTTTTGCAGATGCTTTTTTAAACTTTATTTGAACAAGTCACTTTGTGTTTTTCCAGTGGCACAGTCTATACCTATTAATAGATTGTTCTAATTCTAATCAATTTCCTGTTAAAAAACAAAATTCAGCCAAGTAAATTTGAAGATCCAATTGGTTTTATTAAAGGATTCATGGATCAGGCACTATCCCATTTGGCAAGTAGAGGGGAGCTGGGAGTTGTACAAATGGAAGGATTTTATAGGAAGGAGGGTGGGGCATCTTTATTAGCAAAAGAAAAGGACTGTTCCAGGCAAGGTTGCTTTTCCTTAAGGGGAAAATTGGAGTCTTACTCAGCAGATGACCTCATCTTCCTTTGGGGGATGGAGAGGACCCACATGGCAGATTGCTTCATGGGCATCAATGGAGAAAATTCCTGACTGACCAGTTAAAAGTACATTTTTGGGGGAGGTTGAAACTGCAGTTGGATTGGATATTAAACCTCAGTTTGGGGACCCAGCAGAAGTGATGCCATTTTGGGCTAGAGTTTTCTTTTTAACATTCCTCATTTGGATTGATTAAAAATCAACGCCCCTGGGGCACCTGGGTGGCTCAGTTGGTTGGGCATCCAACTCTTGATTTTGGCTCAGGTCATGATCTCAGTGTTGTGAGACTGAGCTCTGTGCTGAGCATGGAGCCTGCTTAAGATTTTCTGTCTTCCTGTCACTCTGCCCCTCTCCTGTGCATGCTCCCGCACACACACTCTCTCTCTCTAAAAAAAAAAAAAAAAAAAATCCACTTCCCTATAGTTTTCCTTGGTTCTTTGCACATGAAATAAATCTGTTTTCCATCTGTGAGTCCATCAAGTATTTGAAGATGGTTATTATATTTATTTTTCCAAACTATATTTTTACATTCCTCTTACGTTGTCTTTTATATTACTCAGTTTGTAACAATTCTAAAGTCTAATACTGCACAAATATTTAATATCATAGATACATAGTGAACTAGCAAACATTAACATAAATTTTGAGATGACCATTTAATCTTGGTAAACCAAAGTTACCCCTGCCGCCCTACCTAGCCTATATTTTTATTGTGGGGTTTTATGTATTTATTTTTCAAAGATTTTATTTATTTATTTTAGAGAGAGAGTGTGGGGAGAGGGGCAAAGGGAAGGAGAAAGAGAAAATCCTAAGCAGACTCCATGTTTAGCACAGAGCCCCAAGTGGGGCTTGATCCCAGGACCCTGAGATCATGACCTGAGCCAAAACCAAGAGTCAGATTGAACCAACTGTGCCACGCAGCTGCCCCTGTTGTGGAGTTTTATGTCCAAACACAGATGTTGCTTTGAACATGGCTTAATTTTAGTTTCTTTTATTTCATAATTCCCATCATACATTTTTGAAGTTCAGTTGTTCTAATGTAAGAAAGAAAGGGATTTCTTGAGAAAGCTGGAGGCAGAGATGTGTTTCAGAGTCATCTGGACACTAACTATGAGTTCTCCCTCTGGAAAAGTGTGGCCTTGCTGATACAGAGTTTGTTCGGTTCAAGACCTCTGTATATTTCCTTACAATAAGCACATGGATTGATAATATAAGATTTTCCAAAATGTCAGCTGAAGTTCTGTGCATGAAAGGTCAGAATCATGAAGCAAATTGACGTTTGGGAACCTGGCAAGACCCCACCTTGTTCAGGCAGTGTGCTGTTTAGGCGATTCCTTCCTCTACCAGGGACTCTGGCTACATCTGTTTTGGCATAGTGGAAAACTCATATTTACTATGATTTTTATATCCTTGGATAACTAAACTGGGAATGCAGTCTGTGTGGAGTGTGTGTGTGTGTGTGTGTGTGTATGAACATGTGTAATTGTATGCTTGTGTTTTGTGTTGGTAGGCAGCTATTCCTTTTCTCCTCATGCAGCTTGTCTGAAAAGCAACACTCATCAGGTGTTAATTATTTCTTCCTGCTCTGGATGGTCCGTGGCATCAACATCCAAAATGACTTTATCAAAGACATTAATAAAAATGCTGAAGAGAAAAGGAACAGAGATAGGGCTTTGTAGCATACCACTTAAGACCTCCCACCTGCAATTTGAAAGCAATCTGTTATTCAACATTCCTGGGACATAATTTTTCAAATAGTTATATGGTCCTTCCACCATGTGTAGACACAAGGAGAAGGCACCAGCTATGAACCAGAAAAAGGACCCTCACCAAATAATGCAATCATGATCTCGGACTTTTAGCCTCCGGAACTGTGAGAAATAAATTTCTGTTGTTTGTAACCTTAAAAAAAAAAAAAGGTTTAAAAATGATGTCACTAAGAATTCCACTGGCTTCATGTACCAGAGGCTTATTTCTCACTACTGTTCTATGTCTTCCACTGTGGGTTCTGTTTGTAATATTCTAGAAGCCAGGCTGAAGGAACAGGGTTATCAAGGGTATACTGGTCTTGTGGCAGCAAGTCGAATGAGTGGTGTGAAAACCATGCAGTGGCTCCTAAAACTTCTGGTTGAATGTGATGCGTCACTTCTTCCTACATCTCATTGGCCACAGACAGTCCTATGGCCCATTGGCCCTGATGCAAATGGGAGAGGGTGGGTATATTCATCCTATAGGGAGAAGCGCTTAAGAGATATCATATAGATGGGGGCACTGGATATTTGGAACAAATAGTACAATCTACTGCAGAGTTCTTTACAGTCAAGAGCCTTGCCTTACCCATGGCTATATTTCCAAAACCAACAATAATGCATAGAACATAATAAGATCTTAATACTTGTTTGTTTATTAAATGGAAGGATTGATGAATGGCTGAATGAACGACTGAATGATAAATTCTGTCATACGAAATACTGATGCCTTTGAATACCAAGCTAAGGATTTAATATTTTAACTGTTAAAAGAATAAGACCTCATTAGAAGACGTGGATAAAAAAATATTATTTGAATAACAGATGGCTAGAAATTTCTAGTGAAGTTATGGAGCAAGATACAGCTAGAAGACCGTCCCCCAGGAGCCTTCAGAGAGATTGTTAAACGTGTAGATACTTGAGCTAGATCTTCTGAATCAGCTCCAACAGGGCCGAGATAATTGCAGTTTTTTTGATGGATGTATTTTATGATTTTAAAGTACCCTAAAAAAAAATAAAGTACCCTAAGGTTTGAGAACTTCTCACTGATGCATATAAGAACAAAGAATTATTACTTAAACGTTGAGTTTAGGGAATATGTGGAGAGGTAGGTTCTGGAGAAGAGGACAAAAAATATCATTAGAGAGATGAAGCCATTGATGTGCAAGGATTATCTGTTAACCCTGCCTTTAAATGTACTATTTTCTCCCCCCCTTTTGTGAATATTTCTCTTTTTCATCTAAAAATGATAAGACTTTTCTTAGGTGAAGTTAGCAATTAGTCAGAGAACAACATCCTTCTGACTTACCTTTGGGAATTCTGACCAGATTACTAGATTGTCACCTGGGAGAAGG
Organism: Ursus maritimus; assembly: GCF_017311325.1. NCBI lineage: Eukaryota > Metazoa > Chordata > Mammalia > Carnivora > Ursidae > Ursus > Ursus maritimus. The sequence goes on along the minus strand of NW_024423344.1, from coordinate 55,382,106 downwards.
GGATAGCGGTGAGTGATGGTGCAATGAGAAGGTGGCAGGAAGACGTAGAATGGGATAAAAGGTAGGAGAGTTACACCAGTAATTGGAGGGTAAAAAATTACAGGCATTTGGCAGGACGTCTGAGCTGAGTTCTCAAACTTATTTTCTGATGTGCAATAAGTATTACTTTTACTTTCTCAGAAAAGTAGAAGCATTTGGGACACATTAAGCAATCAAAAAATGTTATCTATTTCAAATATATATTTTAGTTTCATTTCCTTATCTAACTCTATTATTTTCACATAAATGTTCATTCTTTTAGATTTTTGTCTCCTGCCTGTAGATATAGATAAAATATATTATGAATTAATATATAGTATTTTGTATCCTCATAAAATTCTGAATAATCTATTGCTTTTAGTATCTTGCTTTATGTAGTAATAAAATAATATAAATATTTACTATAAATTATGTAAGTTAATAATTATTATGATATTATGGCAGTCACCATACAGTACATCATTAGTTCTTTATATAGTGTTCCATGATTCATTGTTTGCACATAACACCCAGTGCTCCATGCAATACATCCCCTCCTTAATAGCCATCACCAGCCCAGGCCAAACCCCCACCCCTCTTCCCTCTAAAACCCGCAATTTGTTTCCCAGAGTCCATAGACTCTCATGGTTTGTCTCCCCCTCTGTTTTCCTTCCCTTCATTTTCCCCTTCCTTCTCCTAATGTCCTCCCTGCTATTCCTTATGTTCCACAAGTCAGTGAAACCATATGATAATTGTCTTTCTCTGCTTGACTTATTTCACTTAGCATAATCTCCTCCAGTTCCATTCATGTTGATGCAAATGTTGGGTAATCATTTCTAATGGCTGAGTAATATTCCATTGTATCTATGGACCACATCTTCTTTATCCATCCATCTGCTGAAGGGCATCTCGACTCCTTCCATAGTTTGGCTATTGTGGACATTGCTGCTATGAACATTGGGGTGCATATGACCCTTCTTTTCACTACATCTGTATCTTTGGGGTACGTACCCAGTAGTGCAATTGTTGGATCATAGGGTAGCTTTATTTTTAACTTTTTGAGGAACCTCCACACTGTTTTCCAAAGTGGCTGTATCAACTTGCATTCCCACCAACAGTGTAAGTCCACTCTCCACATCCTCTCCAACATTTGTTGTTTCTTGCTTTGTCAATTTTTGCCATTCTAACTAGTGTTAAGGTGGTATCTCAATGTGGTTTTGATTTGAATATCCCTGATGGCTAATGATGCTGAACATTTTTTTCATGTCTTTATCGGAAAGTGTCTGTTCATATCTTCTCCCATTTTTTGATTTGATTGTTTTTGGGTGTTGAGTTTGAGAAGTTCTTTATAGATCTTGGATACCAGCCCTTTATCTGTAGTGTCATTTGCAGATATTGTCTCCCATTCCGTGGGTTGCCTCTTTGTTTTGTTGACTATTTCCTTTGCTGTGCAGAAGCTTTTTATCTTGATGAAGTCCCAAAAGTTCATTTTGCTTTTGTTTCCCTTGCCTTTGGAGATGTGTCATGAAAGAAGTTGCTATGGCCGATGTTGAAAAGGTTACTGCCTATGTTCTCCTCTACGATTTTGATGGATTCCTGTCTCACATTGAGGACTTTCATCCATTTAGAGTTTATCTTTGTGTATGGTGTGAGAAAATGGTCGAGTTTCATTCTTCTGTATATAGCTGTCCAATTTTCTCAGCACCATTTATTGAAGAGCCTTTTTTCCATTGGATGTTTTTTCCTGCTTTGTCAAAGATTAGTTGACCATAGAGTTGAGGGTCCATTTCTGGAGTTTCTTTTCTGTTCCATTGATCTATGTGTCTGTTTTTGGGCTAGTACCATGCTGTCTTGGTGATCACAGCTTTGCAGTATAGCTTGAAATCAGGCAATGCGATGCCCCCAGCTTTGTTTTTCTTTTTCAACATTTCCTTGGCAATTCAGTGTCTTTCCTGGTTCCACACGCATTTTAGGATTGTTTGTTCCAGCTCTTTGAAAAATGGCCTTGGTATTTTGATTCGAGATGGTGTTGAAAGTATAGATTGCTGTGGGTAGCATAGATATTTTAACAATGTTTATTCGTCCGATCCATGAGCATGGAATGTTTTTTCATCTTTTTGTGACTTCTTCAATGTCTTTCATCAGTGTTCTGTAGTTTCTAGAGTATAGATCTTTCACCTCTTTGGTTAGGTTTATTCCAAGATACCTTATGGTTTTTGGTGCTATTGTAAGTGGAATAGATTTCCTAATTTCTCTTTCTACACTTACATTGTTAGTGCATAGGAAAGCAGCACATTTCTGTGCATTGATTTTGTATCCTGCCACATTACTGAATTGCTGTTGAGTTCTAGTAATTTGGAGGTGGAGTCTTTTGGGTTTTCCACATAAAGTATCATGTCATCTGCGAAGAGAGTGAGTTTGATTTCTTTGCCAGTTTGAATACCTTTTACTTCTTTTTGTTGTCTGATTGCTGTTTTTAATATCTTGCTTTATTTAGTAATAAATTGATGTAAGTATTTAATATAAATTATGTAAGTTAATAATTATTTTTAAACATTTAGAGCCATTCTTAATGTCATCTCTAGAATTTCTTTTAACGTTCTCTAATGTCATTATCCCCCTATGATTGTTATTGATAGGATGTTATCCATATTATATGATATTATGGTTGTTCAATACTTTCCTATTTTTTAAAAACAATCTTATTATAATAATACATTGATTAAGAAGACACTGGTATGAAACTACTTGCGTTTGAATTCTAGTTCTCCAAATTAACCACAACAAACCTCAATTTACTCATCTATACAATAGATATAAAGTACTGTCTATCTCAGAGAATTATGAGTGCTGAATAAAAGAATATGTTTAAGGCATAACATATGATATGGTAAGCAGTCGATATTAATGATTATTAGACATTGGTGTAATAATTATAAATTATATGGAAATATATACTTACATATTTCATTATACAAGTTTAATTTCATTACTATCAATACCTATTATAATTTTACTATATGGGTGAATCTGACAATTTTAAGATTTTTGACACATCAATTTTATTTTAATATAATTTTCTAAAGAGCATGCATGGGGGTAAACCTTCTGAGTCCTCGTATTCTTACAAGGTTTATTTTTGTTCTCTTATTTTTAAAGTTTGTTTGGTTTGGATATAGAATTCTAAATTCCAAATCAGTTTCCTTCCCATCGGTGTTATATTGTTTGAATTACTATGGCCGTGTTCAACACCACCTGTCTGATAAAACAGGCTGTTATGAATTAAGATTATTTTTCAAATTTTCTTAAAACATTTTCTATATAATCCAATTTTGGTAATGAGAAAGTCAACACTACTTTTATTTTCATTCTTTTGTAGGCAATTTGTCTTACTTCTAAAAGCTTTTTATATTTTCCGTTTTTCCTTACAGTTCAAAATTTTTACCATGATATGTGTCTTGTGAATCATTTCTCATGCTTAGTTCTTAGTACTTAACAGGCTTTATAAATATACAGAGTTATGTATTTCTTCAGCTCTGGGAAATTTTTTTCTAATATTACAGATTTATTTTAAGAGTCTGTAGCCCTAATATAATTACTAATGTGGTTATATAAATATATGCATTAAAATTATTTTCTACTTTCCCTGTATACTTGATTCTGTACACTCTTTTTGACCAACTTGTAAAAAAATTTTTTTCTAAATGTATAAAATCTTATTCAAGTGTAAATGTGTCAGAAATATAAAAAATTCATTAACAAAAGCACAGGGTGGTAAAATTGATACAAAGAATATTTTTCAATGGACTTTATTTTTTGAGAGGTTTAAATTTACAGAAAAATTGAGCAGAAAGTGGAACTTTACCATACCACCTTACCTTTCCTCTAGTTTCCACTATTATTGACATCTTACTATGGTATACTTGTTAAGATTGATGAGCCAATATTGATATATTATTAACTAAGCCCAAATTTAACCTTAGAGTTTAATCTGTGTTGAATATTCTATTGGTTTTGTCGACTGTATCACGACATTTATTCACCACTACAGTGTTCCACAGAACAGTCTCACTGCTCTGAACTCTACTGTGCTCTACCTGTCCATCCCTCCCTTTCCTTCCAACCCTTGGCAACCACTGATTTTTTTTAAAGTCTCCATAGTTTTGCCTTTTCCAGAATGTCATGTAGTTAGAATCATACAGTATGTAGGCTTTTCATATTTGGCATCGTTCTCTTAGCAATATGCATTTAAAATTCCTTACTGTCTTCTTAGGGCCTGATAGCTATTTTTGTTTTTAGTGCTGAATCATACTCCATTGTATGGATGTACCACAGTTTGTTTATCTAGTCATCCACTGAAAGACATCTTAGTCACTTCCAGGTTTTGACAATTACAAATAAAGCCTCCATGCGCAGGTTTTTGTGTGGACATAATATTTCATTTGGGTGAATACCATAGAGTACAATTGTTGAATTACATAGGAAGAGTATATTTAGATCTGTAAAAATCTGCCAAAATTGTTTCCCAAAGTGGCTGTTCCATTTTACACTTACCAGAAATGGGGTGATAGGAATGCTTATTCCTATCATTGCCAGCATTTGGTATTTTGGAGTTTTGAATTTTAGGTACATGGTAGTATCTCATTGTTGTTTTAATATGCTATTCCCTGACATGATGTTTAGCATCTTTCCGTGTGCTTGTTGCCCATCCATATATATCCCTTAAGGAGTTGTCTGTTCAGATCTTTTGCCCACTTTCTATTGCATCACTTATTTTCTTATATACTTTTAAGGTTTCTTTGTATTTCTGGACACCAGTCTTTTATCCAGTAGGTGTTTTGCAAATATTTTCTCCTAGTATCTGGTTTCCCTTTCATTCTCTTAACAGTGTATTTTCCAAATTAGAAGGTTTTAATTTTGTGAAGTTCCAATTTATCATTGTTTTTTTTTTTTTTCTTTCATGGATTGTGCTTTTGGTATTGTATCCACACAGTTATTGTCAAACCCAAGGTCACCTTGATTTTCTCCTATGTTACATTCTAGGAGGGATTTTTTTGTTTTTTTTGTTTGTTTGTTTGTTTTGAGAGAGCGCACGTGCAAGTGCACAAAGTGGAGGAGGGGCAGAGGGAGAAGGGGAGAGAGAAATCTTAAGCAGGCTCCACAGGCAGCATAGAGCCTGACATGGGGCTCAATCTCAGGACCCCGAGTACATGACCCGAGCTGAAATCAGGAGTCAGACACTCAGCCAACTGAGCCACCCAGCACCTGCATACTAGGAGTTTTATAGTATTATTTTACAGTCAGGTCTTTGTTCCATTTTGGGTTAATTTTTGTGAAAAGTATAAGTCTGATCTAGATTCATCTTTTTAGGTATGTGGGTATCTAGTTGTTCCAGTACCATTTATTGAAAAGATGATCCTTTTGCCATTGAATTGTGTTGCTCTTTCATCAAAGTATAGTCACAACTACACTTGTGCAGAGAAGGGAACATTTTGAAAATTGATTGTAAGAATTAAGAAATAGGAGTAAAAAAATTGCCAGCTTATTTACAAATTTATGTTGAGAATTTTACGTTTACAGAATTTATGTTCTGAAGGCAACATAATCATGATTTTGGGTTCTTCTTGTCAGAAATTATTTGCATCCCCACTAAATAAAATTCATAGTTTAGCATGCAACTACAGATTCTGGGTCAGAATCAGTAGTAAACAGTATTTCAAACAAAAGCACATCCCATACAGATCTGAACTCAAAGGTCACATCTTCACGGAGGTCCTTCCTGACTATGCTACTTTAAGTAGTCTCTTCCTCAAGAACATTTTATCAGATGATGTGTTTATTTCCTTTATATTCCTAGCCCTTGTGACTTTTAGTAACAAATAATAAGGGTAAAAGAAATAGGATCACTATTTTTCTAGCCCCCTTACATTTAAGTTGGCTCTGTGATTTGCGACTACAAGTAATGAATCACTTCTAGGCACGAGCATAGGAAAGCCCCTGTGAGGCCTTCCATTTACACTATAGCCTGCAAAATGCAAGAAGATCTCATTTGGAGGTAGAGGAGGAATGTTAAGATCTGAGCAGTCTAGATGACTGATTAGCTATGTGGATGGCAAGAAACAGTGTCCTTGAGACAGATGTCTGAGCCTACTGCAGACATAGGGCAACAAGAAATGAACCTCTGTGTGTATAGAATTTGTGGTGTTTGTTAGCACAATAAAACCCAAGTTGTCCCAATTAATACAGTATGTACATATTAATACAGTGAATTAGATGAACGGTAAAGGAAAATGAAGAAAATGTGCTTACCCCGATGAGAACAATACTAAATGCAGCAAAATAATTTCATTACAGAACACAAGTGAGGGGTGCCTGGGTGGTTCAGTCGTTAAGTGTCTGCCTTCGGCTCAGGTCATGATCCTAAGGTCCTGGGATCGAGTCCCGCATTGGGCTCCTTGTTCAGAGGGGAGCTTGCTTCTCCCTCTGCCTGCTGCTCCCCTGGTCATCCTTGCTCTCTCTCTCTCTGTCAAATAAATGAATTAATAAAACCTTTAAAAAACATACACAAATGAATTTATTGGGCCAGGTCAAGCTTCTGGAGAATTATGGGAGATTTCAGTCTAATTGTACACATGTGCTTCATATGTTTGTGTGACCCACGTACTTAGTAGTCTCTTAATTAACTGAAGTAAAAACCAAATTGAATCTAGTAATGAGATTCTCCCTGAGTTACTCTAAAATTTCCAGGCAGAAAAGCCTACAAAGAAGTCATGAGGGTAAGGAGCAAACATCATAGACCTATATCCCAGAGCCAATAAGATCAATCCTCACTTTCTTTTTAATCTTCTCAAGTTCAAATGTTAGTCTTCATTTTTGTCTTTGCCTATTTAATTTTGTTCTCTTATTTATGTTGTTCTCTGCTTTCCTATGTCCTTAGAGCACTGGAAATTTATAAACTGCATTTGTCCCATGTTCACTGACTGGCTTTCTAATGCATTCTGCCAATAGGAATCCTTGTTGATACAGAACAGAAGGGAGGAGAGAAAGAGGAGCTTCCTGATTTTAGCACAGCAGTTACACCAGCCCCTGGTTATCTGTTTTCACTTTCCATGGTTTCCATTACTTGTGGCCAACTGGGATCTGCAAGCAGATGATCCTCTTCTTGAGGTAGCCTCAGGAAGTCAGTGGTTGCCTACTGCTAGGTCACAATGCCGACGTCATTCACCTCATTTCAGCTCATCCTGTAGGCATTTTATCACTTCACATCATCGCAAGAAGGGCGCCTAAAGTACAAGATATTTCGAGAAAGAGAAAATATTTACATAACTTTTATTATAATATACTATACTCTATTTTATTATTAATCTCTTACTGTGCCTAATTTATAAATTAAACTTTATCATAGGTCTGTATGTATAGGAAAAACCATAGTACATATAGGGTACTGTCCAGGGTTTCAGGTATCCACTGGAGGGGTTTCCTGGAATGTATCCCCCATGGATAAGGTGGGGGGACTACTGTATTGAAAGTCGCTAGCACTACTTAGAGCAGTGGTAACTGTGAGGTAGTACTGGACTTGAACACTTTTTGATTGTGTCAGCGCTGATCATCTTATTAGTGTGTCCAGACTACTATTACGGCTTCTTCTAGTGTGCAATAGCTGATGTGGGCTAGTGCCCTACAGTTTAGAGACATTACCAGCAAATCCGATTTCTTGCTAGTAGCTCTTCTTCCATTTTATTCCGTCAGTCCCTGTTATCTCTCTTCTGATCATTCAGCCCTTTGCTGCCTGTGTAACCATTCAGCTTCTTTGAAAGACATGGATTAATTTCCGTTTCCCTGACTTAACTGTAGAGTTCATAGTGACAATATCCTATTACAGGAAGGCAACAATAAGGGAATTAGCAATTTGTCTAAAACTAATGAGTGAATGTGATATAATGTACAGCAAATGGACATATTTTTATATTTTATGATTCCTTTAGTAATCTGCATTCTCTTGAACGATCATTGAAAACTGAAGTAAGCAATTACAGGCATGTAGGTAGCCTGAAATAGTTGTCTAAAATTTCAGGCCCTAAAATTCATGTACTTTACTCTGTTGGATATATGTTGGCATTTTATTTTACACACTATTCAAATAAGCTCTTTCATTTTCTTGTTCAGCCCAAAGCAAACTACTTTAGAACAGCAATTTTATATGGGGGTGTTAGGATGGTTCTTAAAAGCATAGTGACCAAAACTAAGATTAGTAACTGACAGCTTAAATATAGAGGAAAAAGAAATACCCAAAAAGCAAAACATAGGAATGATTAAAGTATTATCATACAGAATAAAATATATAGAGATATAATCATTTACTGCTTTCAGAATGCCCCCACATGTCTAAAAACAATGAATTTTCCTATGACATTTAGCCAATAATAGTTTAGCTTTTAAATTTTAAAATAGCCAGATTATACAATTGGGGAGGTAAAGTTACATAATATAACGTGTTTTAATTAAGTAGAATAAGTGCATAAAGAGCTCTGATACCTAAATGAGAGATTCCATACATACATACATACATATAATGTTCATGGGAAGTTTCAATTTATATTGATCTTCCCAGTATTTTAATTAAAGATTTTATTTATTTATTTGCCAGAGAGAGAGAGAGAGAGCGTGCACACAAGCAGGGTGAGAGGAGACAGAGGGAGAAGCAGGCTCCCTGCTGAGCAAGGAGCCTGATGCGGGACTCGATCCCAGGACCCCAGGATCATGACCTGAGCCCAAGGCAGACGCTTAACTGACTGAGCCACCCAAGCGTCCCTCCCAGTATAATTTTTAATGGTACTTTCTTTCACACTTACCGTATTTCAGTTTGTACACTAAGACATGGCTATCCTATCTACTGGTAATATATTTTTCATTATTGTAAATCATGTATTTTGCTAATATTCAGCAGCCAGTACAATTTCTGACACATAGTGGTAGTGGCAAAGATTCTTGGTTGTCCTGAATATCCATACCTCCATACTCCCATCTTTCCAAAACTATACATTCCAATTCAGAATACACAGGACTTTTTTTTTTTTTTTTAAGGAGTCAAGTGTGATTGTGTGGCTAAGTTCAGGTCAGATGGGGCAGAAGCATAATCTGGAAGATTCCACAAATCTTCCTTAAGAGGGTTGGTAGGTACATTTTGACCTTTTCATCTCCTCCTTCCTGTCACTTCTTGGTATCTATATGTTCCATTTTGGAACATGAGATAAGGGCAGGCAAACCCTTTCAGAATATGGCAGAGTTCTGAACAGCATAGTTCCTGGTTCTCCGGGGAGTTCATAGACCAGACACAGTAACTAGGTCAGGACCACTCACCTCTGAAGTGTGTTTACACAAGAGAGATAAACATATAAGGCACTTACCTGCAGCGAAATGTAGTCTTGACTGAACTCGTGGATCTTCAATAAATGTCCAAAGAGTGAATCAATTATTGAATCAAGATCAAGCTAACATTCAATCAAACTTAGAGACAATGTTTTATTTAAAATAATTTTAGCTGCAAGGTGAGAAAATCTGATTCAAATTGCTGTGAACACTATTAATATATATTTAATCATATAACAGGAATCCTACAGCGAGCATAGGATTCAGGGTCTGATGATTGAATGGCATAGTAGTAACACAATTTATGCATACTCTTTCCATAGTCTCACTTGTCATTCTTTGACAGTCATGGTAGACTTAAAATGATTGTTGGAAGCAATAGCAATTTTATTCAGCAGGAAAGGGATGACCACTGAGAAGTCAGTGGTAAACTCTCGTTGGCTTCTATTGTATTCATTCCTTTCACTGTGAGAATACTATATGTTGATTGATTAGGCTGGGGTTTCTGGAGCAATAAATGGCAAGAGGATGAGATACTCATTAGAGTCTTAGACTATTCATAGTCCATCCAACATCTACATTAAATTGGGGGTTGGGGTGGGATGGTGCAGGTGGATAGCTGGGAATGCAATGATAGTCTATGGAGTTCAATGATGATATCTTCTATTGCCTAGCATGTCTGCCACCTGACATAGATACTTCTTTTCATATATACTTTCAGCTGAGTCTCATGTCTAGCATCTCAATGTAATACACGTCCTTCTTCATCAGAAACACATTTATTTCTTCATGGCCTGGTATGTACATATAGCATATCTATCCCCAGTGTATTTGTATAAATATAGAAAAATTAAAAAAATACTAGAGTGAAGAATCTCCTTTGTAAAACTTCGAATAGAAAAGACCATCCACTTTCATTTGTTCCCATATCACATCATATTGGAGAGGAAAAAAATAAGAACTCTTTGAGCTGGTTGTAGAGTCCTCTTTGGAAGAGTCCTCACGTTTATTGTGCCCATGGCTGACTCTGCGGTTGATGCATATTACAGTTTTATACTAAATTTTAAGTTATACTAAAAACTGCTGTCTGCCAGTGAACTACAAGTAAGTCTAAGTAAAAATGGCCAAGTATTACATTACTAAATTACTTCAGCATTATTATTAATACCATAGCACTAACAAGGAACACTGGAAAAAAGATAATTATCTAAAATATTTAGCTTTAAGAACATTATTTTATCTATGCAAATTGTTACCTTTGCAAGTTCGAAAATGATCTATTTTGTTATGTGAATTACAGAGGAGTTATGTTTAATGAGAGTGAATATAGAAAAAATATGTTTGGGGCAGTTTGCTTATATATTTTTCCTTAAGTTTGCTTTATAAGTAATCATTTATGCGTTGTCTACATTTTAGAGATTGAAGTGTAGCAGCTCATCACATCTATTTAACTTTTTGTAGAAAAAAGTATTCAAGAAATAGGAAGTAGATTTTTCTTTAAAGTTTTTTTTTTTTTTTTTTAATTTAGCTTCAAGACTACTTTTCCCTAAATATTCCTAGGGCTACAATGATCACTAGTACAGAGATTTCAAATCATTTGATCTACAAAGTTATACCTGGCAGGTCGGTCTTATTTTTGCTCTTTTATTTCATTCTTTTGAGTATTTGGCAGGACTAATCATGTTGATTGATATGTGGTAAAAGAGACTGCTGGGAAAACTGCTTCCAAGCAATGTGTTGCTGATGAAAATGGGGCAATTTAAGATTTTTAAATAAAGATGGGATAACTTCAGTATTACGAAATGCATGGATTTCATTGGGAATTGGAATAAGACTTCTATTTGGACTGATATCAGTTAATAGTTATGCTAAATTGCAAATGCCATTAGCATTTGCTGTCAAAAGAAAAACTGAGACTTAAAAATGCCCAGAAAAGTTTTCTCTATAGTTTATTGTTACATGATAAACCAGTCTGGGAACATTATATAAGGGGTTATCAATGGTTACAAGGTGAATTGTACATTCCCCTTATTTGATACATATGCTTTCACTTCTGGTTAAATTATAATATGGTAAGAACAGATAGTAAGGCACATTTTTCTTTTCTTTTTTTTTTTTTTTAAAGGTTTTATTTATTTATGTGACAGAGAGACAGCCAGCGAGAGAGGGAACACAAGCAGGGGGAGTGGGAGAGGAAGAAGCAGGCTCCCTGCGGAGGAGCCCGATGTGGGGGCTCGATCCCATAACGCCGGGATCACGCCCTGAGCCGAAGGCAGCCGCCTAACGACTGCGCCACCCAGGCATCCCAAAGGCACATTTTTCAATCACATATTTCCTATTTAAAATTATTTCTAGTTATTATAAAATGTAATAAAACATCTCTCTAAAATATAAGGTTTGAAGCAAAGGGGTAAAGACAAGACTCTGCTAGAATCATGAAGAGTTCACTGTCTTTTTGTCAGAGAATACAATCTGCACTCCATAGGGAACATGCTCCAAATTCCATAGGGAGAGGAACATATCTGTTTTATCCATGTCTGTCTGGGTCACCAGTAGTTAGCACTGTGCCTGGAACAAAATAGATGCACAATACATATTCTGAATAAGTGAATGGGTAGAATGTTGCAAGATCTTGTCTTCTCCAAAGAAGGGTGTCAGTAGACAAATGTCAAATGGGTTCGTGAGACTAATTTGATCTAAGTCCTATTAATGCTAAGACCGTGCTTGGTGGTAACCATGAAAGAGGAAAAAAAACACAGGGACTTTTGTTTGTTACACGGAGAAATGAATTATGTATCTTTTAAACTTATTCACTTTATATTCTATAATTATTTTATATTTGTATATAAATGAATAAGTAAGGAGGTGTATGCCTTCTGTGCTAAAATGTCTATCAATAGACAAGTCCAATAAGGAAAATTCCCTTCCCTATAATATCAGTACACCACTGTCAAAAGTAACATTAGAGTAAGACCACTTATGGACGTTTAATACTTTACTGCTTAGAAGTTTCAGACTTTTCCAATGATGTTGTTTTGTGTTCCATCTGTAATCAGATATAGCTCTTGCATACATCAAACAAACGGGACCATGCTCAGGACAACAGTGGAAATAGACCGAAACAAACAAAAACCAGTATTGCAGGGAATTTGCACAGTTTAGTGTTGCTCAGACTCGGAAAACAAAGGGGTTTGAAAAAGTTCCATCTGGGAGGAAATTTACTACCTTAAGAGATTTTTCTAGGATTTCAGAAATTCTCTAAAAAGTATTTATTTTTGTTTTTGTAATTCTAAATCCTGAGAATACCTTTTAATCCTGTAGGACTTTAGTGGGAAAACAAATATCCACACATTTTTAGAAACAAAATTCAAAAATTAGTGAAAGAAGGGCATTTCAAAGGGACTAATGGGCCTGATTTAAAGGACAGTTTCTTGCTTCCCTGCACCATCCAAGCTGCTGTGCACGTCCTCCCTGACATTTAAAGGCACGCACAAGATGTTTTCATACTATTGACGTATTTGTTATTTAGAAACTGCTTTTTTACAAATGTATTTGAGGAGTGTGGCAGTTTTTCAGTAACAGATATACTTAACCTCCATACCTACACATAATAACTGCAAACAGAGTGCAGACAGAGATGAATAGTAGTAAGTAGCAGTCCAGCGGAGTGGTATCAGAAGAAAATGTTGTGTGATAAGGGAAATAAAAATGCTTACAACATGATACAACCCAACATTGCTATCTCAATATTTACCAGTAAAACCATGGAATTCATGATGTAGATGACACTAACAGAAAGATGCCAATGATCTGGTTAGTTTGGGTACTATTTGAAATTGTAGAGGAATGAGTCACTATAGCTTTGAAAATAAATAAAAGGAAATTACCCAGAGAGCAAAAAAATGGTAGTATTAGAGATGAAGGTTAGTAGAACGTAAAACTGCACTAAGAAATACTTCTCAGTACCATTCCATATTCCCAGGATCTGTACTCCTGAAAAGATAATAGAAAATATACCAATAAGTCTGGATAAAAGTGATAAGGTATTAATTTTGGTTTTATGTGGTTGTGTTTTCTATGTGTGATTGCTAGAAGACTATGTATTCTGTGAGAGGCATCAAGAAATATATATGCAAATGTATATATTTTAAATATATATCTATAGAAATATGTATGTATATATACACATATATAAAGAATGAAGAATGATAAACATCATTAATAGCAATCTGTTAACCTGAGTCCCAGATGAATTTCATAAAACATTCAGAAAACTGTATAAGGACACTAATCTTGTGATTATTTCAATACACATCATTAAATTTAAATAGGATTTTATAATTATTTTGCTATGGCAAAAATTCATGAATTTCAGATTTTCCTAAAAATTATACGATGATAAAATATTTGAATTTTTTACGCTATTAATTTTCAGTTGAAAAATCACATTTCTTGGAAGAGATTTATAATGATTAATAATAGGAGACAGAATCTTCCAATTAATAGCAAGTACTTAATGGAAAATATGGCTAAAATGCCAAAGCTTTGGAAATTCAAATTATCCCTATGCAAATAAATATTTTATTTGCCATAAATTTACAAATGATTGCACTTTGTAATAATATATACACAAATATAATCCCCAAATGGCCTTGTAGATATTTTACAGTATGCAAGACTCTTTCAGCCATAAAATTTAAAATAGCCAGTTATTTTGCTAGCAAAATGAGTTTATTTAGGAATAGCAGAGGAGTTGCAATTTGGGACAAGCCAACTATGGTAAGCAGCAGTCAAGTTCGAGGAGACAAAGGGAAGGTCAGCTTTAGTAGGTTTTAGGAGGAAACTGGGAAGGGTTGTTTGAACAGAAGTTCATTGGAGAAGAGTAAGAATGTGGTTGTGGCAGTTTCTCATTGGCTGCAAGTGGTGGTTAGTGTGCTGTTGCTGGGGCAAGTAGAGATCTGCCTTACTTTTCTTAAAAAGCAGGAGATAAAATTCCTATGTGAAAGGTGTCCTGCCTTTTCAGGATACGAATAATATTCTTCTGCTGGTCAGGCAGACTGCAAGGAGGGCTACGTGTAGGAGAGCGCGCCCTTTAGGGATTCCCGACTCCATTTTAAATAAAGTTTCCTTTACTCCTTTCAAAACTCTAATACCAGAAAGTTCTTATTTTTAACTAAATTTCAGGCTGAACTCATCATCTAGAGGTAGTCTCTTCACCTCTTGTCTTTAAAACAAGTTACTTCTTAAATTTAAGCTTTGTTTCAAGTGTAATTGTGAGTGAATAAATTAATCATGTGCTATAACATAAAAAGAGAGAGGACAATAGGCCTCAAGGGAGAGGTGAATGCAAATGAACTGAAGAATTTAATGCTCATCTTCAGTGCAATATTATGATTTTCACTTGAGCAGATGAGAAATAGCGGGGGTGTGCAATCTGAAAATCATCAGTACAGTTAGCTCTTCCCTGTTCCCAAACTAAAAATCCATCAACAATCTGAATACCAGAATATGACTCCACAGTCCAAAAGCCTTTAATGTTGCAAACTCATCTGTGCTACTGCTCCATGTACAGCATACCAAATATAACTACTTAATTATTTAGCACCTATGTAAATTTGTGTGTGTGTTTGTGTACTTGTATCTTGCAAACACCTGCTTCTACCATGCATAATGTAAACACAGTCCCAATGAGGGGTTGTGTATAGGATTCTTCATAGATTTTCCAATCTACTTCATCCAATTTTGGTGGTGTTGCACCTGTGTCTAAAAATTAGAAAGAATATATAAAATACATGTAATGATTTTTTATATTTTTTATTGCCTAAAGCAAATAGGTCACAGAACAATTTAGATGGCAGTTACATTTTGTGATTTTGACAGTTTCCAGAGAGACAGCAGTGAAATGGAAGCTACTTTCACCTACGTCTAGATGTCAGGAATATTCTATATTGGCTCAATATTTAAAGAGATTTTGTAACTTGCTAGTGGTATCTGAGAACCATCTGGAACTTACATCTTCAATACTGGATTTTGAGTATTGAGGTAATTTAGCCAGAGCCAGTAGAATCAAATGTGTCATTGATCATTTCCCCTGCTCCTGCAGAGCATTAATTTGGTGGATGGAAAATAATTATTGTTTTAAGTTCTTGAGTAGTCCATGGAATATACACCCCACAGCCTAGACATCTGTGTCCAATTTCCACAGAAAACAGTGTGGGGGGGGGGAATCACCACAACACACAGCTTCTTCATATATATAACTCCTAAGGAAAAGAGCTTTTGAACTTAATGAGGCATGTAAATAAATTCATTTTTATGAATCACAAGGACTTTGAGGATTTGGACAACAAAGACTTCATCACTTGACTGTAGCAAAGCAACTTAGCATGCTATTTTTCCTGGAAGTGTATCTCTCAAGTTCCTGGTTGGAATTTCTTGTTCAATCTTGTCTTCAATTAAAATATTTTGTGGAATTTCTTTTGATTGATGATGTTATGAAATGTAGAGAGGATGGTCTGTGGCACGAAACAAGCCTTGTTCGAAAGCTCATTTTCAGTAAGCATTAGGTGAGTGAACTTGGAAGAGTCATTCAAACCCTAGATGTTTCAGTTCCTTCTCTGTGGTTTGCAGTGAGAACAGCTGTTTCAGATTTAGATAATGAGTATAAGTTGTGCTTCTAGCATAGTGCACGTTATCAGATACTACAGGAATCTCATGGTACTCTCTATGATAACACTTTAAGACTTCCATTTTAAAAATAAAATATATTGCAAGTCATTTAATTATACAGAGTGATGTCTGCAAAATAACCCAGATGTTTGCTATTCTGCCCTTGAACCCAGTGATCCTTGCTTATTAATTAGTAACGGTTACTAACATTATTAATGTTTTGGTGATGTGTTCTTCTAAATACTTCTCAACAAATAGTTCAAAATATTTTCATAGAAAAAAATTAACATTTATTGAGCATTGTTGGTGACATACACTTTGTTATTTTAAAAGCAGATACCATTTTCCATATTTTTCAGATAGTCACTGAGGCTTAAGAAGTTTAAATAGCTTGCCCAAATTTATAAAGCTAGAATTTAGCCTCAGGTTTCTTTGGCTCCAACTTCCATCTATCGCGCAACGCAGCATCTCTGTAGCTGTGCTGGTGCAGGATAATGAAGTAGAATGCCCCACAGGTCCCTTTAGCATCTCATACTTGTGGATTCTGATCAAAAGAAATCTCTAAATACAATGAAAACAATTCCAAAATGTATGGTATTAACCATGTCAAGAAAGGCATTTTCAATTCTATCAAAATTAAGATTCATGGACTACTTTCACAAACAGAGAAAAAATTTGCAAATTGAAGACAGTGGTAGATCGAGATTAGCCCTAGTTTTACAAAGAGTAGAAAGAGAGCATATCCTATGTGGGCTGAGAGGAGAGAAATGTATAAAAGGGGGAAAAAAAACCCCTAAAGGTGTTCTGCCTAGATCAGGTATAAAGTCTGAAGTTGCAATTACAGGTTATTTTGTAATATATAAGAAAGGAAACACATGCACAGCTCTTCCTTGCATACTAAAATTACATGCATCACATTATTGCCGCAGCTTTCAGATTCCTTAGAAATAACTCCCATATTTATCTCTACAGTTCCCTCCTTCCCCAGGGCTAATTAATCTTCCTCTTCAAGCTCTGATATTTGTTTTCATTCTTATCCCACAAAACAGCTCAACTCATTTCTATTCTCTTATCCCTGTTCAACTTTATTTTTTTTTAACCAATATATATTCTATTTCTTCTTTTTCACCTTTGGGTAAAGCCCTGTATCTGGCCTCCAAAGCCATGTAAACGGTCTCTGCTAACAAAGCAGAGCACACTTTTAAGAGTACTTCTCCTACACTCCCACCCGCTTTGCCTCCATGTGTTCTAAAAATAAGCCAGGTACTCCATGCTTCTGAATCTACCCTATTTAGTTATATCAGACTTTTAGGGCTCAGCTGCTGTGTAATTTGCTCTGGAAGGGCTTGGCTTTTTCTCTTGTCTAGGCTGGAGCTGTAGTCCTTTTGTATTTCCACATTTATAACATTTATTACATTTAAATTATTTGTTCACTGTCTGTCTTTGCCAAGAAGGGCAGTATCTTTTTTATTCACCAGGGAGCTCCTAGGACCAAGCACAATGCCTGGCATATAACAACAATTACCCAGTTCAACTGAATTGAATTTTTCTGTCATGAAAATTCTACACACATTGATGTGGGCACTGAAGTTAAGCTTAAGAAAAAAAATGTAACCTACACAATGCAATATGTGAATAGAAAGAATGATATATGGTCCATGCTGTCAGTTTATAATCTGGCTCACATGTATTTCTACATAGTTGAAACAAATTGTATTTATATTTTAATGGAGGTCAAGTAGTGGAAATTAAGGGTACAATCTACCACTTACTCTTGTGTACATCCCCAAAAATGTAGGTAACTGGGAATCCAATGAGTTTTGAATTATCTTTTCTGTGGTTGAAGGGAAATTCAGATGCACATAGTTTGCACAGAGAGAAAAGTTATAAGGTTGGTCACATACAAATTTTAAGATAAATATTTGTTATGACAAATGGCAAGATGAGTCTCTGCTAAAAACAAAACAAAATGATGCCTCTTTATTACAGGCTCTTCACTGCACTGGTACATGTAATTAAGATAGGAGAAGTTTTTATTAAATCCTCTCTGAATTTGCTTGATTATATTCTGCTTTTAAGCAATCTAATCTATTCAGAATCTTTTTAGAGATCTTGAATTTGATTGTTTTAATTATAGCTCTGAGCTTCACATAAGAGCTTGGTTTCCTCTTCTGTAATGTTGGGGAATCTAATGGCACACACACACATACACTCATGATAAAATCCATGAGTGGTTATACCTGTCAAACAAAAATCACTCCTTCCATTTTTTTTCTTAAAATACATTCATCAGAATATTAGAGGCAAAGTCAGAAATTCTGGTCCTGCTCCCTCTTAGCCACAAGATTCTAAGTATTTTCACCACAAATCTTGGTCTCCTTCCTAGTTCATAAAAAGTGTATGTGGTATTTCCAGATCACTCTCTTGGTCAATTTGCTTGGTGATGAACAGTGACTGGAGAAAAGCTTGAATAATATGAATAGTCATCTCTTTTTTCCTATACTAGCCTAGTCACAACGGTGTTGTAGAATTTATAAATAGGGACTCCTATAAGGACCTGTGCCTAGTTATGTAAATAGACATCATTTTTCTAGGCATAATTTTTACAGTAAACTTAATTCTCTAGTCAATGACTCATTTTAATTTACTGCTGTGGTTAAGTTTAAATCCAATATCACATAAAATACACTGAGTCACTCTTTTATACGCTAGAGCTCTCAAACCAAACCATGGAACCACCTCACCTTCAGAACTCGCTAACACATTACCGGGTCCCACCTCCAGAGTTTCTGATGTTGATTTTTTTTTTCCATGCAAGTTCCTAGATGACATCTATGTTGCTACTCCAGCGGTAGCATGTTGAAAAACAGTGTTCTAGCAGGGCTTCTCAGATTTTAACATTCTTAGCAACTGCCGGGCTTTATTCCTCCAAACAGTTATTTCATTGCCCCGAGGTACTCCCCAACATCACTTTTTTTCAAAAAGAAGTTGAGATTCACTGCTTTAGAAGCCGTGTTTCTCAATCCCCTTGCCAAGACCATACCCAGTTAAATCAGAATTGAAAAGCAGGAGGACTGGGATTATGTATTTGTTCTGTCATCTAAACAAATATTCAACACAATTTCATCATCCAAAAGAAAAATCTATTTGAATAACTAATAAGCACTGTTTATCTAAATCATCCCAACCTAGTAATAAGCTGTTACAAACAGGTATTTATGGATTAGAGTACAGTGATCAGAAGTGTAGATTTTCTTCCTTTCTTGCCCTTAATTCAAGCTTATGAAAAAAATTTCTCCTATTGTGCGTGTTCTGATGCAGACACAGTAACTAGTATACCAGGATTGTGGTACTGTTAACCAACTAAGCACAAGAAAGGACTTCCCCGGGTTCTACTTCTTTATGACAGAGATAAAATTCAGGAATTTGTTACCATCTGAAAAAGTGATTACAAGTGTCTTGGAGGCAAAAGGACCCTTAATATTCACCTTTTTTCCAGTTTGGGATTTTGGAATGTCTTTACCTTTCCTATACATACTTACCCTGATGATAAAGCTTTGATTATGTACCTTCATTATGGAACAATCATTATTCCAACATGGACTTCTACAGACCATCAGCATATGAGAATTAGTTGATATTTCATAAATGCTTCTCAATAAAAACATACATATTATGCATTTAAAATATTTACTGAATAACAAGACATTATTTCAGGGTATATTACAGCAATGAAAATTATGGTGAAAGAAAAGCAGTAATTTTTAAATTAACCCTTTTATAATAAGCCCTTTGTAAAATATAATAATCACCATATTGGTATTCTTTAGATGTGTATCATGTATTCCTTAATCATTCATCAAATTCCTCTATTATAAATAATGCATGGTAAAAAATTATGTATTTTTTCTTGCATGAAATATTTTACACATAATAAAACCTAGTCTTTGAATCATTAGATAAGTAGAAATGAGCACTTTTATGACATGATTTTTAGGTTATAAGTTCTGTTACTTTTAGAAAATTTAAAGATGAAAAGTAGAAAAAGAAAAAGAAGCCATCCTGACCTAATACAAAGACAGGAACTTTATTTTTTTCATTTTATTGTATGTTAGTAAATGTTTAGTGTCTATTTCACTTTGAAAGTTTAACATAAAAATTCTTACAATTCTTCATAAATGTCATTTTAATGATAATTAGAAGTAGCACTTAGATATGTTTATTATGTTTAATATTCCATGTGGTAAAATCCATATTTTTAATTTTCATCAAGTGTTTTTACAACCTAAGGAGACAACTATCCTTATCTTTTAAAATGAAGTTCAGAAAGCCACTGTACCTGTTTTTGGAAGGATTTTTAAAAAGTCACACAACTCTGCTTCTAATACTTTTCTCTTTTCTGCTGATAATCAATGGCATAATTTGTACACGTATAAAAATGTGACAAAATTGTCAAATAACTAGGAACTAAGTTTTTAAGTAACCATAATGGACGGTGAATGATAAATCATCTGTTAAATATTCATTATGCTCATGTAGTCTCCATAAACTATTAAAAATTCTCAAGCACCTAAAAACTTTAAAAATATGTAATTCTGCTAATATACAATATAATTCTCAAAATCTAAATGGACAGAAATTCCATTTTGCCTTTAATGTCATGACCCCCTCCTTTCCAACCTTAATCATAAGAAATGGTTATTAAATGAGCTCTTTATCATATAGGTATTTATATATTGAGTTAGGGCAAAAATAATCATTTATTGTTAAGAATTGTCTTAATGATGCTAAATTTAATGAAATAGGCATTAAGTTAACCAAATAGGTAGTTGACAAGAGTTAATAGACAAGTTATTAATAATTTATAAAGTATAATTGTTTTTACCTGCTTTAATTGTAATAAAGCCAAAATGAAATGACAGTTCTACAAATACAGACAGGTCAGTCAGTAGCTTGACGCTCAAGCGCTATGGTCAGGAAGGTTCCTCTAATAGTGACTGTCTATCCAGCTTCTATCTACCCCTTCTTTCTCTTGTGAAACGAACCTCTGATCATACATGATGCCATGCATCGCAAGGGAAACAGGACATGATTCAAATAATAAACATTGTGTACATTATAGAGTATGTATAATCTCAAAGATAAGTATTCTTGGGGTGTCTGGGTGGCTCAGTCGGTTAAATGGCTGCCTTCAGCTCGGGTCATGATCTCAGGGTCCTGGGATCAAGGCCCACATCAGGCTCCCTGCTCAGCGGGGAGCCTGCTTCTCCCTCTCCCTCTGCTTGTGCTCATTCTCTGTCAAATAAATAAAATCTTTTTTTAAAAAAGATAAGTATTCTTGAAGTATAAAAATCAGTATTCTTATAAATCACGTAATCTAGAGAATTCATATCCTACTCTGAGATTCTGTTAACAACGGAACTGGCTCTACACGACGTTGAGTGCTCCTGAGGTCAGCCTACAAAGAGTGTGAGCAGGTGGGCAGCAGCATACTCAGTGCTGGAGATCCAGTTCCCTGTGAACTAAATGAGAATTGCTAAGATACAGTAACCTGGAAAAGAAAGAAATAATAAAATAGAAATAGCACAAGTAACAAAATAACTTTTTCATTTCAGATAAATTTGTGGTTCTACAGTAGACAATTCTTTTCAACTGAATAGAAGGTACAAAACCAAAAGAATATTTTAACTAAAACTATAACGTGGTATTTATATCTAGGTATATTTAAAATGTCAGCCTGGCTCCAAATTGTAAACTTACAAGTTATATATGAATATTATCTAACAAAAATATAGACATATATTATTGAATCTGAAAGTTTCCATACTGTTTAAATATTAAAATTTATGCCTATACATACACTATATTTTTACAAAACTGTGTTTCAGTGAGCAGCTGAGAGAATTATACAAACATAATTTGACAACAGTGCACCAGAATTTGACAAGGAGCCCCAGGACTTATTTCACATCAATTTAAGAAGTGCCCACTGAGGTCCACTCTTAGATGCAATGAGGGAATGGATGACTTCTTCACCATCATCGGCATGTCTTTCCCATGTAGTCCCTCCCTGCCATGATTAAGATACAGGATGAGGAACAAGTGTCTCCTTGTTGGAACTAGAAAAGACTGATAAATCAGGAAATGCTTTTTCACTTCATATTTCAGTTGCTTTCTTGGGACACAGGTAGCACCTTGTGACTATAGGCTTAAAGAATTCAGCCACTGGAGAAAAAAAATAATTTATATTCCTTGACTACTCCTGATTTGTATTAGGAGAGCTTATTATTTACCCTTGCCATACATGAAGAACATTGCTGTTCTAATAAGTTTTGAGGTTTTCTTTCATAAAGAAGCAAATCTTGACTAGCTGCTCTGAGTTACACTGGGAGAGAAATATAGTCTGTAATAATAGGCGCTCTCGCTTTAGCCAATTTTTTTTTTTTCTCCCTCTCTCCCTTTCTTCTCTTGCTGTGTTACCTCTTTCTAATGATGGTGTAGAAAGACTGAATCATTTGGCTAAAACTTAGCTGACCAACGTGGACATCAACCGAGTGTCACTGACATCGAGTAAATAAATGTTCTGCTCTCCATTTTGTCCATAAAGACATAACCCTAGTATAAGCCTAGAGTTAAGTCTATGTTTCCATTATCACATAAAATCATAGCAATAACATAACTTTGATTTCTATTTCCAGAAATGCTTTTTCAATGTGTTTTTGCATGTGCAATTTAAAGACCTAATTAATTTTCTTAAATATACATGTGAGTTTGGCTTTAAATTCTGGCCAAAAATGTTTGTTGTTGTCTTAAAAAATCTGATACATCAACCTTTATTATAGTATCAAAATTCCATTAGCATTCTATAATCCAGAATGGCTTTTGCATAGCAAATACATTAAAGTCATGATGTAGTTTTTCTAATGGTAGTATACACAAAAAAATATATTTTCTTGATATATAATGTATTTTAATGGAAGTTTAAAGAAACCATGGTAGAACATATCATAAATGTCCTACAAACCATAACAAAAAGACAACAAAGACAAAACTTGATGTCAGCAACTATAAACAATTATACAGATGTAGTATGATGTTTTGAATTCTAGGGAATATCTTATAAAAGGTTGAGCACTATATTTTACCACATCCAAATATTAAGACAGGATATAGATATATACCTAGAATCTAGGTATGTACCAGTCTGTGCTTCCAACAGGAGTATATTTATAATGTATTATACATCAATGTATAGTAATAACACATTATTAATGTATAACTCCTTTTGAAAAAGATGCCATTTTCCCTTCAAATTTGAATACATTCTACATAACACTACCATCATTTTCTTTAATGACTTAGTACACAGTATTGTCTTTCACAGCAAACTATGTTAACTACACGGCCTCTAACACTACCTCAACTGAAGTAAATGGCTTTAATGTTACCCTGCTGTGTAAATATGTTCCACCCATGGTGCCCTGTACCACTATGCTAGAGTAACTTGTGTATTCCAACTATGTACGTAACAGATGAACTTAAATATATTATTTGTCTTTAACAAGTGGTAATTTAAACATGATCAACTAAGTGATCATTAAATAGCTCTGTAAATAATTATTTAAATACCAAATTTTACAGATTCTGTTTTACAAGTATTTGCCCCATTTAGAGTCAGCAGAGGACTTTCGGTAACTTTTATTTTATTTTTTCCATGCACACGTGCGTGTGTGTGTTACAATCAGTTGTATGGTATGGTGGACTTTATTCAAACTGACAAATTCTAGTCTCATTAAATGTTAACTTATTAGCATACCTTAACATTAAACATGAACTTATTAAATTGTGTGACTTTGGGAATGTTTAACTGCTTTATAGCAGTTATATAGGTTTAATTCTTTTTGATAATGAATTGTAGGTGTGATGAGAGGGTTGATTGATACTGTAGGTATGCAGAACTTGTTTTCTAATAGATGCTTAGTGAATGGTACC
Source organism: Ursus maritimus (assembly GCF_017311325.1). Lineage (NCBI taxonomy): Eukaryota > Metazoa > Chordata > Mammalia > Carnivora > Ursidae > Ursus > Ursus maritimus. The sequence goes on along the minus strand of NW_024423344.1, from coordinate 55,358,058 downwards.
TAAAACCATTTCCATATTTTCAAGGTAAAAATAGTCTTATCTCTCTGCTACTCTTTCCCTTTAGTTCTTTGATGTTTCTACCTTTAGTTCTTTCATGATTCGTTTTGTTAACTACATGATACTGAATCATGTTTTCACTTTGTTGTTAAGGAGAATAGTTTAGCAAATAAAATTAAGCAGCTGCAAATCAAGATGTAAACATTTATTTTCATGTGCAGTTCAACTTATATACAGTATAGGTACAGAAAAGAAGATGCTTTTTTTCAATTTTTCTACTGAGAAATACAGAATACAGGAATTTGTATGAGTAACAGACACTTTTTTTGACAGAATCTCTACATTGCTATTTGGCTGCATTTGCTATTGTGCTTTCAGATGTGTGTGTGTGTGTGTGTGTGTGTTGGGGGGGGGGAGTTAAGTTCTGAGTAAGCCATAAACACAACTGGTTTTCAATAAATATTATATTTAACCATATCACATTTCAGTTGCTATAATATTAGCATATAAACTTAATGGTTTTATTTTGTAAGAAGCAATTTTAATGTACCATTTCATTAAAACAAAGCTTCTTAGACATCTCCAAAAGCGAGAGAAAAAAAGCTAGATTTCTTTCAGTCATGGAATTTTTTACTTCAGAATTAATATTAAGTCACTGAAGTATATCTCCATACTAGGAAATAAAATTAGAATAATAGAAATACTAATGTTTGACTCTGCTCCACATTGTTTTTCTATTTTTTAATCTCTTGTTGGCTATTTTATGTGTGTGTCTTGTGAAAGTAAATTCTTCAGTACTTCTAGGCTAAGAGTTTAGGGACTACTGGGTTTCAACCTCATACTGACAAAAATATATATATATATTTGAAAACTCTAGGACTTCACGCACCCACTGTCTGAAATATTTAACTTTAAGGGTATTTCAAGTGTCTGAAAATAATTAACTTCAGAGTATGTACTCTTATTGAACTTACTACCTAGCATTTGGTCACACTGGTATTTTCTTTCATCTAGATTTTTTAGATTCTAATATCTTCAAAATGTTTCTGAGGCCATTTTTAGAGGAAAAAGCAATTCACATACCACAATAGTCTTTTAAAGTATCCAGTTAATTTGGTTTTACTAAAGTGGGTAGTTTTATCACTACCCCTATTTAATTCTAAAAAATTGTTATCACCCTAAAATGAAACCTGTACTCACTAGAAGCTCCTCTTCAATGCCTTTACCCCAATTCTTGGCGACTACTAATCCACTTTCTGTCTTTATTGATTTGCCTATTCTGGGCATTTCATATAAATGGAATCATGAGATGTGACCTTTCATCTGGCTTCTTTCACTCAGCCTCATGTTTTCAAGGCTCGTCCTAAACTCGTTCCATAAAGTAAGATTCTTAATTTTGCAACACAGTCCTTATCGGCTCAAGTAATGTTCAAACCATTTCAACTTTTGAACAGTTTGATTTATTGCAAGTCTGCAATTTTTCTTTCCAAAGGTGGAAAGACAAATGGAAGCCCTGTCCCTTCTAAATGAAGTGAGCTGGAGTTCTCATCCTTCACTTTATCCCTCTGCTTGATTCGCTAGCTGTTCTGGGAGATCTGTGAAATAAAGGTGATGCCTGGCCCTTGTCTGTCACAGCTGCCTGCCAGCAGCCATTATAGGCTGCATGAAAACTACATAAGATCCTTTTATCATGCACTGGAAGGTTAGCAGTGCAGGTAAAACCTTTTTCTGTCAGGTAATTCATTGTTCTCACCTTAGAACACAATTTAAAAAGGCCCAAGAGAAATGGAAAATGATCTTAATGTAGATCTAACACTTTTAAGCAAAAGAAAAATGATGAACTGCTTTTACCTCCTTCAGAAATTTAATAGATAAATCAATCTCTAAATTTTATATAAATGGTGGAATGTATCAAAGAGAAATCAGAGAGCCAAAGTAGGCGCTTGAAAATCTCTGCGAAGGTACGTGTAGCCATATTTTAGCATGCACAGCCAATTTGCAGGGCTCTAATTAATGCTGAATGTTTTTAAATCATGCAATACTAATGACAGGCAAGAATGGATACCCAGAAAAATACACATGCTGAAATGTAATTGTACAGTTGTATTATTAACCTAGTTCATATTAATTTTTTTAATGGGATACTATGGCTGAGACGATAAAACTATGAAGACTTTGAAGTGAAAAATTCTCGAAGGCTCAATTTAGAGTTAATAGTGTAGGAATTGTGCTGTTCACTTCAGTACTTTATTAGGATTAAACAGAAAGGCAACAGAGAAAGATCTTACTTTGACAATTGATTAATTTGAATGTGGGGGCACTGATTCTAAATTTATCCTAGTCATATAAAAGTGGTATTACATTTGCTGAATAATTAGCTGAGATTCAAAAATAGAAGAAAAAGCTAGGCATAGTCACCAGACAACTCACCTGTCACAGTAATCCTGGAATTATAGATGAAAACAGACTTGAAAGCACGTAAATATTCTATACTGTGTCTGATATTTCCACATTAGAACTCTGGGCCTTCTATGTCCTAGCTGGGTAACTTTAAATTAACTCATGGTGTTTGCTGGTTCTACATTTCTCCCGTATAAAAAGAGTGTTAATAACAGCATCTATTGGACAGTTGTGAAAAATAAATGATATTTTAAGGGCCAGTTACTTTGCCGGGCACATAATTGACTCTTGGCGTTACAATAATAGCTTCTATTTGCTATCTTTTCAAGTTGGATCCTCATGTTAATTTTTCCCACCTGAAGTTTTAATCCAATTAACCTAGTTTAATTCAATCTTTGTATTTTCTTTTATATTCCAGCTTTTAAAGCTAAGCCTAGTAAAGTGGAGAACAGGTGAGCTAAAACCAGAAAACTACACATGCACTGGATTCTTACTCCATCAGTGGTACCTTTAGGGTAGGTTTCCAAAGTTCACATCTTCAAGGGCTTCAGGTTAATGAAAAATAACAGCAATTTTTAGGAAGACTAACAAAGCTGACCTTACAAAGTAAACTTTGGTTTGAATCAGGATTCACATTTTCTGTTACTCCTTTACAAGTATTAACATTCATAATGTTCAAGGTTAACGTAAGCAAGTAAACTCACATTTTTCTCATTGCTGTCAGGTTCAGTATCCTTATGTCATAAAGTCTGTAAGACACGTGGCAAAAGAGGTCAATTACCTTTCCAAAGTCATAAAAATAAATGAATAAACAGACCCATAAAAACCTAACCTTTATTTAAGATTTCGTTTCCTAAAATGACTTTTGTTAGGAATTGTTAAATAGATCAGTGAATCCATAAAATCCACCATCCATGAGTTTGTAACTTAGTTTTACCTGGGCAACACTTCCATCTTTTCTTCTCATCTTGCGAAGGTTTGGTCATTTGATATCTCCCTGCCATCTGTGTCAGAGACCACACTGAAACAGAGAAATTTTAGCTAGTAGTAAAAGTTGTTTGGTTAAATATTTAGTATAGGAGATTAAAGAGATAGAGCACAATTAAAGTTGGGGATTTTCTCTGAATTGCTCTTATTCTCATACCATTCTACTTGTTTGCATTTAATATATAGTGAATAACTTCCTAATTTTGAGATATTTACAGGTACCTACAACAAATGTCATATATAACTCCATATTTTCTGTTAGGAAGTAATGGGTTGAAAAAATAACCACTGAATAAATGAGTGAGAAAATTTCTAAACATACCACACTGAATCATGTCATCTAATATTCCTAAAAATTCATAACTTTTATCATGGGGATTTGTCACAATCATATTTAAGAGACTAAACAGTGAGGGTGTTACTTTTGGTTACAGGTAAATCTCCTTTCTTTAATTTAAAATCACTCTTTGTTGTGTTTTGATCTCTAATATGCTGAAGTTTATATGGGTTTTGGTTTTCTTTAGAAAACTCAAAATCAAATACTTCAACATTTGTTGGTAGATTTTTAGTAAAAACCACGTTTGTAGAATTCTTACATTGATTTTGGTTTTTGTAAAGGAGTATTTTAGAGTTGTGATGTCCTTTCAATCACTAACACTAAAAATCTCAAAGTCACTTTTAACCCTCACCTTAAAAGAATGCATTAAGTTATTCTGTCACATTTACTTATTGCCACCCCGCTCCATTGCTCATTTAAGATTTCAAAATCAGTAATCTAGTAGTGGTCTAGCTGTTCACTCCAAATCCAATCTCGTAGTTTCTTCATATATTCTTCACACAGTGGCTAGTTACTGTCCTAATATGCAGTTTAGATTAAGATACTGTTTTCACAACTGTTTAGTGAGTATTCTAAAACAAGCTCCTTAGATTTACATACAAGGCCTTCTGGAATAGGTCACTACACCCTACCATCTTTCTGTTATCCCCAAACCTGTCTTTGTGAGTGTTTATGACATGCCAGATTATCTATAATCTTAACACTGCCAAATACGTCTAGTTGAAAACGAGTGTGATGAGGGTCTGAGAAGTTGTCCCAGGCCAGACAGCTAACTGTATGGTGAACTAGGATGCTTACCTAGGCTAGCTTCTTCCAAAGTTCAGCCAGATACCGATTTGCCATTCTGTGAATATAGAGGCATATAGTGTTTTCCAAAATTGCATTTTCTAAAACTCTTCCCTTCTTTTCCCTCCTCCACCTCTTCAAAAGTTATTTTCTGAAGTTGAGCCCATATTTCTTTGAGATTCTAGTTCCCTACCCAGATGAATAATTCCATCTTCATAATCAACTGGATTCAACATGTAACACAATGATAATTTAGTCTGCCTTCTATTAAAGACTGAACCCACCTTGGATACAAAAATTATATCTTATTTTATCTTCTTTCTCCTATGTTTCCTTTCAGGATCAGAAACATCTTTATCCTTACATGTCAGGCAGATTCAGTATGTTGGTTATAATTCCATTTACTTTTTTTTTTTGCTACTTTATACAACAGAAATTTAATGACAGATTTCAAATACATTACTTATTGTATTTTGGATTCTTTGTAACAAAATGGATTTCTAATGTTTCAGGCAATGTTAGAATAGCATCTGCTGATTCTCAGAATCCTACTGAATACTAATACTGATTACATTTTAAATCTTGGCCAGGAATATTATAAATTAGGACCATGAGGAATTCAAAGGATATACAATCTCTTTAGTAATTGTTTTTTTCTTCCAAAACTTAGCTAAGAGCTTAAAGAAAAAACTATATACTTTCAAAAATAACATTTAAATGCATATGTCATTGTTTCTATATTAAAATATTTATACATTATATTTACAAAAGTGCCTCTTTGTAATATTATGAATGATATAAATTCACTGCAATGACAATGCAAACTTATGCCATTAACAGAGAAGTTTTCTCAAATGCACACACACGTGTATATGGTAAGTGTATATAAGGCATCATACAGGTTTCTACAAGCTCCCTCCAAAAAGAACAGAAAACTCCATTATAAATATCTACTATTTTCCACTTTATGTTGGCTTACAGGAAGATACAGAACTAGATTATTTTACACATGATGTCTGAATTTCATAAACATATTGGGCTAATTTTTACAACACAGAAATAATAAAACATAAATAAACAGTACTTTGTTAACTGGGAATCCAAGCCACTTATATTTTATGGTGCATCAAAATTCTAAAGACTAGAAAAATCAACTGAAATTCCTGAAGATATTCGGATTTAATTTTTAAGTAGCAATAAAAGTAATTGTAAAAATCACTAGATAGAATGTTCCTAGAATTAAAACAGTTTGTTGAATGAAATACCAAGTGTTTTTACTAAGTAGTTTGCCTGTGAAAGTGTTTTAATATTTTATTTTTATAACTCACACTGAATTTCAGTTCAGGAAAACTTGATTAATTCCAATGTTAATTTTTTAGAATAAGTTACAATTTGATGTGGGTTATAATGTGTGTCTATCCTAATTATATAAAAATGTTATAAGGAAATAAATGATTTTTAAATGTACCATATATGATGACTAATACATCGATTGATTTTAAAAAGCTTTTAAACTTTACTGACCTTATAAAAGATGTCATTTATTGAGTATTTATGACATGCCAAGTTATCTGTAATTTTAACAACACGGTGCTAAATAGGTCTAATCGAAGAAGAGTATTATGAGGTTCTGAAAAGTTGCCCCACACCAGACAGTCATTATATGGCTGATCGAGGATGCTTACCTAGGCCAGCTGATTCCAAAGCTGGATGACTAACAGAAGCTTAAAGAATCCTTTATAGTCTAGGTGAGTGGCTGTCTCAGATTCTGAAAGACTTAAAGAACTAGGATTTCCCAGACTTGCTATCAACACTGAATTAAAATGTCAATGACTCAATGTAATGAATTTTTAAAATATCTTCCAAATGACTTTGATGATCAGCAGGATACAAAAATCTAGGTGAAGATGGCAGTCAAGTACAGGCCAAACAGCCACCGGATCAGAAGGAAAGTCTGTTTTATTTCTATCCCACTATTTAAAACTTTTAGGCAAGTCATATAATGTTTAATAAATCACCATGTGGTGTCTACTTTTTCTCTTTATTTGTTTCCTGGTAAGAATAATGTCTGCTACTGATGGCAGGAAGTGACAAGTACCAAAAATGCTAGGAAATCACCCCAAACCAACATCAGCTCTAAACCACTATAACATCTTATTTCACAGAGGCTTCTTTAACTAGTGCCTCAAAAAACAAATAGCCTTGCCAACTGTTCTACATTCTGGATTATATCTTGTGGTTGTGTCTATGTCATCATTTTCCAGCAATAATCCTCCTTAATCCTCAATGATCCTTGGTTAGACAGGCTACAGGACCCTGGCACTTTTTCCCTCTAAAGGTCAGACATATTTTAGTGACATTATCTCCCTAGCACTCAAGCATCAGCCTCTTCAGGCTGAGTCAGAAGGTGACCTAAATGAATCATGCTCTTCAGTACTCAACTTTTCTTCCTGACCTTGAGGATTTTTACTGGCTCATACTAAATACTGTAACTACCTTTCCATGAGTGAATTCTTTCCCAGAGGTTGACTCGATACCTTCTCTAACTAGATTCCCCAACTAATCTGGAAAAAATGTCTAAAAATGATACAGTATTATGGTGATTACAGTATAAATTATAAGCTGCATTCTATATTGTACTATATACATATATCTAGTGTATATATATATTATATACCTACACACATTTAGTAAATATTTGAGTATTTAACATCTGGATATTTCATTTATCCTCCATTTATTTTGCACGAAAAAAAAAAAAGGTACAAAGTCATTATATATTATCAAGATTTTATGGGTGAAGACATTAAGACACAGAAGTTAGGTAATTTGCCAAAGATAAAGGAGCTAATATATTTGACAGGTGAGATTAAGAATCTAGGCATTTTGGTTTAGAGCTAATATTCTTTATGGTGGCAATATTTATATTATCTGTCTCTGCCTTTCTCCCTATTAAATATAGTCACACAAATGCAACATGTGCAACTGTTTCATTTAAATATGAATAAGTCTAAACCCACAAAGGAAGATGGGTTGCTATTCAAATTGTTTAAATATATTAGCCCGAGGCTTTCTTTTCACTTTGGATGGTTTCTTAGAAAAGGGCACGTTAATAAAATGACTTACGCTTTCTACTCAGTCATGGATGTATAATATACCCACCTTGTGGTTGGTACTATATTTGTTGGATTGTCTGTTAAAATAGAAAAATAGAACAGAAAAATTCTTATTGGTGGTCTCAGAGAGCTTTTTATTTAACTGATGGGCACAATTCAGAGATTAAAATTAGATGTCAATAAAATAAATTATATGTTGTAATCTAGTACTAAAGAAAAGGAAAATTAATTTTAAGCCAGTGGTATCAATGAGGAGATGGGATTTGAACTCAATATTTAAGGATGGATGGGACTTTAAGATCAGCAAAATACATGGAATTTTCTAGAATATATATTTTTTAAATCCTATAAATATGAAAACATTTACATGTTGAATGATGTATAGGTGTGGCTTTAATTTCCAGGCACTGTTCAGTAATATGGAATGATTCTCATCACATGCATATGTTTATTCACTCCGACCGAAATATTGTTGAGTGATATCATTTGTGCAGGGTCATGAGCAGGGCATGTTTTCTACTGTTGCTGAAAGATTTTACTTCCTTTTCTAATGGTAATATAAAACTCTTTAAGATAGAAATTATATATTAGTTATCCAACCATAATAGAGCCTGAAACTTGACTAAGTAGCTTGGATGAAAGTGAGAATCTCAGTGTAAGCAAATTCAACCAAGGTCTCTACAGAACTGAAAAGAAATGCGGAGGAGAAAAAAAATGATACTATATAGATATAAATGTAGTTTTCATTCTCTGTATATAAGATTCAAAATATTTTTGATGACAAGAGTACTTACATTTAGTCTTTATGAAAATTTTTTTTTCCTAGCAAATTCTGATTTGTAGTAGGAGTCTATCTTATCTTACAGGAGTCTATGTAATTTTACCTTTGTAATTAAAATTTCTAGTTTCAGTCTTCTAGTTATACATAGGTCATGGATTTAGAGTAATTGAAATTTTCACTTATCATTTAAATAAGTGACATTATAAAGACACAGACTTACTGTTTGTTGGGCCAAAACTAGTTTGCTCCACATATTGTAGAGGAAAAAAAGTAAATTAATGTAATGAAGATGCACTCTAATAGATAAGGATTTCACTACTGAGTAGTTGAAAATCTTGAGTGATAAACAGGACTTCTGTATAACCACCAAGCCTAATCTTTAAAAAATTAGTGTTCTATCCTTGACCAAAAGATCTAACCTTATATTAAATAAATATTGTCAAGATTAATATATTTGTTATTTTGACCTCAGATGTCCAAATTGCAATGTAATTACAAAATATTTCTATCAACATCTATAAGGACATTTCAAATTGAGAAAAGATAACACATAATTGTAGTGTTCATTCATGCAAAAAGCAATTAGAATAGATTGATTTGCCCATGAAGGAAATTTAGAGAAAAAAAGCAATGTTCCTCATCTAAAAAAAAAAAAAGTCTTGTTTACTTAAGGTTAATCATAAAAATGACTTACTTCCATAGAATAGATACACATAATCTAGATCTAGGGGGAGAAGCACATTATGAAAGACACATACAGATGCATTTACTTTGCTCAAATAATTTCCACAAGAAATATTAATTGCCCACACTTTGTTGTCACCATGGAGCTAGGTTCTGAGGATAGAGAAACAAAGATAAAATCATTTTTTTTTTTAAGGATCTTATTTTTATTTGATAGCGAGAGAGGGAACACAAGCAGGGGCAGTGGAAGAGGGAGAAGCAGGCTTCCTACAGAGCAGGGAGCCCGATGCAGGGCTCGATCCCAGGACCCTGGGATCATGACCTGAGCCGAAGGCAGACACTTAATGATTAAGCCAACCAGGCGCCCCAAGATAGAATGATTTTTGAGGTGCTGACAGCATGCTATGGAAAACAGTTACCTGAACATTATGAAAAGATGTACAAGTACCAAAATGGAATACATATAAGGTTTGATAACAGTACTAACAAGTACCTTACGCCAACTTTGGCACTGGGTGTGGGTACTGGTGGAAGGGTACTGGAGTTGGTAGATGGTAGTTGGGGACGTACCCTGAGAAGTGATTATTAAGCTGAGTATAAAATAATCCTATTAGATGATATCTCTGTCTATAACGATAACTACTCAAAATGGGTGACATTAACATATGCAGGAAGATAAGCACTATTTAGGAAAATATAATCATTTTGGTGTTTCTACAAGACCAATTCGAATTAGAGAGTAGGGATGGATACTAGAGAAATAAGAGGCTATATCTAAAAAAATAAATTATGTCAAAAAATGTAAACTTTATTCAAAAGGCAATTATGTTATTTCAACTGGTCTGAGACCAACTGTATACACTACAATTCAATTCTGATACTAACCACATGGAGATGGCACAGGCCCACAGCTAAAGGGCAGACTCCTCTACAAAAGACTCCTTTCACACTTCAGATGCCAGCTGCAAGTCTTGAGGGCATTCTCAGACCACCCCACTTCTGGCCAACGGGCTACAAATTTAGGGATTTCCATGATCAATCCTATCAGGTTTAATAATTTGCTAGAATGACTCACAGAACACAGGAAAATACTATGCGTGTAATTTCAGTTTTGTTACACCGGGGATGCAGAATTTCTGTTCTTACGGAATCAGGGGATGTCACCCTCCGGGCACATCAATGTGTTCACCAACAAGGAAGCTCCACTGAGTTTCGGTGTACAGAGAATAAACTGAGATTTCATTATATAGGTAGGATTGATTAAATCTGTCCATGTATTTGAATTCAATCACCAGCCACCCTCCCCTTCTTCACATTTGGGCTAGCTCTAATCATGCTATTGTGCTGATGACCAGCCCCCATTCTGAAGCTACATAGGGGCTGGCCATGAATAACATCAAGAAGTAGTTTCAATATTTATCAAACCTTGACTAATATTGTTTCATCTATTTGCCTTTCTTCTTTCCTCACATTGAGTGAAATCGTAGATACTATCCCACTTGTTTATAAATATTTTGAAAGGATTTTTAATTTGGCTTTACTCTTAGTCACAAACATTATTAAAGACTAAAGCACAAAGAGATACAAAGATTGAAATAAAACTAGGTAATAGAAAAGATCTTATTAAGTATGAAAATTTAAACAGGCCACTTTAGGGCTATGACAGAATTGAAGGGGAGCTATGATCTTTAGAGTCAACAAGCTTTGGCATTATTATCAAATGTTAATTCATTTTACAGTCATCAATAAGACTACTGTATGTACCTTTGCATTTTCCACTTGTAAAAGCAGATAAAAGATTTATTTATTAAAGATTTTGTTTATTTATTTGACAGAGAGAGAGAGACAGCCAGTGAGAGAGGGAACACAAGCAGGAGGAGTGGGAGAGGAAAAAGCAGGCTCTCAGCAGACGAGCCTGATGTGGGGCTCGAGCCCAGGACTCAGGGATCACGCCCTGAGCCGAAGGCAGACGCTTAACGACTGAGCCACCCAGGCGCCCCAGATAAAAGATTTAATACATAATTTACAATGCATTTTGCCAGCTCAGCATATAGTGCATATATAGTTTATATTAAAGTAGTAATCTGGGGCGCCTGGGTGGCTCAGTTAAGCTCCCGATTCTTGACTTTGGCTCAGGTCATGATCTCAGGGTTGTGAGACTGCGCCCCTTGTCGGCTCCAGACTCAGCACAGAGTCTGCTTGAGAGTCTCCCTTTCTCCCTATGCCCTTTCCTCCTACTCATTTGTGTTTTCTCAAATAAATAAAATCTTAAAAAAAAAAAAAAAGTAGTAATCAGCGTCCTGTGCAAACCCTGAAAAAAATACTTCAGGTATCTGCTAATTAAAAAAGAAAAAGAAAAACAAAACTCGTTGGCTATTTAGGAGTGATATAAATTCAAACTACTGCAAAATACAAAGAGCTGCAAAAATGTATACCATTCTGACAGCACAAGTTAGTAAACAAAAGTTTGATTTAGGTAATATAAGTGAAGCCTTTAAGAGGTAACAATTTAGAACTAAATAAATTATGAAAACAGAACTGCCAATTAATCATGAAAGCAAATTTTATCTGTTTTTGTTAATCTGTTGGTAAATTTCAATCTAATACTGTGATATGACATTTTACAATTTGTGGGTTATTTTCCTTCTATAATTAATAAACTAAATTTAATAAATTCTGTTAAATAGGAACATGTTAATTATCCAAAATAAAACATTTTGTTAAAATGACCAAATACTGAAAATTCTTTTAAAAAACAAGATTTTCTAGAAAAGAGAAGATTAAGAAACCCTGCTCAATTTGTAGGATATTTTTATGAATCAGGTTAACTAGAGATGGGCCACTAAGAATGGTATATAACAAATTATTTATTATAGGGATTTGCTTATAGAGTTGTGTAAAGGTTAAGCAGTTTAGCTACAACTGTTTCTTGTCTGATGGCAGCTCTGAAGTGGGGAGGGCATACAGGATGTCAGAAAATAGTGTCAGAGCAAAGGCAAACTGGAACTTGGGAAGATGAGCTAGAACCTGGGAGGATGAACTGGAAACCATATTAGCCTTGCAACACCTTGAACTGTCCAACTTCAGTGACAGGGATGATTTGCAGAAGAGGCTGGTGGTTTTTGTCAAGGGCATAAACACAAATCTGGCTCAGAAGTCAGTGGAGCTGGAGGAGGAGACCTCGCAGATGGCAGAGGAGGTGGAAGCCCAGTTACTGTTTCATGCCAACAAGGTGAGTCAGCAAATCTGAGACACTGGGCAGGAGCTATAATTGTATCTGATCCTACACTGACACCCCGAGCCTCAATCTAGCTGTTGTTCACTTCCACCTTCTAAATCTTACACATCGTTTTCTTGTGGCCAAGCTTAGCCCAGATCATAGAGGGAAAGAAATTCTGGGAAACATCATTCCAGCTTAGATTTCCATTTTGTCAACTTAGCTATCAAGAGTCTCTTGCCATTTTGGAATCTCTATGCATCTTTATTAACCATAGATGCATTCTAAAATCGTACTTCCTCCTAACGATGCAACACACTAACCTTGTTCCCAAATTCACAAAGTCCTTATATTTGTCTTTGGTTGATGCTCTTTCCTCTTCAGGATGAGTCACACTTTCTCTTTGATGCTCTGTAACCTAAGTACTGGGATACAAGGTTAGCTACTGTCACCATATCTAATATTTGCTGATGGTAAGGAAAAATGTTAAACTATACACCAATACATCCCTTACTGAAATGAGTAACTATTACTTGTATTGTAGACCTCATGTCAGCAGTTTAGTCATGAGTTCATAACTGAACCTTTCCCCACTCCCATTCTCTATTGCCTTTACTCTCAGCAATCATCTCAGCCCAGTGTAGTTCCCTGCCTGGTTGAATAAGCAAAACCTTTATTCCTAAAGTGGCTGGGTCATTACACATTCTGACTGTACTGCGTTGATGTGTTTTCGCATGGACTTTAAACACAGAGCTTTGGAGTACCCACAGGATCCCCAGCAAACCAAGCGTTCCTCTTCTTAACACCCTATTTTCTAACAGCATCACAGTCTCTCTTTTACTCTCAGGATCAATCCCCTCCGCCACACGGCAACCCCTTCCTCGCCTATTTATCTACCGCACGAGTAGTTGCAAGAGGTTACATGACAGACTCAGTCTGCAATGATTTGAAATCACTGCTGTGTCTTCTGGTGGACTCTGGATTTTATTTAAATGATACTGAATCTGTGATATAAAAATACACGTTTTCATGTATAAAAGTAAAATTTAACATTCCCCCCTTTTTGTTACACTTGCCCAGTCTAATGGTATAGAATGAGTTAAAAAGCTTTTCATTAACCCCTCCCTCCAACCAGCCTACCTCGGCAATTTTAAAATTATCTGTAAATTACCTATTGTTCGGTGGTTCAGTGCTGTTCTTTCCTGAATGCATCTGACTTTATTTAGTCCCTTCAGTTGGTCATTAAATTCCTTTTCAATTTTTTTTAATCTCTTCACATTTTCTGTAAATATAACTTTCCTTTCCGTGCCAGCCTGTTCTCTCAGATTTTAATATTATTCTGCGGTCACACTGGGAAGAGTTCTCTTTTTGGATGCTAATTCTTTCAGTTTTTAGGTTCTAACTTTTTATTGCTATATTTCATCATTGACCTAACATGTGACTTATTTAATAAAACCCAAATTTATTCTTGTAGAAATAGTTTTCTCCCACTTATAAAACAGTGATTGAATTCTGTACATGTAAGTGTTGCATTCTATTGCCTTCATTTTTAATTTTATGAATGCAAAATGTATAAAAATGTCCAGAGAATAGTGTAATACACATGTATCTCAAACGAGAACAAAATAGAATGTTTGCTTCTTCTCTAAGTTATAAGGAAATATCATTAATAAAGTTAACACTGCAGTTTTATTCCTCTGCTTCACACTCACCATGGATTGTTTGTGTATCCCTCAAGTTTACGTTGAAATCCTATGCCCACTGTAATGGTATTAGGAGATGAGCCCTTTGGCAGTATCTATATATTGCCTCTCACTTTTTTGATATGTTCGCATGTCAAATGGTCTTATATTCCACTCTTCTTCAGACACTCAATTACAGGTTTATTCTCTAGATCTTTCACGATCAGTAACAGCCACCTCCTCCTCAAACTAATCTCGATCGCAAGTATGTCAGTATCTGATTAACACTTTCTATTTTCCAGCTTACTAACTGTATTACTGCAATTACAACAATCCTCCTAGCCCGCCACAATCAATTAATACTGCCATCTATTTACTGTCTCAGAATACTCCTATCTTCTTTCCCCCCATAACCTGATTAAATTCCATGATCAACCATTATAATCATTCTGTTGTGAACTTCCTCATTCCTTTCGACTCACTTATTTTTTCATACTCAGTTGCCAAAGCTGCACCCCCAGTCTGGAACTATAATGCTAAACTTGCTGAATACGGCGAAAGGAAAAATAATCTTGCTGAATCTTCCAGTTTAAATTCATGATCAATGGTTTCAATTGAACACTCGCTGCTCTTCCACAATCAATTTTATTTCTCTAATACATCCCTTCTCCCAGTCTGAATGACTATTTTGCATTTTTTGATTTCAAACACTTACTGTTCCCTGCCTCTACTTACACTCAATAGCTCTGCTTTATATTTTACCAACACAGGAAGAATACAGAAGAGCTGTCATAATTTTATCTACCCCGTGTCCATGCGCTATGCCTTATGTTCTCTCGTATTACCATTAACGACCTGCCAGACTCCTTTCCAGATTTAACACTTTTACTTACGCATCCAATTCCGCATCCTCAGTGCTGCTTCAAGCCATTGCTCCAGCTTTTCTCCCTCTCTCTTTTGGATAATTTTTCCCCTTGCTACTGAATCCATACTTACAGCATAAACATCTTTTTTTTTTTTTTAAAAAAGATGTGATTTATTTTAGAGGGAGATACAGTGTGTGAGTGAGGGAGGGAATCTCAGGCAGACTCCCTGCTGAGTGTGGAGCCCTATGAGGGGCTGGATCCTAGGACCCTGAGATCATGACCTGAGCCGAAATCAAGAGTCGGATGCTCAACTGACTGAGTCACGCAGATGCCCCTAAAACCTTATGTTCTTATTATTCTCACACTGAACAAGAGGTAGGACTTCCCTCAATTTCATGTCTTTGTTAACTTGTCCCTACTTCTCTCCCTTCCATTGTAGCAAAACTTCTTAACTTCATATATACACCCTCTGATCTTATTTCCCTTCTTCCCTTTCTCAAACCAACTCCTGCCAGGCTTTTGCCACTATCATTATATCAAAATATCTTTAGTCAAAGTGCCAAGATCGCAAATGATTTCTCAGCTGCTAAACATAATGGTAAATTCTCCATTCTCCTCCTGAGCCATGGTTGCATCAGATATAATTGACCTCTCTCTCTCTGTGTCTCCTTCTCAGCCCTTCTTCCCTCATCCTCCAAGTATCTTCCATGGTTTGGTGCCTATCTCCCTCATAACTACTTCTGAATTTCCTTGACTTCTTTCTCCTCATTTCTTTGCATACAGATCTTGGAGTACTTCAAATGTCTATCCCTGAAATATTTTATTTTTGGGTAACCTGCACTCACTCAAATTTCATCATCTCATGCTCTATTTCTATACCCTGAAGAATTACAAATTTACGTCTCCAGCCAGAATCTCTTTCCCAAATTTGACTTAATTAAAGGCCTGAATATCATCATTTGAATGTCTAATAGCTATTTCTACAGTAAAATACCAAAACTTGAGCCCTTAATATGCTCGCCCACCTCTCACCCCCAAGTTCTTCCCTATTATATTGGTTTTTACAAGTTCCTTATTTCTAGTTGGTCACACCAGATCCCTTCAAGTTCTCAACTGCCCCCCCCCAACATTATTCAAGTCTATGTAGTAATCTTGTTTGCTTTACATTCAAAATTAATCTGAATCTAAACATTTATTAACACTTCTGATGTTAGCATTCTGGTCCTACCCACAAAAACAGGTCAAAGGGAATATAGTTTGGACTTGCACACTACTCTCTCTGCTCCTGCCTTTTTAAAATTATAATCCATTCCTTTTAGAACAATGGTCAGATCACACTACCTTAGCTCAGAATCCTCCAGTGGTTTCTTATCTTGCTTACAGTAAAAGGCATAACATTTACAAGGCTGACAAAGTGCTATGCAATCTTTAGGTCTGTAGGCACATTATGGGTGTTTCGCGCAAATATGCTAGAACCTCCCCACCTGTGCCCCATCCCTGTCTCTACTTCTAGCAGCACAAGACTGCAAGTCTTTTCTGAGGACTGCCCTCAACAACTGCAGCCATTGTGCCCTTGGAGAGCTGAGTGTCCCCGGGAATTTATATTCCTTCTAGTAGTCTTTGGCTTGAGGACTAACTTATACTGGCATAAGAAAACCCAGCCACGTTGACTGCAATTGAGATCAGATGTGGGGGGTAATTTGTACTCTAGAACTCCCCTGCAAGATCACAGTCTTGCTTTGCTCCTTCCCTGTCTGTCCTTTCTTGATTACACCTCTTATCAACTTCTTCTGGAGAACATTTCCATAATAAATCACCTGTGTGTATGTATATTCTCAGGGTTTGCTTCTGGAGACTCAAACCCAAGACAACCCTCTATTCCAGTTACCTTTTGGGCCGCATCTCCTACTACTGTACCCCTCATTCTCTCAGCTCCAGGTTTTCCCTCCCTTTATGCTTTTCCCCAGATAGCAGGCACGTTCCCTTCTTAGGCACTTGCCTTTATTCCCTATGCTCTCTTCCTCCAAGTATCTGTAAAGCCTGGTGTTTTCACCCCTTTCTTGTATTTGTCCAAGTCATACTTTCCCAGGGAGACCCTCTCTTTTAAAATGCAGTGATATTCCTCACTCCCAGCACACACTGTTTCCTGTCTTCCCATCTCTCTTTTCTCCATTGCAGTTATCAACCTCAAGTACAACATGTCTTATGGATAACACTTATTGTCTCCTATCATCACAAAGTAAACACCCCGAAGGTATGAATTTTCTCTATCTCCAGACCCTTGAAGAGTCCCTAGCCCACTAATGTGTCGGCAACTAGTTTTTTGATGAATTGAATATATATGCATTCGGTAATAAAATGTAAATATTGTGTTAATTTCTACAGAAAATACATCATACTCTATCATTGTGAAGCGTGTTTTTGTCATTCACATTGTTATTGAGATCAATCCATGGTGAGATACACACACACACACACACACACACACACACACACACACGAGGGTCATTTCTAATTGTTTTAGGATATTTGGTCATTTCAAAGTACTTTTGAGAAATGAAAAATATTTTTTTAGTCAACATAAATACAATTTTCTAAATGTTTTACTTATAGAGGAGAAAATCTGTACACTTAAATTTTCTAGCAATGAAAAAGTTAATATAAAAACCAATTCAATAGGAAAAAAATTGTCTCAATCACTAAGCATTTCTGTAATGATTTTCTCTTACTTTTAGACTTTTACTTCTAAATTGAGATTTTTTTTAAAAAAGTCATTGTCATAGCTTATAAATAGTCTTACTCTTTAAAAAGAGCAATTAAATTGCAGAACACTTCCTGCATAGACAGGTGAATGACAAAATATCACAGCATAGTAATTCATTCTTTAAAATCTAGGCAAGGTAGTCTAATTTCAAGTACCAGCATTTTAACTTCGTCTGTAGTTTTGAAATAATTGACAAAATACTTTTTGAGATGAAGAAATACAATAGAAATGAATAACAAAGACCTCTCCTTAAAATCAATGTCTCCAATGTTAGGAATATATTTATGAAATGTAATTCATAAGGGATTTTTCTTGAGAGCTCAGAAATAAATGTAAGATTATATTTTCTGAAATATTTTATGCCAAAGTGTCGCTGTGTGATGGTGGGTATAAAATGCACACATAAAATATTTTGAAATAAACTGATTTTTAAATACTTGCTTACCTTCAAAACAAAGTATCATTTGTGAAACAGGGTCAATATTAATGATCAACTTGATCTTTCAACACAAAAATGTGATTTAGAAAATTATCTATAGAAAACAGGCTTCTGTTTTTCTTTAACACTATACTGAACTAAAATGTTTCTCACTGGCCCTAGTTGTTCTTTGAGATCAGAAGCCCAGTTTTTATCAGTGTATTTGAGTGGAACTGTATTATGCAAATTAGGAGACCTGGGTTCTGGGCTTCCTCTACCTAATATTTCAAAGATAACTAAAATCTGGAGACTTATGCAGATAGAAATAGTGTTCCTATATTTGAGACACATGTAGTTTTAAGAACTGTCTGTAAATAAAATACACTGTTTTCACCAGAATGTGAGCTATAACAATATGAAGCAGTTTCACAGTGTTCATTATATACTTTTAGTATGAAAAATCAGAGGGTGAAGTAACACATCCTCTTATCTACTGGAGAAACATCACCATTATTAAGGATGCAATCGTAGGAGAGCTTCTATAATAATGAAGCTGTTACAGTAAATTTCCAAGTGTTTTCAATTACAACCTTTGTGCCTAACATAATTTGTGAGACAAGCAGACACCATTCCTATCTTATGAAGGAAAAACAGTTTCATTGATATTCCCAAAGTGTGGCTGGTTAAGTGTGGCCACACATTGACTGAGAGGTGAGGTATATAGAGTGGTGTGCCAGAACCTGCTTTTAACAGCTCTCGAGGATAGGTTTTCTTCATCTCTTCCCAGCTCTGTGTTTAGTGACATAATATTGATAACTCTAATTACACCGGAGAACTTGGTAATACTATAAATCACAGTTGTTTTGTTTTGGGGGTTCTGTTGTTGCTATTGTTTTGAGAGACAGTTTGCTAGTACGCCACTGAGTGTTCCCGCTCTTTGAATCAATTTTGGCTCTGAGAGGACTTTGACCAACAGATTTGGCAGAAGTGATTTGTACCAGTTTCCTGGCCTAATTCTTCAGAGACTGTCATCCCCTTTATGCCTCTTAGAATATCTGCTCTTGGAAAATGCCCAAGCAGTCAGTGAACAGGTCCATATGGACGGACCATATCCGTCCCAGCTGACGGCTAGCATAAGCTTGTCATCCACCTTCAGCTGGATCCTTAAGCTATAGTCAATCCATCCTAGTTGACAACACATAAAATAGAGATGAGCTTCCCCCACCAAGCCCAGCCCAAACTGTAGATTTGTAAACAAGAAAATTATCATGTTGGTTTTTAGCCACTACATTTTTTTGGCAGTTTGTAATGGTGTATTAGATAACTGGAACCCAGAGATACAGTTTAAATGCAGCCAAATCAGGACTGGACCCCAGGTTTCTTAGCACTTTATAGAAAGTTCTTTCAACATCATGATGCTTCTATTCCTTCCTGTCCCCCCAAAATAGTACTGGAAAATGAAAGAATATATATCCTTTCCTGAAGAATGTAGAGAAAAACAAAACCAAAATGAGTGATTAAACTACTGTTTTTCTAATTGTATTTGACAGACACTTTGCAAGTTACTATTGTGAAATCATTGCTGGCATTCTGAGTTACTGTTTCAGGAGTATATAACAATTGGTTTCTCTTTTCCTGATTGTAAATTTCCATGTAATAAGCATAACATCTGGAAGTCAAGTCATTGGTCTTTGTTATGTGTCTAAAATTAGTATTTTTCTTTGCTGATAATCACAAATATGATGAATAATAATATTGGAAGAATTGGCAGGAAACTGAGCATATGAATCACTAAGTCAAATTATAGTAACATTAAAAAGTTAACTGTAGGGTAATGTAGATTATCTTATTGGTATATCTGAAAACATAATTTTGGAGATGTTTAAAACAAAGCAATCAAGAGAGAATCATATTGTTAATAAGTGTTAATAATTGTAGAAATTTCCAGGACTACATTTAATAAACTATTAATATAGAGTAAAAAATAAAAGTATAAATCAAAACATTAGATCTCCTTTCAAATTTCACAGATTCAGGTCCTGATTACCTGCACTACGAATATTTTTGTGGCATCTAAGTGGTTCTATTATCTTCCCTCTCTAGACCTATTACTGCAAAAATACACCTCTAAAGTAAATACATTCTTGCACAGAAACTCTTTTCATTCTCTAAGGAATAAACCCCCAAATCTCCATATTCTATGCGAAGTCTCTCTTTTCAAATCTCCAAACTTCCACTTCTTAAACCAGATTAGTGTCTTCTCTAATATTTTCCATACATTCTCATCCCTACTTTTGACCACACTGACATCTCCATTTGAAAGTCCCTTCCCTCCATCTGTATTTACTGAAATTCAAGTTAAATATTAAGAACCAGTTCAAAAAGGATGCATGAACTATTCCCACCTACCCATATCCAAAAGGACTAGCTCATGCTCCTATATTCATGCTTCTCTATTATAGTACTTCCGGTGTGTTAATATTTTATTTCTATAAAAACATTTGTACTGCTAGTAATTCTCCAGTTTCCAATCTTACCTTTTTCCCCCCATTATTAGCATTCTCTCCTAGTTTTAATTTAGTACATGGGTGCACATACAAAATAATTTCCTATCCCTTTTGTAGCTAGAGGTAATTTTGTAATAAAGTCCTTGCCAACTGTTTTAAGGATCGGCCTTCCCCTTTAAAAAAACCAACCAACCAACCAACCAAACAAAAAAAAACAGACTTTTGGTTCTCCTTTTATTTCTTCTCCTTTCCATGAGACGGGACTTAGACTTGGCACTGGTCAACCAAGTCCTACCACGCAGGTAAGAGCAGCAGCTGAGGGAGATGAGACACAAGAGGCAAGAGCCCTAAGCCCCGGATGATCTAGGGGAGCAAAACTGCCAGCCTATTCTCCACCTATCTCGTTATGAGTAGAAAAACATACATATGAGTCTATAGCCACCTAGACTATATATATATATATCCTAATGCACTAATCTCTAACCTTTCTGAGTATAGAAATTGTGTACTGAACACCTTTTTCTCTCTCCTATACCTAGCACAGGGCCTTGCAGACATTAGATGCGCAAAATATCTTCGTTAAACTGCATTGCACTAAAAATCCAATTCTATTTGTAGAAAAAAAATCCATGTAAACTTTTGTTCATTAAATTGATCTTATCAGCATTAGCTTATCTTAGAGTCATCTATTAAAATAATGAGATTACTTGTCATACTAAAACATTAAGATATTCACTGTTTATAATACAAGTCAGTATATTTCAGGATTAGAGTATATGCGGAAAGGAAATGCTGGCAGAGAGGATAAAAAGAGCAGAGAAGAAAGACTTCATGAAGTATCTGTGCTTCATTTATAGTAATGCTACGTGCATAAAGGAACCTCTTAAAAATCCACAAAGCAAATGGTATTTCAATAGTAAATATCACAAAGACCAAAGGAAATTTAAATCTAATTCAGAATTATTCAATAAAGGTCAGTGAGAAGTAGATGGGGAAAAAAGAACGTCAGATGATAGGAATTTTCCATAATGTCCTCATCAGAAAGGTCAATCAAAGTTATTTCCCTACTGTTTTCGAAAAAGATAAAACTTTTCAATTAAGAATTGTTGAAAAGTACTGAGTAGTATTAAAGAGAGAAGACTTTGCCCTCGGCGATTTTTTTTAACTGCAAAAAATCATTTTATCTTAATTCATCACTGTATACAAGAACCAGGACTTAAAAATAACAAAGCTAAGATTTTACTATAAGCCCCCGGGCATAGGTATTTCTCTCCTCACAGGGCTTCTGTCATCTTGTAACCAGAAAGGTAGAAGTCCTACTGAAGGCTGCCTCTGTGCAGTTTTATAATTAAACAAAATTCTGAGTCACAGAGTTCTCACAGCTTCTGTAAAAGCTAAGGGAAAATATGCAATTCAAACAAAATGTTCCATATAAATTCAGGCAGGGCATGGGCATCATGGATCTATGTAAAACACCCTCAATCGAAAGATTTTACCATGAAATGAAAGGAACTAATCCTTTACTTTTAGTTCTCTTATACTCTGGCCTAAATACACAGAGTTGATGGCTTTAATGTTTCTAGTTGAAAGATTCCACAAAGTATCTGATTTCTGGTATATTTAGGGAACTGGCCTCAGGGCATGTTATAGGAGCCACAAATGAGGGGAGACAAAAAAAGTCCCTGTATAGCAGAGAGTGATTACAGGCTGATGTGGTCTAGAATTTAGATGGTTTGGACATTTCTGAGTGGCCTTAAAGGAAGGTTGCTGGGGGTCACTGTGTGAGTGAACAGATAAAGTGCTTGTCCTCAGATCATAGAGTCAGAACACAAGGGACCATTACAAGGAAAATATCTCAGGTGGACAGAATGACGACAGAATACAGTACAATTAAATTTAGAAGGAAGTAGAACCGACTTTCCTCATATGTATGTAGAATATAACACAGCGCTTTAAACATGGCAGGAAATCTTAGCATTTACCAGCATCTTCAAGATGAACACTTAGAGAAATCACTCCTTTGGCACATAACAAAAGCAATGGTGTCATCTGGACATCAGAAGTCTCAAAAATAAATTACTACAGGGCCCAGAATAGGGAAGATGGAATTTGCTATACAGTGGGAACAGTGCAATGTCAGTTCATTTGAATATCCAATGGGACCTTCCTCAATATACATGAAGAAAAGAGCACAAGGTTCTAATTATAAGTAATCTATGAAGTTAATAGGAGATTATTTTGCAATTAAAAATGCTAGGGCAATCTTGTTAAACACATGGAGTGGGCATTCTTATAACTGTTGAAACAAGTATAAGCTTAGCTTATAGAAAATAACTACTTTCATAAAAACCCTAGAAATTTTTTTTTAGTAATTCCAGTGAAGGAAATTTATTCTAAGGCAATATTCATAGAACAAATGTATATTTACCAATATATTTTAAAAAATATTAAAGAAAACATGTTGCAGTAAAAACCCGTATGAGGAAATTTGTTAATAAGGATGGCATAGTTACACATGGAATATACGCAACCATTGTGAATTATATTTCACTTTGCGTGGTATTTATTGAGTGGAAAATAGACAATATTAGGAAGAGTAAATTACTTGGAACTAAGATAGCAATAATGATCTTGAGAAAAAAACGAATTGAGTTTCTTAATTCTTACTTTGAGAAAGTCAGTGTTGTTGGAATATCTAACACTGACTTTTGGGCCTAGAGAGAAGACACTGGCAGGTTAGTGTAACAGGGTTCTGTTGAGAAATCATCATAATGTAATGCATTAATACCTGGGCCTTCATTGCCATGGAAAATATCATTTTTGCAAAAACAAGTCTTGAGCCAGAATTATTCTCAAATAAGCCACCTTAATGCTATGGTCATGCACTTGGGAAAAGTGTGTGTGTGTACTCAAATGATATTTCATTGGGAACAAAAAATTATGGTGGTATCAAGTATTATGGTTTAGAGTAACAAAGGAGAGAGAATTTTTTTTCATCCAAGAAACAAATGCTGAAACTCAAGCAGCAATATCCACTGTCACATCAACACATAAGGGAGAACACCATATAGGAATTGCCTATTTGCAAGAATAATATTGTGTGGTGGTAAAAGCAGCAATGGAAGCAGAGAATGGATTCTGGTTACTGGATGATCACATCATCAAGTTTTACCCGTTGGACCAAATGAAGACACTGACTCCTTGGACTCAGTAAGTACCAGGTTTTTGTTTTTGTATTTTTTTTTTTTAACTTGTCAGTGGAGTGGACACTATACAAGAATATTTTCCACAACAGGCAAAATGAACAGAAATATGATATTGTGACTTTATATTTTTAGACAGCCTATTAAAACGTGCTTGAACACTTCACATGAAATGACAATCACATCTGCATTATAGTACTCGATGTTCACTCTCTGGTGAATGGGTATAGTAGGATATGACCAAAACCAGAAGGCTATTTCTGTAATAGTTATACATCTAATTATAGACAGAAAAGCCTTGAGCCTGAGCAGCTGAAACAGAAATGAAAATCAAGGAACTTAGAAATAGATTATTTATTAAATATAACAAAGATAATTAAAAACATCAATAGTTTCTTAGGATTGGAAAATAGATAGGTAACAGTATAAACAAAATATGGAATTGTTTATGCACAGACACAACTGATTCAGTTTTGGAACTTGCTCAGTTTGATATACCTGTAGGATATCTAGATGGAGAGATGAGGAAAAGCAAACATGATTAAATGCACAAATCTTAACTTCAAGGTCTGATCTGAAAATAACAGGTTTGGGAATCAATATATACAAGGCCATTCATGCCACAAGAATAAGCAAGTTTGTGAATTGAGAAGAAGAGTGGGTCTAGGAAATTCTGTAAAACACAAATACACAGACTGTGGGAAAGAGATAAATGTGTTCATAAAGAGTACAAACAGGAATGAGGAAAGATAAATAAACAAAATAGTGTTTCAACAATATCAACTGAAGTCATGTTCATTAGATATGGGAATTAGGAACTCCTTGGTGACCTTCATCATAATAGCACTTTTAGCTGAGTGCTGAGAACAGAAGCCAGACTGCAGTGGGTTGAATAGTGAATGGGAGGTGCAGAAGTAGACAGAGAGAGTCAAGGTTATCCCTTTGAGAATTCTGGAGTAGACATGGAGGACAGCAACTTTGAAGTAGCTGAAAGAAAGAAAGGTCTGTGCTAGCACATCAAAGTCATTTTTATCTTCTGCCTAAAGATCCCCTTTAAGTATATTTAATAGTCTGGACATTGGTAAAAGTTGAAACATGGTAAGGATTATTCTTAGTGTTTGAAAAAAAAAATCAAGGACCCTTTGATAAGGCTCTTTTAATCCTGTGATTCTTACTTACAGTTATAAATGTAGTTAAATTCCACATTCAATCTAATCAGAAATACAGCATCTTAAAAGAGATTTTGGAGGATGAATGGGAATCAACTGGATTTCTCAGGATCCCTACAATAATATCGACATTAACAATATCTGACCCCGGGGCAGCATTCACATCAACCATCAGAAATGAGCACTAACCAGGGAAACATGGGAAGTGACCAATTCTGGTTAGACAATAGCCAAAAACAACTGGTTCCATTAACAGCGTATCAAAAAGGGAAGGCAGTTAAGGCGAGAAGGGTTATATCCTCTGTAGAAAATTTCAAAACAATCATGAAATAGAATAAAAGTGGGTGTATATTTTGTCATCACCGCATAACAACAATTCTAAACAACGTCTGTCATAAAATACTCCTTCCTTCCTTGCTGGACTGTATCAAATCCCATGAGTGGCCACTGTCCAGGTAGGTATCAATTACTTATCGGTCTTGTAACCAATAAGCACAAAATATTAAGCATCCACTATGTTTCTACCATCGCTCTAGGTGCATAAAGACACACACATCTGCATATATTAAGAAGACCATTATGACACTGGCTTATTTTTGGTTACCTGAAAATTGAGAGGAAGGGTACGTAATAATTCTTGTATGTGTACTGTGCCTGGTTAACATCCCAGAAACTTGACACATTTCAACACTGCAAACTTTATGTAGATAAATTATGTATTATAGAAATGACTTATACCCTGAATAAACGGAAATTCAGAAGGTTGAGTGACGCGCCAGAGGACATGCGACCACTAACGGGTAGAATTAAGAGTTTGACTCCAAACACTGTTATCTTTCTCCACTAGTAGTGTGAAAATTGTATCCCAAAGTTTTCCTAATTGCAAACTCTTTCAAGCTGCCAACTTGATACACAGATACAATACAAATTACCTCCCCCGCCCCACTTATAGACCAAATACGGAGAAAAACAGAATACTACATATAGTAAGATAAAACAAGCTACATGGAACAAGTTTACAGAAATGTATTTGATGTTCTAGAGAGCATTTAATGGGTATTAGAGACCGCTCAGAAGTGAGAGAATGGAAAAAAAAAAAAAAAGAGACTGAGGCTATAAGACATGGGCTGCCTCTTATCAGCCAGCCCTGTCCTGATTCAACACTGAGTCCTTTCCCAGCATCGCATCACTGCTCTACTTAAGAGAGGAAGAAGATTTTTCAAGACCAAAAAATAGGAAGGAAAAGGTATGTATAGTACTAATGTCATGGAAAAATACCAAATGCATTCAACTGGTCATGCAATTCATTCTAAATAACAGTGCACTTCAAAAATGACATCCAAAATGATATTTCGAAAGCATATAGACTGCAAAAGTCTTGACAATGTATACCACTAGAGTACAACATTTTAAACCAATTATTTCATTAACTGCATTGCTATTATATGTAAGACAGATTTTCTTCGGTGAGTGAACAGAGATGCAGGTCAGTTTTCATAATAATAGAGGCAGAGTATGAATAAGAGCTTTATGTACCAGTAGTTCTGAAAGGGGTAGCAAACTGAAAGGTAAATTAGAAACTGAAGCTGATGTCAGATTGCAGTATGACATGAAGAAGGAGTCTAGAAGCTTTTATTATCACCATATTACCTGTCAAGGCCAAATGGGAAGCTAAGACTCCATTTATTTTTATGTAAACTGTAAAACATTAAATAATATTCTGACCTTTCCAGTTTTACTATATGGAGATTACAGAGAGTTTAGTTGTCATGTATAATTTACCTGGATCTTGTCTATTTATGCTCGATATTTACATGCAGAATAATGTTTAAATGCACAGAGCACATAGGAAAAGTTCACAATGTTCAAATTTTACTTTAAAGCATTAAGTACTTAATACAGAATACTGATTCTTCATATTAATGCTCTAAGCACAGATAATTTTTTTTGCAATGTATCTATACTTAGTTTTGGCATGTGAAGGAAAATGAGATATTAACTTCAACAACTATTATATAAGGTATTATTCTGATAAAGCCAATGACCAGCTGTGCTCAGAAAAGGAGCCTGGGTCATTATTAAAAAACAATTATTAGTAAAGTTCAGAAAATGCTCCCTTTATGAAAAACTGATGATTTATTATATAACAGGTGAAACAGATAAAGGAATGAAAAAATAACCAGTTTACTGAAGAACAAGCAGAAAAATAATCATGAGTAGAGAACTGAGTAATAGATGTACTATTGTCCTTCACTGTCAACCAAACTCAAAGGCCAAAAGCTCAAACTTAAGAATGGCTTTCTTTATAGCAGAATTCAGAATAGATATCTATAATTGAAAATTTGTACTAAATTTTGAACACAATTCAGTGATATCACAAAAAAAATACACTTTCAACTAAGAGATGTTACACATTCACATAAGAACAGAGACACATTCATACAGGCACACAGACACCACAGAGATACAGATTATAGGAAATACACTAAAACAGGGATTTTATGATTACAGGTGACATTATCTTATTGTATTTCTAGGTTTTCTACGAAAATTATATAACAAGTTGAATA
This sequence comes from Ursus maritimus, assembly GCF_017311325.1. Classification (NCBI taxonomy): domain Eukaryota; kingdom Metazoa; phylum Chordata; class Mammalia; order Carnivora; family Ursidae; genus Ursus; species Ursus maritimus. The sequence continues at coordinate 55,330,574 of NW_024423344.1, read as the reverse complement.
ATTCATAAATAACATTTTCCAATCAAAAGTTTCCATTTGGGCCAAGAAAAAAAAATATATATATGGTAGAATTGACATAAATTCAACACTAGGAGGTTGTAATCTCAGGTCCTTCACATCCTTCAGCTATGTGATAATGGGCAAATAATTTAATATTTTTTCTGCTTAATCTTCCAGAAAATATACTATTTGAAGGATTCTAGTAAGAGCTACAAATAATTTTTTGTAAAATTCACTTGAGTTTTAATATAGGGTGAGTTGTACAAATGATAACTTATTTTCCTTACCCTTATTCTTTCCAAAGAGTTACATTTCATAATAATTTTAGAGTATGCTTTTGTTTCTTAGTAAACTATTTTCAATAGGAGCAGCTACTATTTCAACAAGCACCCAGCTTTAAATAAAGATGTTGGAAAAAAACATTCTTCCTTAAGATTCTTCTTCTGGTTTGTTAAAATATCGTTCACAGTAAATGTTTTAAGACCTAAATCTTTGAGGAAAAATCTCTTAGCTTTAGAAAATATTTATGGAACATTCATTTCTTTTCCAAAGTAGGTTAAAATCGGAGCAAAATCACAAAAGAAAACAGTAACAAAAACAAGCTCAAATGCTACTCCTTCAACCCCACATCTCCTTCCTCATTGCCAATTAGGTAGTGGGGAGCCTTTTGACTAAACACACACATCATCTTATCTTGTGTTAAAGATCACTCTTCTTTACCATTTTATTTTTTTAAACTGTGAAGAAAATTTTTGTGGTTTTTTGTTTCGTGAGGCTTTGAAACATCTGAACGAATCAATATCTGGGCCATGAGGCAGCTGCTTTCTCTTTCACTTTTTTGGGTTACTAGAGCAATGTTAAGTCTTTCCAAGGCTTGCGCTGGTGGGACATAAACTTCTTCTGTCAGAGGCAACTAGCCCAGGCACACAATACATCGTGCACAATACATCTCGGTAGCGGGAGCACACTGCGCCTGCTCCCACCGCGGCCCCGCTCATTTGTGTAAAATGTTTGGAGCATCTGGAGGACTGTGAATAGTATCGGGAAGACGAGGGAGGAGGAAACAGCATGAGTGCCAGGCTGGGAGGAGGCCAGCTGAAGTTGTACAGGACAAGCCGGAACATGGCATTGGTGCAAACCCAAGCATCGTTGATCATCTTTAATAGGAACATCTGGTGGACCCCCACGATTGGGTCTTCATCAGCCTTCAGCTGGCCCACAACCTTGCTGATGATGCAGCTATCTGGAGAGGGCTGACAGTCCTGCCCTGTGATGCTGTGCTGGATTTTCTGGAGTGGAAGACTAGACAACTTCTCCACAGTGGCAGTTTTTCCCTGGAACTGCTGTTCTTCCCATGTAAGACATGCATCAACATAAATAGTGCCTCGCTGGGCTCTGTCTTTATCAAGTAACTGGTAGTAATGTTGGATGAAGCTGGATCTAGTCTCCTCCTGAGTTGGCTTGTGTCCCATTCTGGGCTGTCGCCTGAGGGGCTGGCACGATGGCAGCGGTGGTGGCAACCAACTGTGGTCTCCTTACTCTACCATTATGCGACTAAAATCAACTAACATCTTCTATAGTTTCAAGTGAAAAATAATTGAATTTTTAAAGCTTTCTGACAACTGATTAATATACTCAAGAGTTTGATATACTCTTATAGTTCTGAAATTTACTTTAAACACTTGCCTTAGCTGAAAACAAGTTGAAATGGATTTTTCCTCAATTTATCTTGTAATATGGTAGGTAATAGGTTATACAGATTGAGGACAAAAATAACGCAAAAGATGCAGTAGTACAAATGAATCTCATTAGGAAAATGAGCAAGAAATGAAAATACTGCAGACCATATTTTTTTAAACCCCTAAATATATAATCCTATTCTTTGGATATACATGTGTTTATACGCAGAGCAGATGATTAAAGGGCCCAGAAACTACAACAAATACCTCTCTGTTCCCTAATTACTGAAATTACTTGTAATCAACATTCTGAACAATACTCTCATCTAACTTCTCTAGGCAGCCCCCAAAGCCTCCGGCAGAAAGGCTGGATCATATCTGCCACAGCATCGATCCTAAATCCTTTCTTAGGATTAGCCCAAGAATCAGTCTCAGATGACCCTACTGAACTTCTAGATCATGACATTAAAAGACAGTGACAGTTAGCCTGAGGGTTGCAGCTGTAGCTTCCTTCCTTCTGTTAATGCTAAAGCTCCGAAGTCTGCTTGAGGGAAGGGAGGCAGACTTCTATTTTCTGACTGCCTAAAATTATTTTACTGAGAAATGATCCTTATAGATCACCAACAGTCAAAAATTTTCTATTTCAGAAGACCTCCAAAATATAAAATAAATGTGCTGCCTTTAAAGCAACATTTTTAGGTAGAAAGCTCTAAAACCAGAAGCAGGAAGAATAAAAGCATATTGGGGCCCAGTGCTGGAGGTAAATATATATTTATTAAAATTCACCTGAATGTGAGGATGGTTTCACTACATTAACTCCTTAGCCTTCCTACAAATGATCTGTTTATCAATATCCCCCAGTCATCATTGCCATCCATACACTTTAAAAAAAAAAAAAAGACCATAAAGTAGGAAAAAATACAGAGCTTCTATACTAATTTTAGAGAAACTGAATCAGTCAACATTATTTGCATGTAGTTACACTGAGCAGAAAGAGCCAAGCATCTTACTTGCTTTGCTGGAAACACATACAATTTCCCCTCAAAACAGAAATATATACTTCTTGTCAGAATTAGGACAAAGTATTTTGCATTTTCATAACCAGGTTAGAGTAAATTTATATATATTTGCAAACACTAATTTAGATTCATTATAATAGTTTTACATTGCAGATAACGCTGGTCATATGGTAGCAATCGCTACATTGTAATAGTTTATACTTAATTTCAGGAATAAAAAAAGAATTTTTCATTTACCAGAATATATGTCTATGTGCATTGCAATTTCATAATAAAAACCCGACACTAAACTATTTTAAGCTGAAATTTAGCAATAAATAAGTTTTAAATATAGAAGCAAGGATATAATTGCCTAAGAATTTTTGATTTAGGTATTTCAATTGGAGAGAACAGATTCATTCATTTCTGTTGAACAAGCACTTCTTGAAAACTTAGGCCCAGTGCTCTGTACTAAGAATATAAAATTGGAAGAAGAGGTTCCTGACTTTAGGAAGTATACTATCTAATAGGAAGTGAAGCAAACAAAAAAAAGATCACAATGTTATGATGAGTCCTATAATAAAAGTATGCAAAGCATATGCTGAGGAACCACAGAGGTAGACACTTAGTCATGAAAAGTTGCAAAAAGAATGCTATTAGTGTTAAGTCTCAAATATGGCGGATCGGCACATTTTGCCTTATAAGGTCATCGTAAAATGTTAATATTGGTAATACTGTGTAATATAAATATGTTACATTATAGGAAAATGTATTAAAGTGGAATGTGTATTTAGTTGTTGGCACAACTCAAACTCACTCCTACACTAACATTAAGAGTTAATGTATTTTTCTCTTTTCTATATTACATGGGGTAGCTGTGGACTGCTCTGGAGTCTCACACAAACGGGGAGACAACCTATTAAACCTGAGAATCCATGGTCACCAGTTTCAACTTGGCTTTCAGTAATCCCTTAGTATCAGTCTGTTTGGTCTGCTGTAAGAAAAATGCCATAAACTAGATGGCTTATAAGCAACAAATGTTATTTCTCATAGTTCTGGAGGCTGGGAAGTCTAAGATCATGGCACCCACAGGTTCAATGTCTGGTGAGAACCATTTTCCTCATAGATGGCCATCAAAATTTTCACCATAATCTCACATGGCAGAAGGGGCAAGAAACTTCTCTGGAATCTCTTCTATAAAGGCACTAATTCCATTCAGGAGAGCCCTGCTTTCATGACCTAATCACCTCCCACGGGCTCCACCTCCTAAAAGATCACACTGGGCATCAAGTTTCAGCTTATGAATTTGGGGAGGGGGCATAAACATTCAGTTCACTGTGGTATTTAAATGCATTTTCTTTTTTTTTTATTAATTTTTTTTAAAGATTTTATTTATTTATTCGACAGAAATAGACAGCCAGTGAGAGAGGGAACACAAGCAGGGGGAGTGAGAGAGGAAGAAGCAGACTCATAGCGGAGGAGCCTGATGTGGGGCTCGATCCCATAACGCCGGGATCACGCCCTGAGCCGAAGGCAGGCGCTTAACCGCTGTGCCACCCAGGCGCCCCTTAAATGCATTTTCTAATCAGCTTTCTTGAATAATATCTGCAACAATATTTTAAAAGTTTATTCATTCTGAGCATTTCACATTATATTTCACTAAAAAAATCTTAGAGAAGACAAAAAAAATTCCAATTCCTGGCACACACAATCCAAAACTACCTCTGCAGACTTGCCATCTGTAATTTCATACATGCTTTAGTCCACGCTGCGTCCCTCCTCCTATGAAGGCAATCTTTCAGTTTTGCTCTAAATCCCAGCCTCTCCCCTAATCCTTTTATTCCCAGTTTTTCTGTTCTTTTACCTTCTGTTTGTATTCCATTATCTATCCCTTTGATTTTATTTATATCTTTATATATTACCTGGTGACTTCCATTTTAAAATTAAAAACTGAGATTTTCATTATTCAACAACTGTTCTCATTCCTCTTCTTCACAGCCACCTGTGGTATGTGCAGACTATAACCCCCTGTTCCTATCTCTCCATGTCTCGTTAACTCTCAGTGATCCCCGGTTGAGCTTCTACCCACCACACCACCAGATGATTCCAGGTCAGTCTAGCAGGACCTGTCCAATGAAAACATTTTATTCTTCATAATATTTGATATAGTATCCAAGATTGTCGAGAACTCAGCTGAGTAAATATTTGCTAGTCTTCTTTATTTCTCAGGAAATTTTTAAATAAAATATAACGTGATGGACCCCCCTGAGAACAAAAAGCAGTCATTGAATGTTTTCAATTATTTTGTGTCTTTATACTCCAAAGTGGCAGAAAACAATTCCCCTCAACTCTAAATGACAGTAAATAAATGTTAAAAGGAAGAAGCCTAGGTAGTGTTAACTGGGAAAACTATTCTTTCTTTAGAATGGTTACAGCATCATATTCTCTAAGGAGAACTGCTGATTTTTAGGGTCATGCATCCGAGTAGGAGTGTAGTAAGAGAAACAACAGGCCATGACTTCTTGACAATTAAGAGAACAAGCTAGAAAGGGAGTTTTGCGGGATTTTAACACGCACTGAAACCTGTCCCTTACTCAAAGCCTAAAGGAAAGGGGAGAGGGAAGTACTATAGTGGTGCTGTGTATGAGGGAGGGAGAGAAGTCATAGAGAACTGAGAGATGAGGCAGAGGAGCAGGTGAGAAGGGATGGGAAACCAGGAGAGTCTGCACTGTGGAGAAGGCCTCCCAGTTGTCACACACCATCCTAAAGCTGAAGTTTTCTCCTGTGTTGTGCAAGTCAAAATCCAAGTTAACTAGAACTTTAATCTTAGTACTTTCTTGGTTTTAACTCCATTTTAAGATTTCCCAGGGCCTTCCAAGCAGAAACTGGCACTCTGGAATACTATTCTCATGGAATCTAACTGAACAGAATGACAAAGGGAACTTCCGGAAGTCTGATGCATCCCACCCCCTTTCTGCCTCCACAGACGTAAGGACCATCCATCCCCACGAGGAGAAGTTTGTGAGGGGTCCCTATGGCAGGAGGCAGTGAAGAACCCACTGTTCTGGAAAAGTTGGTCTCTACAAACACAGGACAGAAAATAAAACCAAACCTGACTGCACTCTGTAAGTAGGTTTGGAAACATCCTTTCCGAAGGAAGTAGGCCGAGTCCCTGGGATATACATACATTTTTAAAGGCACGCATGAAGAAGGGAGTCACTGTTTTTCCATCTCTGCTTTTTATCCCGGCCTCCTTCCTTGATTTGTATTAACCTAAACCTTAAATGTTCAAATTTCTCAGTCTTAGTCCAAATTCCTTTGCTTTCTCATTAGTCACCAAACCCAGTGAGTTCTAGCTCAAAAAATATTTCTTCAAAACTTCTCTAGCTTCATGGCAGCACCTGGTCTAAGCCACTATGATTTCTTGCTTTGTCTCCTGCAACAGCTTTCTAGTTATGCACATTCACTCTAGCTTTCTTCCGGATGGTTCTCCACAAAGCATCCAAATAGTCCTTTCAATGTAGGAGTATTATCTCTTGTTTTCTTGCATAGAATATTTCAGTGACTTTCCTTGCTTTTAGGTTAAATACCCTAAATTCTTACCACGGCATATAAAATCATGCGTAAATGTCACATCTAACAACAGTACACTCTCCCTTACTCCTATGGCTGAGCCGCAATCACAGTACTGGAGTTTCTCATACTTCCTAAGCTACTAAGGACCTCATTTCCTCACCTTTTTTCCTCTTTTTTATATCTCTGACAAACAAGTAGTTTCCTTTAGCCTTTAACAATCACTTCCTTCTTTTCACCTTGGATAATTTCTATATATCTTTTATAAATAATCTTAAATATCAGATATTTATGGATGCCTTCCTCTGAACCCAAACTCAGACTACATTTCCACTGGTGTCTACGTCTGTGTGGGTGTGTGCGTGTGTGCATGTGGGTATGTATTCCCTGTATCCTAGTTTTTCATGGTGCTTATCTACTATAAATATGTATATGATTATTATTTATGTTTATCTTACCCTACGTGACCAAAACTTTATTTTGGAAAGGGAATAGGTCCATCCAAATTTTAATTTTGTGCCTTTGAGAGCACAAAGGAGTCTTCTTCTCCTAGTCCTTTTTCTTTTCTCCTTAACGGTATTGTTTGGATCTAAAGATACGTTTTAAAATGAGAGTCAAAGTAAGTCACGAATTGGGTTTGAGAAGAAATACAATCAAACATCAAAAGAGTAACAACAGACAAGTGAGCCAAAAGATGAAAAGATGAATAAAGTAAAGATAAGTACTAGCCTAGAAGAGAGCGCTCTGGAAAACTAATGTCCCAAAAGAGTGCTGATTATCTTCTCAGAAATTAAAAATTTGAAAACAAAAACAAAAACAAAACCAAAAAACCAAAAACGACGCATATGCATTAAAACGTCCTTTTCATTTATTAATAAAATGTACTTTTTGAAATATTACCCACCATTCCCCTTTCAAACAGTTGTATTAAGTTTGTCGTGGCTGCTTAGTCATTTCCACATGCATATGGATTTTCTAATAATTACAACCGAGGTAGAGGTTTGTCTACTGACTTTTTCACTCAACTCACCATACACATTTTCCTGCAGTGTTTACAATAATCACTGTGGTAAGGGCGTACTACACCACTGAATTCGTGTACCAGAGTTTACTACTGTTCCCTGATTTCTGTGCCCATTTTTCTTCAATTGTTTTCTATTAACAATAAGTCTAGAGCAATAGCTAGCTTAATGGGCATATATTTTCCAGTCTTTAATATTTCCTTAGGTCCATCTTCCAAGAGAGAGATTAATCTGAAGCTATGAACATTATTATGGACCTAAATGTAAATTTCAAAATGCTTTACATGAATCTTTTTAAAAGCCATGGAAGAGAGACGACACAAAAATATATCAAAGTTGATGAAACACATGTAAGGGGAGAAAATATGGATTAAAGTCAGAGTACCTGGCCTAAATACCTAGGCTCTGTAATTAACTACCTTCCTTCCTTATCTTCCCTCTCCCTTCCCCTACCCTTCACTCTCCCTTTCTTGCTTTTGTTATCTGCTGTTATTGTTGACAGACCTCAAAAGCATCCTAGTCTATGTGAAATTAGCTTTCCAAAAGGCAAAATTGCTGTTTGAGAAGAAAACACTCAAAACGATTCCTGTGAATCAGATAGTCTATTGTGAGGCAGACTGAATTATGCATTAAGTTGCCACAGATTGAATATTACTATTTCAAGAACTTTTTTTTTTTTCCTCTGGTACTTATAGGAGCCAATAAGTAGAGGAATTTAAGGTTTCCTCTTTCTTGCTGATTTTACCCCTTCCTGTCAGCCTTTCTTACCTCATGCTCTTTCCCAGTCACCTTCCTAAAGATATACACTTAAAACACAAATAATAAATTCTAATTGTTTTGTTGATGTTTAATTGTAAAGAAGAGCTTCACCAGTCTGGCAAACTCATTTTGCATTTCAGAAGAACACATTAACTTTCAGCATAAAATTCCTGTCAAAGACTTTGTTTTGCTACTGCTTTAATTTTCTTGAAGCCTAATTTTCTTTTTTTCTTTTTCTATTTGTTATGTAAGGGAGCTTCTGAAAACACTGGCGATCTCTGCTCATTTTGCCCTAAGCTAGCTCTGCGCTTGCTTCCCCCCCACCCAAGGAAATGCAATTGCTGAGAAAAATTCACGGATAATTCAGCAGCAATTTTACTTCAGCGAACGGAAAGACAAAAGGAATGCATGAAGAGTAAAAAGCTTAGAAAATAACGGATGAAGGGTCATAATGTTTATTGGAATGCCCAGAGTAAAAAAATACAGACTGTGTAGATTTAAAAGGACATACAGGCCAACTTAAATATATTTTCTTTAAATAACATAATTCTCTAGAGTATGTCCCTAGGTGTTTACAGAGACTTGAACTGCATTTTTTTTTTTTTTTTAAGATTTTATCCATTTGAGAGAGAGAGCAAGAGAGAGAACATAGGGGGTAGGGGCAGAGAGAGACAGACTCCCCGCCTAGCAGGGAGCCTGATCTGATGCAGGGCTAGATCCCAGGACTCTAGGATCTCAACCCAAGCCGAAGGCAGAGGCTTAACCAATGGAGCCATCCAGTCACCCCTTCAGACGCACGGTAACTGATCAGTTGAAAACTAAAACTTCTGAGATTATGAGAATGAGTGAAAGTGAAGAGGAAAATTGACCAGAGCAGGCCCAGGCCAGGAGGCCCCAGAAGATGGAAAGTCACTAATCATAAGCTAGAGATGACAGAAGCCCTAATGGGAGCAAGAGATAACCAGCCGTTTCTGCTTCTGTAAACAGGCTTCCCGCCACAGGCTCCCCGCACTACTGTTCCCGCCTAAAGCAGCCGCTGCTCCCCCAGTTTAAACCCACTTACCAGCAGTCAGCATAGCCCTTGGAACCTGACTACCTGCAGTCCCCTAAAAGAGGCCTATAACCCCGTTGCCTGGGGCCCAGATTTTGGAGCACGAGCTCATCTGGGTCCACCAGCATAAAAAATCCGAGTTCTCCTACTTCTCCAAGTGTCACTTGGTCTCTTGCCAGTCTGATTTCTGTTTTTCCACAACAAAAGAGTAAATCCAAGGATAATTTTTTAACTTTGATCAGTATCCTTACCCTGCTAAATTAAATAATAATGTGGACAATCTGGGAACCTTGTAGGAGAAATAAATGGATAGATACATGCAAATAATGAAAAGATCAGGCCTTCTATGTAGAATTTTCTGTACAACATAAAGCATCATAAATGTTGATTGCAGGCGGCACAAAGGTCATAAAAACTTATAGACCATTCACCAGGTTTATCTTTTCAACTTCCCTCCACCCTAACCCCAGATTCACCCCCCCCCCCATTCCCCACAAAACTTCTCAAATTGCTCCCTGCTCCTTTCTTTGTTTTGGCTCCCACTATAGCATCTATTATATGAAATGTAATTTTGTACCTTTTTTGCCCAGAGTATGAACAGAGATACAGACTAGTAGGAAATATGTTTTACGAGATCAGTTGTAAAAAATTTCCTCATATGCTTGTGGGGCTGGCAAAAAAAGTCCCCAAATACATAGGGCATGCTCTAGGAAGGGCAGGATGGAACTCTCTGGCATAAGCTAAACTTGCTGTCTACAGTGGAATTTCTCTTCAAGAAAAACTTCGTTCTACTTGTAAGGTCTTTCAATAGACTGAACCAGGTTCACCCAGATTAATCAGGATAATCTCACTTAAAGTCAACTGACTGTGGAATTTAATTGCACCTACAAAACGCCATCACCACAACACCTAGGTTAACGTTTGAATGAGTAACTGAAGGCAATAGCCTAGCAAGTTAAAACATAAAACGGACAGCCATAGTCCGTGCCTTGTAAACTGGGCAGACATACACACCTTAAACCAAATTTAATTCTCAAATAAAGACAATAACAAAGTCATACTTCCATAAAACATGATACAGTTATCTTGCATACCTTAAGATAGGCTATCCCTTTCCCTAAAAGAGGATGAAAAGTCTTGAGGAAATGCTCACATTACTTCTTTGATATAAAGTTAAATACTGTGATATAAAGTTAACTACAAAAACACCTCTTTTAGATTACAAGAGGATAGGAGATAGAAGAAAACATATTTAGTATGTGTATGTATGTACGTGTGTATAAAAATAAGAAAAATACACACAACTATTACAATCCTCATTTCTGCTACTGACCCCATAGTTGTAGCAGGAATTTATAATTACTTTCTTCCTACAAACTCCAATTTCAATCTTCAAGGGTCTGGGCCATTAGCCGTCCTGTTCAAATTGTACTTTCACACTGGCTTTAATCATAAGACATGACAGTACCAGGAGATACCCTAGGGAATGTTCTGTATTTCGACCTACTCTTCCTCACTTCTACTGTGTAGTAACAACCCAATTCCCCCTTGGTAATCTGGGTCAGCCCAGAAAATATTAGAACTCATCTCTGCCTATTAATCCAGAGGCATGCCGAGACCATCGTGGTGAGGTGACAGTCTCAGCTTCCGGGTCAGCGGTGGTACTGTTGTATCTCCTTGAGGACACATTCTTTTGTTCGGAGCTAAGGACTCCAGACCCACAAAAACTAAGGTCATGGGGATAGGATAGCACATGTTGGTTAGTGTAATACAGAATGGCGCCACTCCCATTTCCACTCTCGGATTCCTGCATCAACGAAGGCTAGCTGTGGAAGAAACTGCACCACATCACAGATGCTACTTTAGAGCACACACCACCCCCTGGAGGACACTGCACTGGTCCCGTAAGTATTGTCATCTATCTGGCACCATAACAGAAGGCTGTTTTTACTGTTCATTTCAGGATGATGCAAACATGGTGAGATCAATGATTTTCATGAGCATGGGCCCACTGCCACACTTTATCTGCCAGCCAATGAATTCCTTGAATAGCAGCAATGCTGTACAATACCATGGCGGTGGACAAGGTGTCATATAAATCACATGGGTGGGATAGTTTGGCAGAGGTATTGAGTGCAGGAGAGGTAAATCCATATCCAGAGTAACCGTCTATTCTAGTAGGAATAAAGTACTGCTATTTCTAGGATAGAAGCTGTCCAATGTCATCAGTCTACCACCAGGTAGCTGGCTGTCGACTTGGGGATCCAGTTTTATTCTATGGTGCCTAGTTTTATTCTCTGCTTCTGGCACCATTAGCAGTAGCTGTAGGTCAGACCCGACTTAATGAGTGTAAGTCTGTGTTGCTCTATGTAAAGTCTCCATCCCTGCCACCATGGCCCACTGGGCTCATGAGCAGATTGACAATGATAGGTGGCTAGGGAAAGAGGNTGACTTACATTCAAAGAAATGGGTACTTCTACCCACTTGATTTAAAAAATCTACTGAGGTAACCGTTTCATGAGCAGTCGTATGGGATGCAAGCATCTTCATATTCCTTTCCATTCCTAATAACCTATGCACATGCCTCTTCCCCAAATCTTGTCACCAGTTTTCCCAGTCACGTTCCTTCTAAATCCTGACCATCTAGCCAAATCACTAACCACAGCCAATGAGTTGCTACAGACTTACACCTCTGGTCATTTCTCCTTCCAGGCAAAAGGTACAACCAGGTGTACTGCTTAGATTTCTGCCATCAGGATTTCCCTTCACAACTATCTTTTAGGGATGTCTAGAATATAGTCCAACAGCTGTCCACCTTAGGTGATGTTTGCATATCATGCGGAACCATGCATACGAGAACCATTTTTCTTCAGTCAATTATCCACAGAGAACTAACTTTCCATGAGAATATTGGTGTGGACTTCAAAAGTAAACGTAATGGAGCATGAGAGAGGACCAAAGGGCATCTGGGCCACGTTATGCAACGTACTTATGCCTTCAGGGCCTGCTGATGCCTCATCTTGTATATACCACTTCCACTGGATGATGGGGTACTGCTTGGCATGCCCAAATTTATGGCTTGAAGGCTCAGACAATACCCAATTCATAGTTGCTGCATCCATGCAAAATCTCCATACCGGCCACCATGATCACTTTGTTCATAAGCTCATTGGGCACTGAGAAGAGTGGCTATGGAAAAAGGCTGACTGGTATCCAGAAATGGGTAACGCTATACATTTGATTAGTAAAATCTGTTGAAATCACCATTTCCCAGGACACCACAGGTTGCCTGGTAATTTGGTGAACTGCGGATAAGTCTTTCTCCTAAGGCCCATAGTAAACCAAAAGTGCTTTCTCAAATTGAGCATTATTATCTCTAGGGGATGACTGGGCTTTGTTTCAAGAACCTAAGGGTCACAGTATGATTAACTTAGTGATGCCAGCAAAGGCATTAAACTTCCAGCATCATTGGATTTACCAGATTATATGCTACAAATGTTAGAGCAGTTTGCATGGCAGTCCAGACCTGTTTCAGAGCCTTCTCGTTCTGGGCCCCACTCAAAATGAAGTTTTGGTCACTTAGTAAATGGTTCCAAGTAGCATAAACAAATTAAGAATATGTTTCCATAGTCCATGGAGGCCCATTAAGTTTTACACTTCTTTTGTTGTAAGAAAGGCCAGATGCAGCTACTTACCATTCACCTTGGGAGGGATATTTTAGTATGCGCCACACAAATGGGTCTCTAGAAATATACTAAGATGAGAGGGTCCTGAAGTTTTGTTGGATTTCTTAGTGTCTGACACACAGCATACTTGATATATTATTTAATATCAATATTGTTGATATTTATATATTAAATAGTATATCAAGTATAGTTTGCTCACCAGGTCCAATCAGTAGAATATCCATATAATGGACCAGCATAATATCTTGTGGAAAGGAAAGGCAATCAAGGTAACCCATGAGGCAAATTATGATTCAGGGCTGGAGAGCTGATATACCCGTGAAGTAAGACAGTGAAGTTAATAGTATTGCTTGCCTTGCCAGCTGAAAACAGGACTTCTGGTGGTATAGCTGTATTCCAGTTTTAGAGGATATGCTGATTTCCTCAAGCAATAAAGTGTTCCACGTGTGGAACAGAAGTTGCAGCTAGAGTTTCCCACCTGGTTAAGCTTATGATTATCTGAGGTCATTCTGCAAGAGCTGTTTTCTGCATTGGTCAAATAAGTTGAATGGGGATGGTAGGAATTACCACATCACATTCTTCAACTCCTTGATGAGGGCAATCCCTGGAATACCCAGGAATGGAACATTGCTTAAGCTTTTTTTCCTTAGGTAAAGGCAGTTCTAGTAGCTTCCACTTGGTCTTCCCCACCGTAACAGTTATCACTCCATAGTTTGGAGAATCAAGATGAAGTTCTGTCAGTTGCTGAGCAGTCGTACGGGATGCATAATATATATAATTACAATTATATATTCTGGAACCGAGGAAATAACCACAGTATATGTTCAGTAAACAACTGGACTGATGACAGATGGATTGGAGCTAAAATTCCACTGATCACCTGACCTCCATAAGCCCACATTCTGAATGGTGGACACGGTGATGCTGTGTCTCCAGAAATTAATTTCAGTTCAAAGACAGTGTCCATCAATCCTCAAAAGTATCATTTCCCTTTCTCCAGAGCCATCATTCTGGTAAGTGGCCGTAAGTCCTTTGGCTGGGAGAAAAAGTAACAGTACACATCTCTGGAAGTATCACAGGGTCCTTACTCAAGTAGAGTTCTATATCTGTAAACTGGCTAAGTCTGGGAGTTGATTGAGGGGCCATGACTCAGTGTTTCACTGATTCAAGATGGACTTCAAGAAGAACCACAGAGCTTTTGAGGGATTTTGAGACCCTACTTACAGATCTTTTTCTCAGTTTTAGTGCCAGGTATGTCCTCTGGACCATCTAGGACACATGAGCAATTCTTACCTGATAAATTCACTCTAACATCCCCATCTTCCTAAGCCTCTGGATACTTTCCTCTCAAGTATGATAAGGCAGCTCTGGCACAGGTGAACTTAGAGTCTCAGCCCTAGAACTAGCAAACTGTTGGAACCATTTCTAATTCCTCAAGCTAAAGCACTGACTCCAGAATCTCTGCTTAGTGAGTCCATTATGGAAAGAGTCAACCTGATCCAACTTCAGGTTCCTTCTACCTTAGGATCCACTTTCACACATATTTTCCAGATTTCTGTCATTATAAATCAGAAAAAGTGTGCCGTTCTTTTATCATGTAATACAGAGCTTCATGGGTTATACTTTGTAGTTCACTGTTTGGAGTCTGCTGGAAACGGAGTTTGGTTCTGGGTCTGGCAGCAATTAGGGGTCATGGGTGTAGGTCTTGAGGAGATCATCAATGGCTTGCAAACCTCAGGCCCATCCAATTTACCTAGGATAATATCCCGTAAAGTCAACCAATTTAAAACTTTTTTTTTTTTTAAGACATTATTTATCTGACAGAGAAAGAGTGCGTACACACGAGTCAGGGCAGAGGCAGAGGGAAAAGCAGACTCCCCACTGAGCAGGTAGCCCAATGTGGGGCTCGATCTCAAGACCTTGAGATCATGACCCGAGCCAAAGGTAGATGCTTAACTGACTGAGCCATCCAGGTGCCCCACCAACTGCAAACTTTAATCACACCTACAAAGTATACAGCAACACCTAAATTCGTGTTTGATTGAATAACTGGGAATTATAGTCTAGCCAAGTTGACACAGTCCCCTTCCTCTCCATGTATTCCCCAGAGACTGACTCCTCACCAGTCACTCAGTTCTTAGAAATGTAACCATGAGACACTTTTGTGTGTGTGTGTGTGCGCGCGTGTGTGTGTGTGTGTGTGAGAGAGAGAGAGAGAGAGAGAGAGACAGAGAGAGGGGGGTGGGGGGTGGGATGGGAGTGCAGTGGGGGCAGAGGAAGAGAGAATCTTAAGCAGGCTCCACACCCAGCATGGGAGCCTGATGTGGGGCTCGATCTCACAACCCTGAGATCATGACCTGACTCGAATCAAGACTCAGACGTGGAACTAACTGAGCCACCCAGGTGCCCTGACACTGGTTCTTTTTAATTGCTGAAGATACAACATACAAAGTTTGGGTGCTGAAAATGTACACTGTTTTGGGACGAGCAAAGCATGAAATGACAAAATGCAGAGAGAGAGAGGAATATATAAATGCGAAGAGAGGTACAGATGAATGGATCAGAAAGTGCTGACTCTGCTGGAGTAGCTTCCAGTGGTTCCTAAGACCCTAGCATACCCTTCTCCTTGGATTGATAAACCCCAGTATCCCTGCAATACATTCCTCTTTTGAGCTTATTTTAATTGGGTTTCTGTTGCTTGCAATAAAAAATATTCTATGAAGCTTTCAAACAAACAATTTGAGACGGGAAAAAAAGCACTACTGAAAAATGCAACGTAATGAATAAAAAGTAAAGCAAGACATTTTATCAAAAAGAAAAAATAAGGGCATGCAATAGGATTTAAAGCCCAGCCTCTGAAGTCAGATATAACGGCTTCAAACCATGCCAGAAGTGGGACTTTCCATTCATTAATTGAAAAAAAGAAAAAAAAAGAAAAAAAAAAGTGGGCATCTCCTGTGCATCAAACATCATCCTTGACATGGAGTACATTAGGAATACACCATCCTTACTCACACGGAGTTTAAAAACTAATGAATATTCCATATATACTATCACAAGGTCCTGTGTGCAGATTGAGGCTTGATACTCGGTGTTTAACTAAAATCACAGGTAGTAAGTATTTATGCCATCTTCACAGGTCTGGTAAGGACATGAAGTGAGAGAGAGAGAGCACAAGCAGGGGGAGTGGCAGGCAGAGGGAGAGGGAGAGGGAGAAGCAGACTCCCTGCTGAGCAAGGAGCCGGATGCAGAGCTCCATCCCAGGACCCTGGGATCATGACCTGAGCGGAAGGCAGATGCTTAACCGACTGAGTCATCCAGGTGCCCCTGCTTTTTTCTTGAAGATTCCTAATTTTTATTTTTCAAGGTGACAATATGCCCATTAAAATATTACATTTTTCTAGTTTCTCTTGCAGGTTGGTATGACCACATATTTAATTCTGGCCACTGAGACTGATGTAAAAGCATTGAAGAAAGTCCCTCAATCAGATGTGGGACAGGCATTCTGTAATGGGCCTTTTCTTTTGCTTTTCTCCCCTTCTCTCCTTTCTGGCAACTATTTTGAGATGGAGCTGCAGCCACCATGCTGTAAACCTGCAGGAAATGACTCACTATGGATGACAGAGCAGAAAGATAGAAGCCTTCATCTTAGTTGATTGCACAGAGCTACTAAACTAATTGTCAACTGCTTACCTCTGGGGTTCTTTTATGTGAAAGAATAAATCTTGTTGTGTTTCATCTTTGTAGTATGGCATCTATCATAGCAGTAAAATATAATTTTTTAACTGAAACAGGGATTTTCAGGAAGTAACAATTTAAGGTCAATGTCAATAGACAAAGTTTTTGAAATTCAAAGGGATAAGGACAAAATTCAGTTATGAACAGCTATCGGTATATGCCTTCTCTTCTCAGAGCATTCTTCTCTGTAAATCTAGCTCCAACTTGAAAAAGGAATTTGCATGAAAGAAGGGTACATGCACTAAGATAATATCATATATACTTTTAGGAACAAATATAAAGTACTTACTAAAAAACTGTTAGAAACCAACAAGACTAAAGAACACATGTCAATCAGATATAAGGAATTACTTGCATCTAAAGGTTAAAGTAATTTAAACCCTAAGATCTGGAAATACCCTGCCGGTACTGGTACGCTTCCTTGGCATTTATCTTGTCATTTAAAATGGTCACAGCATGCAATATATTGGGTTTGTTCTTCTTGCTCTATGGGAGATGGAAGACAGTGAAGGACTAGAAAGAGTGGAGGGAAAAAAGAGAGAGAGGTAGCAGGGAACTGACCCTCTCTGATGGCATACAATGCGTCTTGGGGACACAGGTACAGAAATAAATGTATATGTATATAAGTATATATGTATATAATCTTTTAAATGTTTTATTTATGAGGGAGAGGGGGAGGAGGGAGAGGAAGAGAGGGAGAGAGTGGTGGGGAGGGGCAGAGGGAGAGGGAGAGAGAATCTCAAGCAGACTCCCTGCTGAGCACGGAGCTTGACAGAGGGCTCCATCCCAGAACCCTGAGATCATGACCTGAGCTGAAACTAAGAGTCAGATGCTTAACTGACTGTGCTACTCAGGTGTCCCTATATATATCATTAAAAAAATATGTGTCAATATATATGTCCATACACTATGATGTAATGATAGAAACAGCTTCACTTTTTTTTTTTTTTAATTGTATTCATTTATTTGACAGAGGGAGACACAGCGAGAGAGACAACACAAGCAGGGGAGTGGGAGAGGGAGAAGCAGGCTCCCCACGGGGCAAGGAGCCTGACGCAGGGCTCAATCCCAGGACCCCGAGATCATAACCTAAGCTGAACACAGACGCTTAATGACTGAGCCACCCAGGCGCCCCAGAAAGGGCTTCACTTTAAGCAGACACTACACACTCTTTTCATGGAGAGCTGTTTTCCCAACATTAAAATGTAGGAATTTTGTTCTTGCTCATTCTCCATTTCCTGCTGCTTCTTTTCTTCCTTCCTTCCCTTCCACCCTCCCCACATACATACACCTCCTGCCGGGTTAGCATAAACTTGAAAATTCTCTGGTTTCTGGGCATTCAATGTCCTTTTGCAAAAGTTGAAATCTTGAAAAAAGATGAATCCATAAAATTATATTAACTAAAATAACTTATACAGGTAAATTTTAAAACTCAGAAACTACTCTTGATTTTAGAAATCAAAATTAGGGGCACCTGGCTGGCTCAGAAGGGCATGCAACTTTTCATCTGAAGGTTGGGAGTTTGAGCCCCATGTTGGGGCTTAAAATAAATTAAATAAATAAGTAAAATTTAAAAAATCAAAATTAAAGAATGAAAGCCTAAATATGTATGTGAAAGGACAATATCACATATACCAAAAACCTAACTGGAATTTTAAAGCTGTAATTGCCTTTTAATATTCTCTTCCACGTGCTTCACATTTTTGACTGGTTCCACTTGGCACTGCTAGTGTGCCTCTGGACAGCTTGCTCACTCTCTTCTATACTGCCTCATCAGCCCACCTCCTTCAGGAAGTTTCCCCCGAGGACCAACAGTAAGAGGTCTTTCTCTTTTCTAAGGGTGAATCACAGAGCCTAACACCACTAACGCCTTGGAGACAATTATTACCTTACGGTTAATAAAGCGAGTCAGACTGAGATCATTCTCAGTCTTGAAATCTTAGTCACATCATAGAAATTAAAATTCGGTTTCCCTTTTTTGTACAGTGGAGATAGTAACATTACTATCGTTTATATGTCTGTAACAAGGATCAACAAAGAAAATATACGAACGACACACAGCACAGTGCCTGACACAGAGCACACATCAACTACCAATTCTTATTTCAGTCACGTTAATAGTCATGCAAATCTCTTACACCAAATTAGATTGCAAACTTCCTTGAAGACAGGACACCTGTCTTCTCTCAATATACATACATAAAATTCCTTTAAAACTGAGCATATTGCCTTACATATAGAACATTCAGTATATAATTGTGGAATGATACATCAACTTACTTTAAAATATTTATTGAACAGCTACAATGTACCAGTCATTGTTCTGAAAACAGAAGATATGATGGCATATAAAGTAGGAAGTAAAGAAGTCCTTTAAATAATGCAAAAAACCCCATTAAAACCAGAAATTCCTTATCTTTGGATTCAGATTTATCACGCCTGTTTCTGTGACACTGCTCTACAAAATTCCTGCTTGAAATCCTCTGCAGTATCACAAAACAGATAACCTGTCTTGTCAGAATTGCAAATTGGCTCTGAACTAAACTATGCCTGTCTTTTGAGAGCAAAGTCCCCGGGCAAGCATCAGTGTCTTTAACGCTGATGTCAGGGTATGTCAGGGTTCTTAAGGACTGTAGTGTAAGGGTAACAATTTTGAAGTTTTGTTCGCACAGATTCAGTAATCTAATGGCAGTACAGAAGGGTTCCTGGGAACAATCGAGAGGCTGTTTTTCTAGGGCCAAGAGAACTAACTAGGCCACGTGAACAGGGGCACGTGTGTATTCACACAGCCAGAAGAATCCCTTTAAGACCTATACCAACTTTGGGGCGCCTGGGTGGCTCAGTTGGTTAAGCATCTCACTTTGGCTCAGGTTGTGATCTGGGGTCCTGGGATCGAGCCCTGCTTCAGGTGTCCAGCTTTGTACTCAGTGGGGAATCTGCTTGTCCCTCTCCCCACTCCCTTCTTCCCTCCCCCCAAACCTCCGCTTGTGCTCTTTCTCAAATAAATAAAACCTTAAAAAAATAAAAAAAGACATATGCTGACTTTGATCACTCCCTGCTCAAAAACTTTCAATGCTTTTCTATCACAGTTCGAATGAAATCCAAATTCTACCATGGATGGCCCTTTGCTACTTCCTCGGTCTCATTCCCTACCAGTCTCCCCCCCCCCCCTTTAAAAAGGAATGCCAGAGAAAGGACATTATTTTATTGATTGTTCCATCCCCAACTCCTGAACCAATGTTTGACAAGATATATGTAGAAGCTCTTAACTCATTTGTTAAATAATGAATGATCAGAAAAAACTATTCTTTTCTCCGAAGTGAGGGAGATTCCTTAGGGCAGCCCACATACACAGAAACAGATGACATTAACTCGCTTCAGAGTCTCAGGAACACTATGCACTTTGAATTTACTTGTTATTAAAGTATAGCTGATATACAGTATTATATTAGTTTTAGGTGTACAATACGGTGATTTGACACTGAAATACATTATAAAACGATCACCGTGACAAGTCTAGTTACCATCACTATACAGGGTTATTACAATATTATTGACTATATTCTCTATGTCATACATTATATCCCTGTGACTGGTTTTAAAACTGCAGTCTGCACACTGAGTTTAATAGCTCTGGACCTCAAAGAGGTGCATTTGCCAGAGGGGGTATGTACGATGAGTCACTACCCTCTCTGGGACAAACCCCCATCTTCAATAGAAGACTGCACCCAGGAGACCCGGATCTTCCTGGGGCTCGGCCTCATCTGCCAAGCGCAGTCTGGCAGACGAGCTCTGCGAATGCAATATGGCTGGCTTCCGGCAGGTATCTACAGCCTGCTGGTTCCGGAGGCTACAAGCCTACTGACTAGACATTTCCTTCTATCACAGGGAGGTAGATTCTACTTTTCATTGCATAAAGAAGTAGAACACATAAGAGGATCTGTGTTTTCAGGCACCTCTTCATAGTGATATAGTAAACCGTGATTTATAGTCCTGGATTGGAAATACCATTAATACAGAAAAACTCATTTGTTTTGCTGTTGTTATGAAAGCTCCACACCCACGGTGGGGCTCAAACTCACGACCCCGAAATCAAGAGTCACGTGCTCCACTGAGCCAGCCAGGCGCCCCTTCTTCACTTTTAAGCAAACTAAAAATTATGTAATCATTGTGCTCAGCAATAGGCCCGGCACACGAAAACCACTCAACCGATGCTACCTACTAATATTTCCTAGACCTCTTACATGATCCTGGGAAGAGTCCAGACCGTTTTCATTTATGACTTTTACTAGTCTATAACTATACATATACAGA
This sequence comes from Ursus maritimus, assembly GCF_017311325.1. Taxonomy (NCBI): domain Eukaryota; kingdom Metazoa; phylum Chordata; class Mammalia; order Carnivora; family Ursidae; genus Ursus; species Ursus maritimus. Next base: position 55,309,754 of record NW_024423344.1, on the reverse strand, counting down.
GTTCTTTTTCCTATTGCCTCTTTCCCTTTTCACAGCAATTGCCTTTAAAAAAATAGGCAAGCATTTTAAATATTTTTTCTACATTTTGCGCTCCAAGAAAATTGGTAAATTAATTTTCAAATCTAGAATTATGGAAGAAAGCATGGATATCAAAGTTGTTTTATGGTTAAGCTACTGATTATTACCAAAATAACTTAATGCCTAAAATAAGCATTGACACACATGTTCTACTTGCAACTTAGACACATATTTATACAGAAATCACCTTTGGTATCCCAGGTCTGTCTTTTATATGTCTGTGTTTTCTTCCCCTATGTTGGAAAGTGAGATTTATTCAGTACGACAGGTTCCTTTTTTTTTTCCTGTATCCTAATCTGACATCCTGTATTCCTCTTCACCCAAACTAGCTGAAGCATTTAGTTGTGACAGAATCTGATTTATTTCAGCAGCAATCATTAACCTATCCTTTTGGACAGCTGCTGCAATAAATTCAGAGGACCGACAGGAATGAGGACACTAGTATATTTAGAGATTAGACTTCAGTTAGTTAGCACTAAGGTTTATTACTGTCATGTGCAATAAACCAGTTGGGATGGGGCTCAAAGAAAATACAGGCAACAAAATAATTGTTGTTCTCATTTATCAAATAATTATATTGGGGAAATATACCAAAGAATAGAAACAGGGGTTTCTATTACACAATATATTCATATATTTCTATATATACAAAATATATTCTTAAATCTCAAGAATTCTCAAAGAATTGCAAATATACAAAAATACTTTAAAGAATTAACAGTTTTTCCTCCCTTAATAAATTATGAGTCTATTATATATATGTGTGTGTGTGTATATATAAATAATATATAGATTAGATACTATGTATTAGGCACAATGTTAAATATACCTTATATGTAACTGTTACATGCGATATATACTTATTTATATTTGATAAAAATCACACAATATTTATATATTACATATAATACAAAATGATACACTATATGTTCATATGTAGAAATACTAAGAGGTAAAACTGCCTGAAGGAAATGAGAGAACTAACATCTGAAAAAGCAATGGATATAGATTATTAAGGATACATTTTTCCAAAGGCCATTATATCTAAAGTATAGTTTTAAAAAAATCCTGGCATAAAATCTGGAAACACAGATAACCAGTAGCATCCAATTAAGCTTCTGTGACTCTATGGAAGTGTTTTATGCATCACTCCAGAGCTCAGTGGCATTCTTCCCCACCACACATATACAGATACAGGTCCCTTTCATGTCATATGATAAAGGTTTATTGAATATTCTCTTTGTTCTACAGTCTTTAAAAACACTCTACCCTTGATAATCTAAAAGTAATCGAACATCAATCTCACAGGATTTCTCATCCACACCACATGCCATCGGTGACCATGGTCTTTGTCTTCCTAAGAGGACTCTCACTGCACATGTAGTAGGGGTAATATAAAGAAATACAAACTACCATTTGTGCATACGTGTTTTACTCTATTTACCTCTCTTTTTTCTTGTTACATAAAGAAGCCATAGCAGAACTGCAGTGAGAAACTAAAGAACTGAATTAGTCTTCTTGAATGATTAAAGCTAAGAAGCTTTCAGTTTGAAATACACTTGCTGAACTATCATTTTCTACTACAGAGGTTAGCAAATAAACACTCTCTTTAGATTGGAGTAAAAGGAAAATTATTGGAAACATTTGGAATCATGTTCTGGAGTGAACCGGAGGGTGAGGACAGAAATTCAGTTTGAGGATATGAAATTAGGGGGCAACCAATGCCATATTTTCAGGCAGCAAGTCTTGACAGGCAGCAATTTTCAAAAATAAGACACAGAGAATGGTGTGTGAATAACCAGGCCTGAGCCACCCCGCAGGGACCCCAGGAGCCCCGGCTTGCTAAAATGCTTTCCCATATGGTTGAGAGTGGTATGGATGGGCCCAAGAATCAGTGTAACTGGAAGGGCCTTCCGGCTGGAAAAGCAGAAGCCTTCGGGGGATATCTGGACTGTGCATCAGGAACTAGAAAGAATGTGGACGTTGGCAGAGGCTTAGTATAAACAATGACAAAGCCTGAGAGAAATAGAAAGCTTTATCCAAGTTGGACACCAGAGAGGGCAAGGTCTAAATGGGATTCTTTAAGAACGAGAGAGAATGGATGTCAGTAGTTTACTTTGCAGGTAAAGAGAATACTGGTGGAGGAATAAAGAAATGAAATCTGAGAAGTCATGCTAGAGAGCGAGCACGGAGTCAGCAGTTGAGCTTAATTCAACTGGAGAAACTAGGGGACCGCCTAGGATACCTGATTTCAAATTATCCCTCCTGAGCAGCAAGGAGGGATGTTCCACTTCCACCAGCTCCCATTGTCCTTGAGCGGTCATTAATTCAGAGCCTTTCCCAGGTGTCATCAAATTCTCAGCATCCCAGTGTGCCATGGTGGCAAAATGGACTCAAAGTGCTGGAGCAGTCTCTGGCAGCATGAAAAACCCCTCGGTAGTAAAATGCAGGTGATGGCAGTTGGAAGTTAGACCCACGTGGATTGATGAGGCAAGAGTGACAGCGTAAGAATGGACACGGACATCCCCTACTACCATGCACAGATCTGTAAGAGATGCACATAGATTCAGTCCATCCTGTCACTGATTCTTCTGGAGTGGTAACTTGTCACAATCCCCATGGGTGGATGGATGGATGAAAAGATTCATTCAGGTGGCAGTCATAATTTTAAATCTGGTTATTGTGTCTCCTGGTAGAAGTACCCTCCTTAGAAACGGGATTCTACCTAGCAAGGATTTATGTTGCAGATGGGAATTGCAAATTGCCAGTTAGGTCACTAGGAGTTATAGTGATAAGGGGCCACTGCTACATCTATCCGTTGAGTTCTGGACATGCGTTATGCCTATATGGGACACAGCAACATAAAGTGACACACTTGAAGTACATTACCCAACCCGCAGGGTGCCTTCCCCAGGAGCATACATTCCAGGATGCTGACAGCTTTGAAGGTATAATCATGATAACTTGCCAATTGTTGCACTTCTTTGTCAATGAAAGATTTTCTTCATGAAAGAGAGTGTTATATGGGATCATGATGATAAATCAGGTTCTCTCTAAACTCCTGAATACCGGTGCTATACTAAGGATTCTAGTCAAGGCAGGCAAAAACCAAACCTAGAATATGTGTTAATTCACCATATCAAAATGAATTCCGAACCCCAGTAAGGACTGGGTTTAACATAATTAACTTGTCACCAAGTATTTGAAAGATCGAACAGAGGTAAAGGCTAGAGAAGCCTTGCTGAGAGACAAGCCTTCCCAGTGTGGTTTATAAAATACCCATCCATGATCATAATGTCTATGGCATTATTGATCCTTTATTTTTTTTTTTTTAGGTACTGGGATAGCTGAGCACAGTGCCTCACTGAACTCTCCCGGATAAGTTTTTAGGGTCTCCTCTGTGACAGATCCTCTTGGACAGGAGAGAACCCATCTCTGTGCTCACTCTCATCAGACCATCCACATGCTTCCTAGCCAGGCTACATAGTCTCTACCTTTCCAGTAGTCTTCCTGGCCTCTGCCTCTGAACAATGAGCCACAATGACCACACCTTAGGAGTTCTCTCAGGCTACTCTCCCTCCAATATCAAGTTGATGTCCAGGTGTACTGCTCAGAGCTCTACCTCCTGAGAAGTTTTCTCCTCCACATGGTCTTGCAGGGCCACCCGTAAGTGATGCTTTGAGCAGCAGTGCACCAGAGGATTAAATAAAGTCATCCATAAACTATGTTTTTCTACCCGCCTTTCAATCATCTGGTATATATAAAACACCATACGGCTGTGGTATGACCGAAAGGGTGAGTGCAACAGAGGCTAGTGACAAGGACATACAGGGCACCTTTCTGTAAACTAACTTGTGTCCACTGGACCTTCTCAAGACCAAACATGTATACATGGTTCCATCTGCATACTGAGGTGATGCTTTGACAACCAAGCCTTCTGAGTTAACAGGTCTGCCACCCCAGCTCATGACGGGCAGCTCAGCTCCAGAGCTGCTGATTCTCCCATGTTTAGGTATTCAGTCTCTACTAGGGTCCAGTACAAGGTCAGGTTCTGCTTTTCATATGGGGAAGAATTTTCTGCTGCTGATGGCACAGCCTTCCTTCAGAAATATGGGCAAGTCTATGGGAACCGTGGACAAGTTCAACACACAAAGCATCCTTATCTACCACAGGGGTGTCTAGCAACTGGAGATCTGTTGGGCCATATGATCTAATTGGTAGAGCTACAAATATCATAGCTTGAACCTGCTGCAAAACACGCTCTTCCTCTGCATCTCATTCAGAAGAGAGAACTTCTCAAGTTACTATTAATAATTTGGAGCCATCTTCCCAAGTGTGGTATGCACAGCCCTCAGAATCCAAAGAAGTCCATTAGGTGCTGTGCCTTGTTCCTTGAAGCAGATGCAAAGTACAATAATTTGCTCTTTTTCTTGGAAAATGGGATATGATGGAAACACATTAATACTGTGTCCTATAAATCTATGAGGATGACCCTAATCTCTACCACCTCCCTTGATGCAACATTGCTTCTGATTTTTTGCTTCTACCTGAGTGGAGGGATGTAGTATAAGGGCTTCTGCTTAGCTCTTCCATTTTGTTCTTAGTCTACAGGTCTTGGAAAAAGGAAACTGGAAAAGTTGCAATTCCTGCAACTTGAAGCATGTCCATCCAATTACATACTAAGGTAACAGAAATGAACACAGGATGGGTCAAGGGCCCACTGGTCTCTGAGAGATGGATTTGGATCAGGTTCTCATTTATCTACTAGGCTCCATTGTAATGAAGGGAGCGGATAGTGCTTAAGAAAGAGTGGAAGGGTGTTCATTATAAATTCTTAATACAGAGATTCAGATTTCCCAATTTGGTTTAACAGTTTCATCTGTGGCCGTAAGGATATATTATAATCTACAAAATATCTGTTAGCATTTTACAGCTGATGGTATGTAAATCAAGATGGGAGAGGGAATTCATAGGAAGAAGACTGATAAGGAACCTCCAAATTAGTCATTACAGCTAAAAACCAACGGGGAATCCTCTTTGTGTGCCTTCGTGCATGCATGTGCGCGCACACACACACCCCACTATCCTAAATAACTGGTTGAGACTTCTAACAAACAATTACTTTGCAAGGGTTGAAATAATATATTTAATAGTGGTAAATAACATAGTATACTTAGGTAGGTACACAAATGGTAAAAGTTGTATTTTAAATGGCTACTAAAAATGACAAATTTTTAAATATAGTCAGCCCAACATGTTCATCTGTAAATGAGAAACTTATATAAAATACTATAGTACCTCATGTGGAAGTCCCCCATGATTTTACAGTGGTCAGAATGTGTATTCCTTAGAGTAGAAATTACAGCTATGGGACTATCAATTGTACATGCTACTGTCTCTTACCAGATCAGAATGAAAGGACTGGAATGATTTTAAATTCAACATGAAGGGAAAATATTTTCTAATAACATTTAAAAAAATCGGTGTATGCCTGGATTACTAGGCCTTACTGAGAAAGATTAGAGTCAAAAATTGACATACACACACAAATGGAATAATAGAAAATAGCTTGCTTGTTCTGAAAATGTGTAATCTACTCTTTCTATATAAGAAAACAAAAACTGAAGGAATTCACCCAGTTAAACCGTAAGAGCAACAACAGCAGCGAAACAACCTAGAAGCTAAAGAACTCATTTAGGGATTTACCCGTATTACTGAGTTATGAGCTTCTGGCATCTGTAAGCTACTTCACTTTGGAAAATTAATTTCATGCTTGCCTACGCCTGTAAAACCCCGGACTGAAGGGTCTCATCTAGGTTTGGAATGGTCAAGGGAATGTCAAACTGTGCTTAAAGAAAGCTAAGGAAAAAGCTGTCAACATCACAGCAAGGATATTTTTCTTTTCAAAAAAAAAACAAAAAAACAACAAAACTAGGTGTTAAATTAGGGCTACATGCTAAATTAAGGATATTCAATTAGGGATATTAGGCATAAACTTGGCTTATTAAGAGATGAAATAACTTTCTTTTTCCAGGAAGACAGACTCTCAATTTGAGTAGTAAGCCCTTCATGTATTATTTAAAGAAATAACTTCTTAAAATATAACACAGAATTGTTTAAGTTTACTTTAGGCTTAGATCTCAAGTCTAGAACACTTTTTAAACTTTTCTGGACTAGGATTATCATAATTCTACACTTGTTTTTCTATATAGTAAATTGTTATTCTTTCAAATATATTTGGAAAAAACAATACCACCATAGACAGCATTACCTTTCCTGATTTCACTTGGAAAAGTAGACATTTATAAATCTATATAAAAAAGGGAAATAAATGAGAAACAAAAAATAATGCTAGGATATTAAGAGAAATAGAGGAAAATGCTGGAGTATCTGTCTAAATACTGGAAAACATGGATCATTTACACTGGGTAGATACTTAAAAGCCTGCATAGTTCAAATGTTGTTGCACTCAAAGGAAATAAACAAGGTTTCCATGGGAGTGGAGAAGTAAAATAGTGTCAAGATTTGTAGAAATACAGCATTTGGCTGAGCTTTTGTCTATCAAAGCCATTTAAACAATGCTTAGACTACAGAAGTATTGGACTGGGCCATGTGCCACTCAGACCCCAGGAAGGGAAGGCTTGATGGGGGCCGGAGGAGGGGGCGGGGGGGGCCGGCTGGAGGACGGCGGGCAACAGTCTCCATCTTTCAGCTCCTTCAGGTCTAGCTCAGCTGCAGAGCAGCTTTGCCCAGATGCCTCACCAGAAGTGTCACAGTTATAGCACTACTGGACTTCTCCCTCTACTCAATCCTTCTACTGCCTTTCCTTCACGGGTGTCGTTCCTTAATAATTATCTTATACCCCAGATCCATTTCACTATCTGTTTCTAGAAAATTCAAGCCGTAACACAGATATTCCTGTATATCTAAGAGTTTCCGTAGACCCACACTGGGCTGTGACTGAATATTTCTCCTTGGCTTCATCTTGCTTCTCTGATGGTCCATGGAAAGAAATGGTTTTTGGGGGCGGGGGGGGGGGGGGGGGTNCACAGCATTCCCAACACGAAAAAGTTGATCAGGTAAACTTCTTGAAAGATTTGGTTTTGTACACAATAGTCCTATTCAAGTTATGCCTCATCCAGTTTATCTTTCTAAATGTCCACATCTGCTCCCAATCAGCTATTCTGCCTCAAGAACCTCTGTGGGTATATTCTATAGGATGCATCCGAAGCCTCTGGTGCCAAGACTCCTATCTATATGCTTTGCCATTAGTAAATCTTCTCCCTCCGACCATCCACAGTTCTGGTCATTTGGGCCAATGTTTCAAATTTCTATGAATTTGCATCTGAGTTATGTGTTATCACCCGCTAACCACTTTGCTCAGCAATCTACCTAGAGTACCATTTTTAAATTAAATAGGAGATACACACACAAATAATGAAAATTCAAAACTGTCTTTTAGTTCCCTAGGTTGCTGGCCCAGTGGTATCTAGTCATTGCCCATTATTGGCAATGTAGGTTCATATTTCTGGAGAAATTTAATATTTTAATTTATAAAAGTTTTATTTTCCTATTCTTCCACATGAGGAAACGAATTTCTGAAACGTTAAGTATTTCTCCCAAGGTCACACAGCTGGTGAATGAAGGAATCTTTGAGCCTGGTTTTTCTGACTCCAAGTAACATGCACACAGCCACTTTGTTGTACTGTCTGCCTAAAGGTATTTGAATGAACGCAATCTCCAGATTCCTTGTTACAACAGTGAAGGTCAATACTAGCTCACAGGATTTCCCCCCCTAGATTTTAAAAATATGTCTCTCCCTTAAGACACTGCCATATATCTGAACATTGTCAAATTTTAAGAGTTTTTTTTGCACCAAAATACTTTGTCCTCAGACAGAAATCATTGCAATATTTAAATCAGGGAGGTTTATAACATGAATAGCTTCCTCTGGTGTTACACAATGCACATCTGGCACAACTGAGCACAGCAGCCTTGGGAACATACATAAGCTTTTACTATGAACCTGCAGTGCTCAGCCGATATGTCTGATAGTTTCCCAAAGGGTCAGAGTGAATGTATTTCAGTAAAAGGGTGGGATTCATTTTCAACACAGTCACTCTTCCCTAAAAAAAAGGGAGAAGAGTTTTCAAACCACTCGTAGGACCAAAATACACGAAGAACATGGAGCCAGCAGCAGAGAAAATTCAGAGATATACACTATGTAAAGAAGGAATCTTTTTGTACTAATACGTAACTAGAGGCAGAGATTCTGCAGCACATATTGGAGAGCTTATCCTCCTAAGGGATTAATTCCTGAAGATATAAAACTCAAAGTGAATTTTCACAAATCACAGATGTAGAAATCTAGATTTTAATATGAGAATAAGAATACTCATTAGGAAAGGGACATCTCAGATATCATTGTACAGAAACACAAGATTAACAAAACTGAAACAAAGCAAAGGGAGAAATTTGAATGGACCAAAATTAAAAAAAAAATAGGGGCACGTGGGTGGCTCAGCTGGTTAAGCATCTGCCTTTGGCTCAGGTCATGATACCGGGGTCCTGGGATCAAACCTGGAGTCTGGCTCCCTGGCTCCCTGCTCCAGCAGGGAGTCTGCTTCTCCCTCTCTCTCTGCCCCTACCCCCACTCATGACCCCTCTCCCTCTCCCACATAAATACAATCTTAAAAAAACAAAACAAAACACCAGAAAAGGCATCCCTTAGCTAAAGGCTTTTCAGGAGAGTTGGTGAAGTATAATTGAATGTTAACATCAACTCCACCAAATCTTTAGTTTTAATGAACAGATAACCTGTCAGATAAATACATATACAGCTGTCATTCCTGTCAAGGGTCTATGCACTTTAATCTTTTTACTTTGTTAAAAAAACACGGAGTCAGAGAACTCTGAGTTATTACAGGAGAGAAACAGAAGCTGAATGAACTCCACCTGACTACTACTGCCTTGATTATGGAACCAAAAATGGGCAGCTCAGATAAGACAAGCACGTATCCCATGACCAATTCTCCTTTACAACAGAAAATACTTTGAATGGGCTATATGTTGTACATAATTCAAAAACACATCAATTTTTCCAAACTGAATTAGAAGAACTCCTCTTAGAGAGGAGGGTGGTTAGCAACAACTGATGAGCACCTAGCAACTTCCAACTAACATGCCCACGAAGACACGTGGAAAGAATGAATGCCTACAGCATCAAAACAGTAGGACTATGAAACCAGAATGGAAACCACCATCAATGCTTCATCTATGTAATTCACCTCTAAATATGGAAAGTCCTTGTTCAGACCCTATTACTTTTATTCAGGTTTAACAATGGTGAATGGAGAGTACTGGACCGTTGTTCTCTAGGTCTCTATTCTTTAAAAGATTTCTCTGATGACAATCAATTACATGTTTCTTAGAAAATACAGAAAACACCATGAAGGAAACTAAACTTTCTCCATATTCTACCAACAGGAACCATAATGCATATCCCGTTTAGTCCAATAATTCATAACACATTTTAATTGAATTTTATTTTATTCTACTAGAATTAAAATCATACTGGAAAGACTTTACTTTTCTATCACGAAAACCACCGATAACCACTTTACTTTTCAATATATTATTTACTGCCCCCACCCTAGTGCTTTACACAGTGCTTTAAAATTTTAAGTACCATATAGAATGCGCTATTGGTGTTCCTCCCTTATCCTAGATCCTCACTGACCAGATACTAGATACTCTCTGGGTGTTTTATACTTTCAAATTTTGTAGAAGTAGGACTTCAGAGTATATACAGAGAGTCCACATGTGTATTCAGGTGTGTTATAAATGCTTGGATATGTTTGTACATACGGTGCAGGGGAGAGAGGATGGTGGAATCTGATATTCAAATTCTAGAAGACTTATTCCAGGAAAACAGGCAACCTTTCAACTTCTCATGGAAATGTAAAATTTCTGGAGGACAGTTTGGTTATAAGCAGAAGAGTTAAAAAAAAAAAACCCAACACTTTGCAAAGTGATACAGGCACATGTTAAAATTCAATATGAAACAAATACAGGAAGTCTCTCAACCTAAACTCCCAGGTCCCATGCCACTCTTCCCAATATTTAACCTATCTAGTTTTTACATACAGATCTGTAAAAACTCTATGTGCTGTTGTACAGGATATAAGCCCTCATACAAATGAGACCAAAACATAGTAATCTCCCACACCTTGATTATTTTCATTCAAAAAATGGGGAATGTTTCCTGATAAACCCTTCTGCCCCCAATTCCCAGACATGGAGGGGGAAGGTTTCCACACACCACCAAGCAATTCTAACACCAGCGAGTATCTTACAATTCAACTCAGTTTTGACACGATCTGCTGAAGAGAACATCAGATCCCAAGATTAAGGGCTCTGTCCCACAAGACTGAGGCCTTGCCCCACACTTCAGAGGCCAGTCACGTATCCCCTGCGCTGCTGACCAACCTAACATTTCAACAACTCCCTCCTTGTGTTTGATTAAATTTGCTGGAGTAGCTCACAGAACTCAAAGAAATGTTCCACTTACTGGATTACTGTTTTATAGTAAGAGGATATTACTCAGGAACAGCCAGATAGGAGAGAGGCAGAGGGCAAGGTATGGTGAGGGGGAGCAGAACTTAATGTTCTCTCACTAAATCTCCAAGTGTGCACCATACCTGACGCTCTCTGAAACCCATCAGCTAGGGTTTTTCATGCAGGCTTCATTACACAGACATGATTGATTTAATCACTGGCCATTGGTTCAACATCCAGCCCCTCTTTTTTCCCCTGGAAATTAGAGGGTGGGAGTAAAATTCCAACCCTCTAATCACATAATTGGCTCCACTAGCAACCAGCTACCATCCTCAGGTGCTTAAAAAGGTCATCTCACTAACAGAACTCCAGCTGTGGTGGAAGGGGTTTGCTATGAATAACAAGACACCCATTTTACCTTTATTGTTTTGAAGGGATTTCTAAGGTTGAAGACAAGAGACCAAATATTGTAACAAAAGTTGATCCCATTGCTCTCACAGCCCAGGGAATTCCAAAGATATCGGGGGCTGGGAGCCAGGAACCATGGACAAAGACCAAATATATATGAGAAACATATTTTGGTCATCTGAATGGCCAAATACATATTTCTTATAAATCACAAGATCACATATGACAACAAATACATCCACTTCATCATGAAAATTTCTGCCTGGCATTCCACTGCATGAACATATCAAATTAAACGGCAACAAAGCCATCTTCCTATTCTTCTTACACAAATAGTTCTAAAGTGGACACTCATTCTTGTACATGTCCTTGCTTCAGGTGTAGGTATAGCTGTAGGGTAAGTTTATATAAATGGAACGATCAAATCAACATGTGAATTTTAATAGTCACACAAGTCAAATGGCTATTAAGTATCACTACAGATTAATATTGTCACAAACTATTTACGAAAGCAGTCACATGTTAACCCTCCATGAAATTTAACTGTTTTTTTTTTTTTAGCTTTGTCCATCCTATTGGTCTAAAAGCAGTTTTAATTATTTCAATAAGTTTACTACTAATTGGCTGTAATTTAAGGAACTATTTATGTTAGGTTTATATTGCTGCCAAAATAGATTAATGCAAACTTAGTGGCATAAAACAACACCCACCTATTACCTCACAGTTCTGTAGGTCAGAAGTCTCAGTGTTCACCCGAGTCCTCTGCTGAAATGTTCATAAGGATGAAATCGAAAGAGTGGCTGGAAAGCTTACCTTCCTGGAGGCCCTGAAGAAGAATCCATTTCGAAGCTCATTCTGGTTGTTGGCCAAATTCAGTTCCTTATATAGCGGCAGAAATGCAGTACCCATCCCCCTGTGGCTATCAGCTGGGGCTTAGGCTTTGTTTCTAGAAGCTGCGCATGTCTCTTCTTATGGTTTCCAATGTTGTTCTTTGAAGTAACAATGGACTAAGCCCCTCCCACTATTAGAATCTTTCTGGCTTCATCTGGAGATGTTTTGCTGCTTTTAAAGGGTCCTGTGATTAGACTGGGCCCAGCTGAATCTTTCAGAACACCTTCTGTATTTTAAGGCTCATGACCATAAAAAATTCTTTTTTTTCCATGTAACATAATATACTCACACATTATAAGAGTGAGGGCATTGACATCTTTATGTAAGAGGCATTCTGCCTATTTTGTGTATGTGTGTGTGTGTGTATTTATTTTTTTTGATAAATTCTCTAAACCCACAACAGAGAAAAATTTATGTCCACCTATTATTTTAGCCTCCTATTTCTCCTTTGAAATGCGGGATGACGGGAAAAAATGGTATTTTATAGGTCTTCAATGGGAGATAATTGTAACCATGAATTACACACTAAGAATTAATCTTTCATGTGTAAAATCAACATAAATATGTTCAAAGATGTGTACCTGAAAAAATACCCTAAAAATAAAAATATCAAAACATATTCCAAGAACTAACCCATGAGGAAAAAATTATGAATCGAGGAATGGGAAATTTGTAGCAATTAAATAATATATAATATATATGTGTGATTTCCTAATATTTTTAGGTATGTATAATCTCAGTGTTAAAATGTGTTATTACTTCCATCATACCTTAAGGAAATAATTCAGAGATGGGATCCTGGCAGCATAAAGTATTAGGGTATTGTTCTAAAATATAATATGAGCCACTGTGAGAGGCAGCATACTTCCCCCACCCGCAAAGATGTCTATGTCCTCATCACCAGAATCTGTAAATGTGCTAGGTTACGTGGGAATTAAGGGGGAATAGGAGAATTAAGGTTTCAGATGAAACTAAGGTTGCTAATCAACAGACCCTACAATAGTAAGATTAGTTGGGATTATACCCAGGTGGCCTCAATGTTGACAAAGTGTTCTTAAAAGGGGAAGAGGGAAGCAGAAACATAGATCAGAGTAGGGTGATGTGGTATGAGAAGGACTACATGAGTATACAATGAGGCAAGGAACATAGGCAGCCTCTAGAAGAAAAGGCAAGGAAGGCTCCTCTTGGAGCCTCCGCAGAGAAGTGTAGTCCAGCCAACAGTTTTGTTTTATCTCAGTAACACCAGTGTTGGACTCTGACTCTCAGAACTATAACACAAAGTTGGATTATTTTAAGCCATAAAATTGTGGCATTACAACAGTAATAGATTACGAATATAGGCACCTGTTAAAGTATATTTAAGGAGATTTTTAATGAGGTGGAAAATAATTGGTTTATAAAGTTAAACTTGCGGAAAGCAAGATTATGGAATTATATACAGTTTAAGAAAATATGACTTCAGTAACAAATGCTTGCTGTTTGAAAATACTAGTATTTCATTGCTCTTAAGAGCATGGGATTTACAATTAAATTTTTATTTGAATGCTATGTATTTTTTAGCTCTGCATGGCCATTGGGAAAATAAAAATATGCTAATACTTGGCTTAACCATTTATAAAAGGGGGACGATGATTTCTACCCCATATGATTGTCATAGGTTTCCAGTACATGACATATTATACACACTTGGCAAATATTAGCTGGTGGCAAAACCACTATTCTTACCCTTCGTATCACCCATTTCTTAAGATCAAGCAAACAAGTATATTAAACATCCTCCCCACTAGAGTGTTCAATCAATTTTCAGAAAACACGTAAGTGAAGTTCGGTAACTCAAATGAGCATCTAATCGACATGATGTCAGGTAGATGACCAGAGAAAAGCAAGACAATTCAGCCAGTGTAGGGTAGGTATTCGGGAGTTATCCCATCATGCAGGGGGTAGAAAGTTCTGGCTCCTCGAGATCTGTTAACTCAAGTTTATTCAAGTCCTCACTGTTTTTTTCTTTTGTCAACTTCTACCCTCCACTTCTGTAACAGTATTATTTCACACCTCTTCCAATGTCTTTAATGGCAAAGCAAAAGAGCTGTGCATTTGAGAAGCGGGGATGAAGCAGCCCAGGAAGAATCACCTGGAAGCTAATAATTGCCCTTACACATGGCAATGTTGCACAACCAAAAACACAGACTGAGGGAGTTGGATAGAACAGTCTACAACATCTGGTCTAACTTTCCTATTTTATGTATAAAGATAACGAGTCCCAGTAGAATAACCTGCTGAAGGATACAATGCTTCAGACACTAAGAATAAACCCTAGATGTTCCTTCTCCTAGTAACACGCACTTTATGTTTCAATGTTTATCATTTTATAACAAAACCCCTTCCCTATGTTTGTCCTCTTACTGTTGCGCTTTTCATTGAAAACAAAAACTGCTCAGTATTCTCCTTAGAGTAGAGCTGTTTGCTGTTATTTTGCCTGTGAGGAAGAATTCCGACCCATGGGGCAGCAAGAGGCACATTGCTGCTGTCAACAGAAAGGGCATCGGGCAGCAGGTGAAAAGACTCAGCAATATGTAAAAATCCTTCACAGCAAAGTTCACCCAGGTGTTTCTTTCAAATTCTAACCTACTCCCTCCCACATCTCCTTAAGAACAGGTGTGACCCATGGAATGTCAGAATCAGCAGGGGTAAGTGAAAGGTCATACAGAGTTGAGAAGCAGCAGAAAATTTGAAAAATAAGCAAATTTAATAAACAGCATCTGTTTTCAATATGGGTTTCTCATATTTAAACTTAACATTTTATCCTTAGTTCTGAAAGGAAAAAATGACTGACTAATCTTGATCTAGAAATTAGTGACATAAAGCAGCACAGATCATGAAAGAGAGTAATTCCAAAGGTCAAAGACATTATTATAAATGAGTTATTTTAAAATTTATACATGTTATTTCATAAAATCATAAAGTCATGAGGATGAAATATATCAGTCTGTCACTTAGGCCAGTCTCATTTATGCTAATTATCTCGTTCTCAATTTGGGGGGTTTTCTCATTAGAAATTATCGTTAAAAGTTCATAAGCTATTCTTGACAGTGAATAATGAGCAAATTGTCAGATTTAGCCCGTGCTGACATTTCTGTTCTCTATTTGATGTTTGTTGACCTCCTTAGGTGCACTTATAAAACAAGGCTTAAAATCTAAAAAAAGTTGAGACTTGAAAGTAAACTACTGTATCCCAGCCTTAAGAAAGTTGATTTTGATGTATTAACGCTCCCGAAGATGTTCAGAGAGAAAATAAAAAAAAAAATAAATAGTGAACAGAAATGTTTATACAAACAGACTTTAATTTTAATTATCCTTACCAAAGCACTGCCAGTTTATTAACTTTAAATAGGTCATATGCAGTGCAGGTAGAACAAATATAGCATATGTGGTGTTCAAAATATAACCAAGGGGTGAGAGCCTATTTCTTCTAAGAGAGAATATATTGCAAACTTTAACTCATTAGCTGGTTTCTAAGTGCACTCAAGTGCTTTTAGTACTATTTGCCCCCCATTTTTAATAAATTAGGAAGACATTTTTTTTTGGTATTAAAATCAGATAACTAGAGTTTTGTATTTGGAAAAAGAATCTGTAATTTTAAAGACAAATTTTCTCTGACATGCCCAAATCAATGACTTTTACATTTCAAAGCCAGCCTTCTTTTTGGTTGTTCTGAATACGTTTAAAGTAAATGAATATCAAGGTACTGTCTATAAGTATATTTTCTAGAAAGGCAGCCTACTGGCTACATTACCTAAGGGTATTCTATATTGGTTAGGTCTGAAGGCTTCCTTACCTCTTGAGTATTTGCTAACTGTGTTCACTTATCAATACATACCATTGGAGAGAATAAACACGATCAAAGTTAAACACTGAAGTTAAAACTAAAGCACAATTGGTAGGGCAGGAGGATTGTAAATAAATATCAATCATGGAAACTTCAAGGGCACTCTCGTGTAGTGGAAATATACCTCATATGTAAAGCTTCTGACATTTCCCCTCTCTACAGAATAAGGAAAGGGAGTGGGAAGTAAATGCCACACAGGTACA
Source organism: Ursus maritimus (assembly GCF_017311325.1). NCBI lineage: Eukaryota > Metazoa > Chordata > Mammalia > Carnivora > Ursidae > Ursus > Ursus maritimus. The sequence goes on along the minus strand of NW_024423344.1, from coordinate 55,293,731 downwards.
TGCAAGCACATAACAGATGTACAACAGAGAAAGGCTGTGTTCACAAAGTAAGTGACACTGAATACATCCAGGTTTCCATTATTTGCAACAAATAAGCCAAATACTAAGACGACTGATTAATGTTCTTTTACTCTTCAGTGAGCATCTTGAAAATCGGGCTGTTGCACGAAAATCGGGTTGTTGCACATGTAATAAGTTGAGGTCACACTGGAGCAGGATGAGCCCCTCGTCCAATGTGACTGGTATCCTTATAAAAATAGGAAATGCGAAGAGGCAGACATACACAGAAGGACACCATGTGCACATTAAGGCAGAGATCGGGGTAAAGCATCTATAAGTAACGTCAAATATCCTTACTTCACTCAGAACCAATCAGCTGTGACAGCACCCTGATTTTGGACTCAGAGCTTCTGGAACTGTGAGACAATCAATTTGGTTGTATAAGCTACCTACTTCTGGTACCTTTTTTTTTAAGTTCTTTTTTTTTTTTTTTTTTAAGATTTTATTTATTCGACAATGAGAGAGTGCACAAGCAGGGGGAGCGGCAGGGCGATGGAGAAACAGGCTTCCCGCTGAGCGGAGCGCGCCTCATGTGGGGCTCCATCCCAGGACCCTGGGATCATGATTTGAGCCAAAGGCAGACACTTAACTGACTGAGCCACCCAGGTGCCCCTGTGGTAACTTTTTTATGTCAGCCCTGGCAAACTATTATTACGGATTGTGTCTGCATCACTGTTCCCATATGTTAGCAGAGAGGTCTGAAAAGGTGAAATATTTGTACATATACATGAAGAGAATAGAGACAACTCTCAGATTACCTTGCATTCAGTGATAATAAGTAGATGTATACATTGCATCTTGAGCAAAAATAGGCAAGAGAAAGAAATTCATAGAAGCACATTAAAAGACAATATTCTTCCCTAATTAAACACTTAGAACACTATAACAATAGAACATATTAATTTGTGGGAGGCACAGAATTCATGCCCAGTTATATATTCATTATTTAACTACCATTTCATAAAACGTATATAATTAAACACTGAGTTATGATAGCAGTTCAGGGGAAAGTGGCAGCCATTGGCCGAGTTTTTGTGAAAGCAACGAAATGTGTCAAAATAATTCAGATAGTGTTATAGTCAGTCTATTACCTACATTCTCCATCAAATAAGCATGATGTTTTTGCATGTAACTTTCATTCTTCCAGATAAAAATATATGACCCTCTTCTCTACTACATATAAATCATTTTGAGTTTTAGGTCATCTGCAAGTGGGGAAGTCAATTAACTTAGGTCAGCAGCACCGAAGCAGTGGCAGTGGAAAAAAAAGGGAGGAGAGAAAACAGAGCAGTTCGGACTTACATGAAAATGCTGAATATAGATAAAGGTTTTCCTGGATGAAATCTACAAGAAAGAAACAGCCAAAACCAAACACTGCAATGTAAGAATAACAATCGTGAATAGCCAACAACATTCACTCATTAGTTCAACAAATATTTGTTGAGTATTTACTATGTGCCTGGCATTAAACTAGACACTGGGAGTGTAAAAATACAAAACAGAAATTGTCGTTATCTTCATGTTGGAAAAAACAGCATAACAAACTAGCACTGAAATGCATATGATGATTTCAGGTTTTTATAAGCACTTTAAAGAAAATCAAGGTGTAATAGCTGCGTTAGATGGGGTCATAAGGAAGGTCTCTTCCAAGAGATTTGTAAGCCGATGTGTAAGGAAAGGTAAGAAGTAACCCAAAGACAAAGGAGCAGCTTTCTTGACGGAGAAAAGAACGAACAATAACAAAACACTGTGCTCTACAAGAAAAGTCTGCAGTTCTCGTGAACCCCTGCACTAAAACTGAATGACTTTTCCTGAATTAAGAGGATATTCATCTCAGTTGGAAAAAAATGTGATATTCTTACATATGAAATATAATTTTAAAATGTTGGACTATAGACCACATATTTAATGATTTCCCATTATCCTGGAACATACGGTATCTTCTATACCACAGGTTTATATGGATGCAGGTCTTAATTACGATTAACTAATTAAAATATGCCTCAGGTTTAACTTAATACAGCTTGTGTAATTTGCCCTTAAAATTTCATATAGGCCATTAGTCTTCGAAGATTTACATCTTACAATTAAGCAGTTCTTATGATTTCCCATAGACTATTTACACTACAGACGTACAATTATTTCAATTTAGCATTCGAGGAAACTGAGGCAGAGCAAGTTATGCAAATTATAGAGGGCATACAGCTGGTAAGTAACAGAGGCAAGATTTAAGCCCAGGAGGTGTGGCTTCAGGGCCACGGATGTAATACTCTTCTGTGGTACAATATTTGTACTTTTTGTTTGGTTTATTTCATATTTGACCAAATACATAAATTCTATAAAGAATTTGTTTTTGCCTTATGTACCATGTTACGTTTTAAATATATTTGTCATGAACAAGACCATCTTCATAAAAACGTGAAGAGCTGTCTTTTTCTTTTCTTTTTTTTTAAAGATTTTATTTATTTATTTGACAGAGCGAGAGAGCACAAGCAGGGGGAGCAACAGAGGAAGAGGAAGAAGCAGGCTCTCCACTGAGCAGGGAGCCCGATGCAGGGCTCGATCCCAAAAACCTGGGCTCATGACCTGAGACAAAGGCAGATGCTTAACCATCTAAACCACCCTGGCGCCCTAAGCTATCCATTTTCTAGCCTGTTCACATTCTCATTTCCCAATCCAAATACAATACTTCTTATTTCATACATTTAAATAGTGGCAAGTCCTTTCAGACAACTGGATTGTAAATATATCTCAGAGGCAAAGGAAACATGAACTGGCTCTGATCCTTTGAGGAAAATACTGAAGGAATTCTAAGTATAGAAGCAGAAGATTAGAAAGGAGGCTTTATTAGACACAGCTTGAGGTGAGGAAAATGGCTGCATCATTCTTGGGGTGTTTTCCTCATTTGCTTCCTTGTATCATAATTTTCTGATTCACTCTCCAAGTAGAAATTCTGCCTGGATTCTGTAATCCTTTCCTCATGCCATTAATTACCTAGAAAAGAAACTTATTGAGGAAGAGGAAGTTCATGAAATCCTTAGGTATTTACAAACCTTTATATTGAGCAAAACATGGAGGGAGGCCCTGAGATGGAGACCAGGCCTTAAAAATCTCAGGTGACTGCTGAAAAGCCATACACAAAGGACTGTAACAGAAGACAGACATGAAGTTTGCATTATCTACACTATAACAAATACAGCTTAACATCACTATTGTAAACATACAAAATATCCTTGAATTATTTCTTCATTGAAAATTAAAATCATTTCTCACAGCATTTGTTTATGGTCCCCTCATTGAAGCTGGAGGCTGCTATTTAAATATATCCAAAATAACTTCTGAACAGAATGTGTAGGAATACTGAAGCTCTACATCTGGCATGTAAGCGTACACACACACACACACACACACCTCACACACACTTAAATAAATATCTTATCTCCATGGAAACTTATGTTTTTCACTATTTTTCCTTCTGAAACTATGAATATACAAAGTCTAAATACCCCAAGAGCTGTGGCTTAGTCTTATTTTTAGATTTTATTAACTGCTTTGTATATTGTACATTTAATTTACATTTTTTTATTGTTGTTCTCCCAACATCTATAAATAATTCGAAGACCTATCTACCTTTAGTTTACAGGAAAGAAAATAGAACCTTATTGAGTTTTACGGTTGGTGTTAGGAAAAGTTAACAAGGTGAATTGATTGTGCCTATGAGAAGCTAAGAATTCATTGCTGTTATTATGAGATTCTCTAAATTTAAATGTGTTTCATCATTGGTTGTGAGTTTGTTTGTAGGAGGGCAGATGTTAGCAGTGTCTTAGTTCTTTCTATTCAGAACTGTATCGCTTAAATTTAGTTTCTTCAATATAAGGCACTGAATAGCCAAATTTCCTCAGTATAAACAAGAATATAAATTCAAAACTTCCAAATTATAGATAAACAATAAATGTCAAGATCCTGATTAAAATTGGGCATTTACTAGTAGTAAATAGAAATACTTAAAATATAATGAACATTTATGTCCACATACAATATGGAGATAGTCAAAAGTATTTCATCTTGTAAAAGTCTAAAGCTCTTTCATTTAAGCAGTTTCTATTCCAATTTATTCTTTGATGTGTCAGCCTAAGCTCTAGAGAATTTCTCCCCTGAATGAATAGCTTTGCGTTGGAATATACTCTTTGAATAGAGATTGATGCTAGACTCATTCTATCAGCATTCTACTTGCAGAGAAAAGACAACCATTATTATACTACATTTAATTGCTTTAATACGGAGAAGAAGAAAAAAGGTCACTAAAAGAAGTCACAACTGAAATTTGCTTTTTATAGCTGTTGCCTAAACAGCTTTTTTTAAACAAGCTTTTTGGATGTATAGACTTGTAAACATGGAACCAGGTGTCCTGGGTTCTAATTTCCTTCCCCCACTAACTCATACAGCTATCAACATAAGTCATACAACTTCTCTTGCCTTAATCTTTTAATCTTTGAAATATATATATATATATATATA
>NW_024423344.1:55161592-55289140 GCF_017311325.1 Ursus maritimus | reverse complement strand
CATGCATAGATCCACAACAAGAGTAATATGTTTCATAAACACTAAAAAATATGAGTGGATCAATATTTTGGAATATTACCAAGGTAACAAAAATAAAGGCATTATTTTTCCTGTAAATATGAGTCAGCTGATTTGGAAAAAGAAAAGCTCATTATAAATAAACACTTCAAGGGGTGTCTGGGTGGCTCAGTTGGTTGAGCATCCAACTCTTGGTTTCGGCTCAGGTCATGACTCATGCGTGGTGAGATCAAGCCCAGCATCATGCTGGATGCTCAGCTGGGAGTCTGCAGGAAGAGTCTCTCCCTCTGCCCCTTCCTCCATGTGCATGCACATTCTCTCTCTCTCTAAAGTAAATAATTCTTTAAAAAAACATTTCAAGAAGTGTTCCTCTAAAGTATCTGTGTTGGAGACACATGTAGATATACTTGGTTCTCCTTTGGGAAATATAACACTTGTATTATTGTGATAATTTCCTTATTGCCTGTGGATCCCAACATATTCCTCTACACAGAATCTCTCCAAGCCACACAGTATTACTGTGTTACTACAAGGATTACAGTTCAGCAGTTGCAGCATAAATAGCAATGTCCCAAAGAGGAAAAGCACCTAGGAAAACTTGCATGTTGCTCAGGTAATGATAAAAGAAATAAGAGAAAAGGGGAGAAAAGGAAAGTCAGATCTTCCAGGGTCATAAGACACACTATGAGGCACTCCATAAATGATTAAAGAAAATTAAACAAGGCTGGATTTTGGGTTTACAGGCAGGAGCAAGAATTTCAGACTTCAGAGTCACACAGTTATTATTACCATTATCAGTATTTACTTGCAGACTCTATGGTTCTCTATACAGTGGGGGCTTTCATTGCCAAAGCAATGTAGGTGGTCAAAAATACTGGGGAAGGGGATACTGAAGATAATCTAACATTATGATTAATTGAAGAATAAAAATAACTGACAAAAAAATAAGAGGCAGACTGCTTTTCTAATATATTGCCATCCCTGAACTTTTTGTTTACAACTATTACTATTTACCTTCCAGAAATGTGCAAAGATAGAGACACTGGAAGAGAAACAACAGTCCTATTCCTCACTCTAATCTGTGTAACTGTTTACACAGGGAACCATGTTTGTACCACTTTGCCTTTTACGGTGGCTGGGCAGATAAAGGGCAGATGGCTATTACTTCCGACCTAGTCATTTTATCAGCTAAGATACACCATGGTGAAAGTAAAACTGTAATGAGGTGACACGAGTCAATTTTCTCCATTGTGAAGCTAGTGTGCAGCTAGTGACCACACAACCCCTAAATAAACCAGAATTCATTTTCTGGACTTCTAATCTCCTTTTTTTTCCCCTAAGTTTTTTTGCCCTCTTCATATTTTCCATCACCTAAAGCCATCATTAGTCACAGGATTTCACGCTGGAGACTCTGAATTTTAATCAATAAAATGAAGATTTCTTAAATGAAATTTTTTAAATGATGAACATTCAAGAAATCAGTAAATTTGCTCCTGGAGCACTACTTTTATACGGGTAACAGAGGGTGATGGACAAAAATTGTGAAATGTAATCATGAAACTATAGTAACTACTTTAGTGGATCTCTGCATTTTAGTGCCTTAACAAAAAAGAAGTTATTTCTCACTCATATCAAAGTCCAACGCGGCTATTTCCGGTCAGCACGTAGGGTGACATTGCTACAAAAAAATTCAGGGACCCAGCTGAAAGAAGCACCAGGAATCAACATCTAACTTGTGGAAGCAGAGACTTGTGTGAGAAGATTTTGAATAAAACCTGGAGGTTGCACACATCACTTTTGCTAAAATTCCATTGGCTGGAACTCCATAATATAACCTCTCCCAACTGCAAGGGATTCTGGGACATATAATTAGCTATGTGCTCAGGAGAGAGAGGAGATGGATTTTAGGAAGAACCACCAGCCATATCTTCCACAGTCGGTCCTTCTGGTCAATAAGAATTGATTTGCAGCCTTATTCAAACTCTTGTACTATATTCTCTCCCCCACCCCAAAGGAGAAAACCCAATGTCCATACCAGGTACTGCTTGTATCACAAAGTGCATTATCTAGGTTGGAACGTATTATTCAGGTCCAGATTTGGTACCTCATGGTCCGGAATTTATAAATTGAAAGATGAATTATTTGTCCCTTACCGAACTCTCACAACATGCAACGGAAACCAGGGACAAGAGAACCTCAGTAAAAATACCCCCATGGTAAAAACAGACACTACAGAAGGCACTGCTCTCTGGCTGTGAGGGCTGTCTCCATCCTAGGAAAGGAGGGATTTTCTTGATTAGATTCAGGATCTCTGGCATTCTGTTGGCACTTGATTCCAATCTGGGAGTTTCTTCATGTCACAAATTCCTCCATCATTACATCTGAAGTGAGGAGTATGTTCTTCCTGGGAGAGGGGTGCTTCCTTTGTTGCAAAGATTTAAAGCCCTGTTTTGTAGACCTACCTGGTTGCAGATTGACTGATCTTTTTCTATGCAATGAAAAAGTTACTCCAGCTCTTTCTATTTTATGGCTCCAAATCCTCTAGTTTAGGGCCTCTTCATTCAAACTATCCAGGCAGCAAAAGGAGAAAAGCAGCATGGAAAAGGCGTAAATAATTCTTAAAAACTTTGGGCATGAGAAACATTGACCATTTCTAGTCATACTTCGTTGCAAGAACTAGTAACAAGGCCACACGAAGGTGTAAGGGGCAGATGGGCTAGATGGGCTAGTCCCTTGCTATATCTTTGGTATAGAAAAGGATATAAATCTGGGGAAAAATACTGTTTCCATTTGTGATGGGCTGAATTTTGCCCCCCCCCCCCGTTTGTATATTGACTCTTTTACCCCAGTACTTCATAATGTGACTGTATTTGGAGATAAAGTCTTTAAAGAGATAGTTAAGGTAAAATGAGGTTCTTAAGGCACTCCTTAATTCAGTATTACTGGCGTCCTTGTAAGAAGAGGAAATTTGGACACAGAGGGACACAGACAAACAGGGAAGACTACATGAAAACACATGGAGAAGACAGCTGTGTACACCACCCCGAGGAGCGAGGTCTGGAATAGACCCTCCTAGCCCTCAGAGAAAAAAAAACTCTGCTGACACCTTGACATCAGACTTCTAGAATGCAGCACTGTGAGGAAATAAATTTCTGTTGTTTGTCACCCAGTCCGTAGAACTTTGCTATGGCAACTCTAAGAAACTGTTACACAATTATATAGTTATATACAATTATATATGTATATTTTGCAATTATGTATATAAATATAACTATATATTTATAATTATATTGTGTATGTTTTACAGTTATATGTGTATATTTTGATTATATACAATGATTAAAATAAGTATTTGTATCAATTATAATGAGGTTGTATTCCTATTCCAAAGGAAAGAAATGATTACTATTAAAGTTTTAAATAAATATATATTTCAAACATGTATAGCAATGTACTAAAACAAAATTTTTTTATATAAATATATACATGTATACATAAAGTCTAACAGAATATTTCTCTTCTTTTACTCTTTAGCATCTATTTTCATATTTTACTCATATTTGAAAAACATTATGCTTTTCCCTGGCATGAGTCAACCATCTGTCATATAAAAGATGACTGCAGGGGCACATGGGTGGCTCAGTCGCTTAAGCATCTGCCTTTGGCTCAGGTCAGGATCCCAGGGTCCTGGGACTGAGCCCCAAATCAGGTTCCCTGCTCAGCGGGGAGCCTGCTTCTCCCTCTCCTCCCTGCTTGTGCTCTCTGTCACTACCTCTCTCTCTCTCAAATAAATAAAATCTTTAAAAAAACAAATAAAAGATGACCGTCCACCTGCTACCTCTTCCTCCCCTCCCCCCTTTCTCCCTCTCTCTCTCTCTCTCTCTGAGATCCACAAATCACCACTGCAACAATCTCAAGCTCAAGAGCTCCGTGTGATAGTCTTCCCCATAAGGTCCATATGTGGTTCCTTTTATATTCATAATCTCTGAATTTATAAACTCAACTAACTTATAAATTCAGCTAATCACTTCCAGCACTCCTCATCCAAACTAATAAAAGAAGGAGAAAAGGCAGTAGCAGTGGGGCTGGGGGATGGAATACACAAAATTATGCCTAGAAGCCAGGGTCTTGTTTTTCTAACTGGTCATGAAACCACCTTAGTTATCCTTGGTAACAGCTTAATCACCCTAGCCAACAAAGAAACTCCCTTTTCTGCATCTTTTTTTCAGGGACACAAAAGTTCCTTAAATACACAAGAGGACTTTTCAACTTCAAGGTGAGTAGGACCATTCTGAGAAAGATTTCTTCCCTGGGAACCAATATATCTTAAGCAGCAGAGTCCAAAGTTGACTGGGTTATTAGGTGCAACAGTGAGATAGTAAGAGGGGCCACGGCCATTTCTACCCCCTGGTTCCCTGATTTGTGTATTCTGCTTTTATAAAAAGTTATCATATGTTGGCCACCGGTTCATTCATATGTTACAACTCACAGTCATAGGGTGTTTTCTCCCTAATAGCACCAAAGAATTTTATTGGCCATTTCACTATTCTTTCAAGCCATTTGTTTATCAAAAAAGAATGGCTATCGGCAAGAACAGGCATGGCTTTCCTTAGGTATCTGTGCTGTGGTTCTCTTGGGGCTGTCCAAAGACTCCATACAGCATTCTCACCAGTGACACTTAAACAATGCTGGAGCTGCGATGCTGTAAGTACAAATGGTACATTTTCTTATCCCACAGTCACTGCTGGAACTGGAACTACTGTAGAGCCCTCTTTTGTACAAGGTCTCGGGAACACTCTTGGTTTGCCCATCAATTTATTAAGATTCCTGATTCAGATTCCAGAGTAAATGGATCAACGCAGCATACCTAAATATGGTATATGTTTCCTACCACGTATTGTACTTCTTTCCTAGTGGAAAGAAGCACACGGTAAAGCATCTTGGCTTCTATTTAGAAAGAACATTCTCTACCATTAAAATCCCAGAAAATCCACTGTACTAAGAGGTTCCTGAATATTTATCATGATGTCTCTCCTGCACTTCAGCTCTAGCCCACACATTTTATTTGGGCTTCTAGGGTACCCAATACCTCCAGCTCACCAGATCCAGTGTCAGGATGTCATTTGTAGAGTAGGCTGGTGTGATTTAATGTGGGTTGTCTAAATAATCAAGGTCCTTGAAACTATGTAAGACACAGCAGCAGAACTGAACCAGTTCTAGGAACGAGAATTAAGTTGGACTTCTGTCCTTGCCAGTGTTTATGATATCCTTTCTGACTAGCATGGAAAGACTACATTTGCCAGATCCCAAGAGCTGCCAGAGACATGCTAATTTATCAGCAAAAATGCCACCTCTCCAGCCTCAACCGTTATTACAGTCACTACCTGACTGTAAGATCCATTTACTAGACATATTAGATAAAAAGCTATACAGTAAGAACGTCATTTTTGTATCTCTTAAGGTTTTTTTTTTTTTAAGATTTTATTTATTTATTTGAGGGAGAGAGATAGTGAGAGAGAGCACGAGCAGGGAGGAGAGAGAGAAGCAGGCTCCCAGCTGAGCAGGGAGCCTGACGCAGGGCTCCATCCCAGGATCCTGGGATCATGGCCTGAGCCGAAGGCAGATGCTTAACCGACTCAGCCACACAGGCGCCCCATTAAGGTTTTGAAGATACTGCAAGTCCCGAAAATTTCCAAGAGTGTGCTATTGCTTTGGATTATGACTTTGGTATGGATGGACAGTCCCACAGGTTTCCACTTGATTCCTTCAGCAATAATAGCACTCACTTCATGGGTCAGGAAGCCAAGGTATAGATTTTGCCACTTAACAAGTATGTCTAATTTAACTTTTCCTTCAAGAACTGAAGAGGTAACTTCAGGAAAGGTTGTGGACTTGTATGAGATAAACTTGGACCTGAACTTGATATGTTAACTGCACAAGGAGTAGGGGCCATTTAGGACAAATATCTAACAACCCCTATTTTTTCTTTTTTTTTTTTTTTTTTAGTCTTTTCCCTAGTACACAGTCACCCTGTTAAACAGGCACAGTTCTCTTTAGCGCAGGCTGTATAAATCATGCAGGAGTTGTAAGGTTCTTTCTTAAGAACACTGGTTCTCAAACTATAGTGTGAATCAGTATCACCTGGAGGGCTTTTTAAAAGACGTATTTCTGAGCCCTAAACCTGAATTTCTAATCTGGTAGCTCTGTGATATGCCCACATGCATTTGCTTTTATAATGAGTTTCCAGGTGATACTGATGTTTCTGAACAAGGGACCATACTTTGATAACTACTTCTTATGAAATTCAAACTTGCCTTTGGTTAGTGGGATTCTGAGTATATGAATTTCCTTAAATCTGAAACTGAGGGAAGCTCCTGGCTTTTTATTTGAAAATTTCAAGAAAAGAATAACTTAAATGTGTTTCCTACTCATCAGAACTTTAGTTTTTCCCATCGTATAGCTGAATTGTACTTTAGTGTACTGTCCATCCATTTTATTCCTGAAGACCCAGTTTTCAGTTAACCCCATCAATAATCCCCGTAATTCAAAATACACTGCTTACTACTTTGAGGATAGTGTACTACCCCGACACATCTATGGAAGAGAGCCTTTATTTGATTTTGAGTAAATCGCTCCGATGTGTCCGTACAGTGGCACAAAATAGAAGAATACGCCTCTATAACAAATGTCTTTAGTTATATCTAATGTGCATCCCTACACAATGTTAATAAAGCAAAGAAAGCTCTCTTGCTTTTCATCATTTGTTCTTACTACAGACGTATCAACTTAGCTTTTAAATTCCCTGAAAAGCATGGGAATTTAAATGTAGCAGTATACTGATGTCAAAACACATAACGTAAAGGCTCCAAAATATATTTAGGCTCTCCATAGTGTGATTATATTATTAAGTTTGTGTTATTAGAAAATATGCTAAGTTTTCTCAAGTTGATAATATTTTCATTTAAAAACTATAAATTTCATTATTAATTTTACAACATAAAAGAAAGTCAAACATTATGATTAAAAGCCAATATTTCTTGGACTTAGAAGGGTTAATATAAAATTTTAACCCAAACTTAAAAATTATATATATGATAATAATAAAATATATTTATTTTGGAAAATGAACAAGATGGATATATATTTCTTGGTCAAACTGATTTGCACTGGAGACATGATATTTACTTCTCAATAATAATTCCATGCAAAACACATTTGAAATTTCTAAAAAGAGCCATTTTACATCTGGAATATAAGCATTTTCAGAATTTTGAAGAAGGAACAGCAGCTTATCTTGTTTTTATAAAGGTGTTAGCAAAATAATTCTACAGAAAGGTTAATGTAAAAACTCATTGTTAGCAAATGAGATTTCTAATATTATCTTTGGGGTTCAAAGTTGTGTAAGTTGAGTGAATTGCCAAACAACCTTAAAAACAAACTTTAAAAATCTAGTAAGAAATACCGTCTTTCTGTACCTATCTTCAAGATAAACCTTCAAACAGTAAAAAGGCATAACACCCTGGGGGCTGTTTGACAGATAAGCAGAAGAGCTGCCAAGTGGGGGGAATATCACTTCAAAATAAGTTCTTGAAAAACAAAACTTATAGAGGTTTAAGTCTACTTTTCTTAGAAGACCCCAAACTTAGGAATAGTTCACACAATGATAAGTAAAGGTAAAACTAAAGGTAACCAAATATAAATCTAATGAAATTCATTCTGGTAAAGAAATGCAATGGGGCATATTAGACTCTCTAAATTACATTTGCTTCTTTGCAATCATTTCTGTATCAGGTGGCACTAAACCTTGGTAACCTAATGTTTCCAAAAAACCAGCTACTTGTTACATGCAGCACTTGAAAACACAAAACCCACAATAGCCTAAAGCTCAAGGTGTTAAAACTTGACTTTCCAATTACCTCCATTTCCTCCAACACTTAAATCAATTCTTGGAGACAATTAGAGTGTCTAGAACTAACATATATATTTCTTCTCTTATTCTAGAAGTTTATATAATCACTTGTTTCTTCCTATCATTGCTACAATTTGGATGGCAATATTGATCTGGTTTTCATTCAGTAGACTGAGGATTTATGAAACCCTATGTTACAGATTCTATTTTTACCTGCAAGCACCATTTGCCCTTGTTATTACCAACACCAGCAGTCTTTCAGGAACTAGCCCACTCTGTTCTTGTTCTTCTACTGGAGGCCTTGAAAAATAATACATTATCTGACCACTTAGCTACAAAGGACCATATGGGCCAGTTTTGGGCTCTTATCTGGATTTTTTTTTTCTCCATTTGGAACTGTATTTGGAAATGAAGTATTCGCGTCTGACATCTGCCTGCCATCATGTCTCCAGGTGTAGAGAGGAAGCCTACCTGAATAATGAAGACAACACGCAGAGAAGTAGAGTCTAGAGATGGAGAGAAATGCAATCAGCCCTGAGACCCAAGAGGACGTGCCCTTTCTGAAGTTCTACCTAAGTTAGAGTTGTATTTTACTTGCAACCAAAAAGACAACCAGAAAGGCTCAAAGTGTTGATGTTTTAATTTAGCATTACATTAGTTTCCTATTTCTGCTGTTACAAAGTAATACAAATTTAGTGGCTTAAAACACCACAAATCAATGACCTCATAGTTCTGGAGGTTAGAAGTTGGTATTTGGTCTCAAGATGTTGGCAGTGCTGTGTTTCTTTCTGAAGGCTCTATAGAGTAGAGATTTGTTTTTTGTTTTTGTTTTTTTTGTTTGTTTGTTTCTTTGTTTGTTTTGCCTTTTACAGCTTCTAGAATTCTTTGGCTTGTTGCCCTGTTTTTTAATCTTCAAAACCATCAATGGCTGATCAAGTCTTTCTCACATTGCATCATTTTGACTCTTTTGCCTTCCTTTTCCACATTTAAGAACAATTTTGATTACATGGCACAACCCAGACAATCCAGGACAATCTCCCATCTCAAGGTGACCTGATTATCAACTTTAGTTTCAACTGCTGCTGTAATTAGCCTTTGCATGTAATACAAGATATTTACGGGTTCCAGAAATTAGGACATGGACATCTTTTAGAGGCCATTACTTTACTTATCATAAGCAACAAACTTCAAAACAATAGAAAGAAATATAAAAAGTAATTTATATAAATTTATTCTTTTCCTTACTATAAATATTTTGAGAAATCAGAAACAAATGTAGTAACATTCTTTTTTTAGGACTGATTTATTTGTTTTGAGAAAGAGAGAGAGGGCATGGGGGAGAGGCAGAGGGAGAGAGAGAGAGAGAGTCTTTTTTTTTTTTTTTAAGCTTTTATTTACTTATTTGAAAAAGAGAGAGAGCATGAGCAGGGGCAGAGGCAGAGGGAGAAGCAGAAACAGAATCCCCCCTGAGCAGGGAGCCCGATGTGGGCCTTGATCCCAGGACCCCGGTATCATGACCTGAGCTGAAGGCAGATGCTTAACTGACTGAGCCACTCAGGCACCCCAGGAAAGAGATCGAGTCTTAAGCAGACTCTGTGCTAAGCCTAGATCTCATGACCCTGAAATCATGACCTGATCCAAAACTGAGAGTAGGCGAATAAACCGACTGTGTCTCCCAGGTGCCCAAATGTAATGCATTCTTTTTTTTTTTTTTTAAGATTTTATTTACTTATTTGACAGAGAGAGAGACAGCCAGTGAGAGAGGGAACACAAGCAGGGGGAGTGGGAGAGGAAGAAGCAGGCTTCCAGGGGAGGAGCCTGATGTGGGACTCGATCCCACAACGCTGGGATCACGCCCTGACCCGAAGGCAGACGCTTAACGACTGAGCCACCCAGGCACCCCCAAATGTAATGCATTCTTATGAGAAATTATTGTGATGATTCACATTAGCCACTACTTTTATAAAATAAAGGCTTACTTTGTTTTCTATATTCCTATGTATTCTTGCTAGTAATACTTGTTTTCTCTTACATAATATGGAAAGCGTGTAGTATAAAATGCTGATTAAAAATGTCAGGCACGGAAGAAATGCTAGAGATTTTTATTCCTGCCATTCATTCCCATCCCAATGCTTGATTGCCCTTAAGACATCCATCCTTATTATTCTACATTTGAATACTTCCAGGGATGGAGAACTCATTATTAGTGAGTTTCATGAATATCCAAACCTGTGGGCATTGAAGAATGCCCTCATGACTCTGCTTGTGGAGCTCTTGATGGTTTGCAATCTTTGCTGATGGAGAAAGGAATTTCTGCATTTTACGCTTGCATCTAATTTCCCACAGACACAGCAGACTGTAGCCCCTGGGAGCCAGTGAGAAACATGGGCTCACTAAAAGGTTGTGGGATCACCGGCTCCGGTCCTGCAATTCCTTGCTCTTAAGAGAATGCAGAGGAGTTGAGGAGTAGGCGTTCTTTCCCTGCAGTACAAGCAGCTTGCATTAGTAACACCACTTCTCACCATGAAGTGTAGGCATTCTCTTACCCTACTGTACCATGTGAAACAACATAGTTGACAGTACATATTTATAAAGGTCAAGGGTATATTTCTTCTAGTGATTAATTTTATTTCTGAGTCAGAACTTGTACAGTTAACAAAGAAAATGCCCACTTTCTTTTTTAGCGATCATAATCATCAACAGCCAACACGTAAGTTCTGAAGAATCAGCACACAGGTTTTCATTGTATTGTATCAGCAGGAAGGACAGAAGAAGAGGTTTTGTTACTTTTAAAATGATATATTGTTGTCATTTACCTTGTAAATCCAACAGTGGATAGATTCTAGAATATTCAGAAATGCGTTTCCGTATGATCAGGAATCCCAGAGTCTATAAAAACATGTACAGCGAAATAGAACCCACTGCTTCTGATACGCCAGACATCAATAAGCACCGTCACCACCATGTCAGAGTTATGTCTACTATAACCCCAGTGAAACAAAAACAGCTAACTCTAATACCGGTACCTTGATTTAGGAACACCAAACTCTGGATTTTAGACCTCAATTTGCCACTTAAAGCCAGTGAATTCTACCATACAAGTAATGGGCTTTGCAGTGCAGACTAGTTGGTTATCAAGTCTCCTTTATTCTCCTCTTTCTCACTACTTGTCCATTGAATATTCATCTATTTGCCGCATGCCTTTATTCTTGCGTGTGCACACACATCACAGTAACCCTTATTTTTAAAAACACACTGAATTACTTTAAAGTAGGTTTCTCAAACTTAGCACTATTGAGATTTGGGGCCCGATATTCTTTGCTGGGGGCGGCAGGGAGGCTGTCCTGTGCACTGCAGGATGTTCAGCAGCTTCTCTGGCCTCTGCCCACTAGATCCAAGTGGCAATTCCTGGCCCAAGCTGTGACACCCAAGAATGTCTCCAGATATTGCCAAATGTCACCTGAGGAATAAAACCAATCACTAACTTAAGAGTAGTGTCTGCACCAGCAATTGCACTACTGGGTATTTACCCCAAAGATATAAATGTAGTGATCCGAAGGGGCACGTGCACCCATGTTTACAGCAGCGGTATCCACAGCAGCCAAACTATGGAAAGAGCCCAGATGTCCACTGACACATGAATGGATGAAGAAGATGTGGTATGTATACACAATGGAATATTACTTAGCCGCCAAAAAATTATGAAATCTTGCCATGTGCAACAATGTGGATGGAAGTGGAGGGTATTATGCTAAACAAAGT
Source organism: Ursus maritimus (assembly GCF_017311325.1). Classification (NCBI taxonomy): domain Eukaryota; kingdom Metazoa; phylum Chordata; class Mammalia; order Carnivora; family Ursidae; genus Ursus; species Ursus maritimus. Next base: position 55,277,451 of record NW_024423344.1, on the reverse strand, counting down.
AAGTCAAAGAGAAAGACAATTATCACATGATTTTACTCGTGTGGAATTTAAGAAACAAAACAAAGGATCATAGGCAGAGGGAGGGAAAAATAAAACAAGATGAATCAGAGAGGGAGAGAAACCATAAGAGACTCTTAATCATAGGAAACAAACTGAGGGTTGCTGGAGGGGAGGGGAATGAGGGATGGGGTAACTGGGTGACAGGCACTGAGGAGGGCACGAGACGTGATGAACACTGGGTATTATATAAAACTGATGAATCAATGAACTCTACCTCTGAAACCAATAATACACTATAGGATCAATTAATTGAATTTAAATTAAAAAAAGAAAAAAAATAGTGTCTGTAGAAGGTTTTGCTTCTACAACAAGAAAAATTAGAAATAGTCTGATGCAGACAAAATAAAGTACCCTAAATCTTATAATTCCTTATATTTTAATTACACAGAATTTTCTCTAATAGTTTCAGTGAGCAACTGAACTTACTGTCCTTTTTATTTTGGGTTATACAATTTTTCTTTACTGAACCAAGTAGTATGACCAAATTGTAGATTGTTTCATCACTTTAAAAAATACCTAATTATTAATTGTTCAATCATTTCTAACACCCAAATAGCCATATAACTTCTTTCTGTATAACTCTAGAGAAATACATGTATATTACATGATTTAAAAAAAAATTATACAACACTTATTGCGTATCTATTATGGGCCAGGAAATATGCTAAGTGGTTTGTATGGGAGGTTCCATTTAAGCTTCTCCATATCCCTATTTGTTAGGTCTTATTTTCTCTAATTTGGAATGCAGCTGAACCCCTGAAATGAATTATTTTTGGCAAGGCCTCACAACTACTTAATGCCAGGACACAGCTCTGTGTCGAGGCTGGTCCATTTTAGAGTTGGCTACACTTCTGCCTTGAATTTTACTGATTGTACACATGTGTTCCTCCCCAGTACTGAGCTCCATCACAGATCTTCTTGATCAGCTTTCTTGCCTGTCTCTTGCTACCCTCAGCATCTTGTGTACAGGCCCCACTGAACTCAACTAATTTCTGCTAGCCAGGAATTACTTTGTCTCATTTGATCTCTAGACCTCAGAAATGATGCTTTTCTCATTTCCTCACCAGAGTTAAGAGTCAGAACTCAACAGATTTTGACAGCACAGCTTGGTTATGTTGTAATTTTAATTTTGCGGTGCTCCCTACTGGTTGGCCTTTCTCTTCCACGCTACAATTCTTGCTGTTTTTAATAAACTCACCTTGGTCTGCTGCTCATTTTAATCAGCACATATGGAAAACACCAGGATTCTTAATTTTTAAAATCTAGTCCTCTTGAAGGAAATTTAAGGAACCCATGCTAACCCCCGTGTTGAGACCCTTGGGGGAAATGTGCCGTAAGGTTGCATGACAATGTTGCCGTGCTAAAATAATGACAAAGGAACTCATGTGGTAGCACAGTGATCTGAGCAGTATCCTGTAGCTTCAAAATTCTGAACAAGTTTAACTAAAAAGTATCTTGCTAGGAAGGGAAAGGTATAAATCAATGTATCCATGGCAATAACATAATACCTGGCTGAAAATGACTTGAACAATGAAGACGTGTGTGATATCTCAGGATAAGAAGTTCAGAGGTGGGCAGAAGCAGGACTGGCACACAGGCTGGATGATGCCCCAAGGACCATAGCTTTGCACATTTCTTCTTTGCCTTCATTGTCTTGGTTCCAGCCTCTTCTTTAATTTTAAGATGGTGACAAAAACTTTGAATATCACCAACTCCAAGCATCATAAAACTCATAAAACAGCATCCAAAAGCAGTAAAGGATACCCTAGATGTCCCTATTTTTTTTTTTTTAATCATAGAGGAAAATCTTTTTCAGAAACCCCTAAAGAGTATCCTTTGTATCCTATTGGTTAGAAATTGGTGAGGGTCACACTATAAACCAATCCCTGGTAAAAGGGAATTGGATTACCACAGTTGTTATATAATTGGTATATTCATGCATCAATTCCTGCTATTAACCTCCCAGAGACCATTATCACCACATAACTAACAAAACCAAGATCCTATTAGCAAAGCAGATACGGGAAAGATGGTTGTTGTTAGTCAACCATATTTGCCATATTTAGTAAATTTAATTAATTTAAACCTAAAGTATTTAGGCATTAAATATGTAAGCATTAAGATATAACTGTGAAAATTTAAAAAAAAAGGGGGGGCTCCTGGGTGGCTCAGGTCATGATCCCAGAGTCCTGAGACTGAGCCCCTAGTTGGGCTCCCTGCTCAGTGGGGAGCGTGCTTCTCCCTCTCCTTCTGCTGCTCCCCTTGCTTGTGCTCTTTCTGGTTCTCTCTCTCAAATAAATAAATAAAAATCTTAAAAAAAAAAAAAGCTATAACTTTGGCCTACAAATAGTGCTCCAAATTGCTCTACTTCCATAATATAGGCTGGAGACAGTTCAGTGATGATAGACCATGAAGTAGAGTATCTTGGGATAATAAAAAGATTGCTTTCTCAATCCTCAAAATAGCAAACACACAGATGCAACTTCACAGACCATCAGAAAATAAATAAATAAATGAATGCTTTGTGGAATTGGCTTCTAATTATAATCAGGAAGTGGAATTCTCTGCCCCATCCCAAATTGGACTGAATCATAACATTGAGGAGTGGAGCCCAAGCATTAGTTTTTTTTTTTTTTTTTTTTTAAGCATTAGCTTCTCAGATAATACTGTGGCCAACTAGGGTTGGAAAACACTGCTCTAGAGTAAAGGCACTTTGAGTCACTTTGGACCTGCAAATCCCAGCATGATAGAAAATGACAGGCATTTTTATGTGGTTTACGGCTTCAACCACTTCCAGCCCTAGACCCTGGAGACTTAAAATTTTCTCCTCCTGCATTCTTTTCTTCATCTGTCATCAACATCCTCCACAATAACTCCTTCTGCTGCCCTGATCTTTCCCCTCCTCTCATCTCTCTCCCTTTGAATTGCCTGTACTAGTTTCTTAACAATTTCCCCTGCATCTTGATAGGGTGCAAAGTCATATCCAAACAAGCACCCCTAATTCCTTAGGCATGCTGTAAAAGACAAACCCAGCACAGACTGCTGATGGGTAAGGATCCGCTTCCTCCTTTGAGCTAATTCCACAGTGATTAACATTGGGGTCAACAAGTAGAACGGATTTGAAATGAGCTTTTGTATAAGGTTAGAATTTTTGAAGTTTCTACATTGTTTATATATCACCGAAAGTAAGGTTTAAAGTTTATTATTAATTTCATTCTAAAAGGTGCATGTCCTACAGGGTTTTTTTAAAGACTTTTTAAAAAATTTATGTGAGAGAGAGAACAAGAGAGAGCATAAGCAGGAGGAACAGCAGAGGGAGAAGGAGAAGCAGGTTCCCCGCTGAGCAGCGAGCCCGATGGAGGACTCGATCCCAGGATACTGGGATCATTACCTAAGCCAAAGGCAGAGCTTAACTGACTGAGCCACCCAGGTTCCGCTGTCCTACAGTTATAAAAATATTTTGAAGACATAAAAACAAATAGCTCTCATCTATTGAATAATAACTAAGCCAGAGAGGCAGCACCGTATGTTACCATGATCAGGACTATTGGGAGCCAGGTTTAAGTTCCAGCTGTTTACCACCTACTTAACCACGGTCAAGTCAATTAACCTCTCTGACTATATTTGTCAGGTGTGAAATGGGTACATCACCTCTCTTTCAACATTGTTATCAATAGCAAATAAGCGTTTATATTAAAATACTATAAACATTATTAACTAATTATTTGTATTTTTAGAGACAAAGAATGGTAGTTTATGTAGAACTATAGATGTATGTTATTCTTTCGCATAGACACATGAACTGTTTTAAGAGAAATAACATGAACATGTCTCTTCAAATAGTTAAGTATCAGTTTTAAATTGACAAGGAATAAAAGGAGTTTAAAGTCATACCATCTATGTATGATATTTGTAATCAAATATTTGAGTTTCTAAGGAGACAATTATTAATATCCTTTCCTCCCAGGAATCAGGTTATTGATGCATTTGAATCATGTGCCTGTGGATTCGGCTCAGCCAAATAATGAAACCAACCCAGAATTTAACTCAAGCATAGATGAATAATGTAACTCCTTGCAATTATATTTGCCAAACAAAAATATGTTTCACAATTTAGACTCACTGCCATCTTTATTAAGGTAAGGGTATATATCCATATCTGTAGCAATTAAATGTAAATTAATGTAATTACAAATTAATTGTGGTTAATTAACTGTGAGGTAATTAGTACTTCTTTAATAAATAAATGTCAAGATAAAAGGTAAGTATAACTAAAGAAGAAGAGTAAGAAAGTGTGATAAACTTTTGATTAGGTTGTATCACCAATGACTAGTTAACCTAATTTCAGTTCATCCACTAGTGTGCTAAGGATAATTTTTTGTCTTCCCTATAGTAAAACTAGTCAATGTAGTGTTTTCATATTTTAACATACAGAAGCTTAAATATTGCTACAGTAATATTTCTTCCTTAACCAGATGTTATCTTTAGACAAAAGTATATTTATGGTTTTATTTCTGTATATTTTTGCAAACTCATAACATTTAGTCTAATATGAACATACTATAAATGTCTTCCTCGGGACCTGAAGCGAGCTCTGGCCTGGCCCTGTGGCATCCGTGAAGGAGGGAAGTAGATGAGACTTGGGTTAGAAGTAATGGTGGATGTGTTCTGGGGAGGTAGGAAGATGGGATTTTCAGTTCCAAACACTCTCCCCTTTTTCCTCACAGCAACAGCAGAACAGGAACCTCTCAGCACTGGGCTCACAGCAGTATGTGATGTATTTTCCATTTTCGCTTTTAGAAGAAGAGTAAAAGATATAAGTTGTCCTTCTCCAACCAGAAAATCTATTCTTAGAGTCTCCCTGCAGCAAGGATCATGTGGGCATCATCTCTCTGTCTGTAATGATTAGTAACATTCTCTTCAGTTTGTCTGACTTGAAGATGGAGTGAAATGCCCTTGTCTTCTGGTTATAGTTTTGAGAGGACCCCAGGGTACATTGGCTGACAAAGTGACCAAGTCCCTAAACTCACAGCCTTTTCAGATTGATGGAGAGAAGCCTTTCCGGACATTGAGAGAGAAGCCTGTCTTACTGCTTGCCAGTACTTCCTCATCAGAGCTGCTCTTTCCATCTTAACCACCACAACCTGGAAGTCTGGGAAGCCCATATTTTGCCATGTCTAGAACTCTCATTGACACTAACTGACACACATTTATCTCACATTCTGGGTTTTCTAAGTTCCTTATAAATCTATCCCTTGGATTAGCGAGTTGATAAATGGGCTCTGGCTTCCAAAGGGTGACATGATCATTTAAAACATTATACACCACTGCTTGTCTTCTGCAAAGCCCTGGCAATATTTCCAAGTTAACCTAACAGAGACTTCTAAGACAACTGTGGCATCACAGTTATATTTTTTTTTTTAATTTTTTTATTATATTATGTTAGTCACCATACAGTACATCCCTGGTTTCTTTCTTTTTTTTTTAATGATTTTTTATTATATTATGTTAATCACCATACAGTACATCCCCGGTTTCCAATGTAAAGTTCGATTATTCATTAGTTGCGTATAGTAAGGAGGGCACGTATTGCATGGTGCACTGGGTGTTATACGCAACTAATGAATCACGGTTATATTCTATTCAGGATTCTGTCTAATATACAGTTCCAGATTTTTCTGTAAAATAATATAAACCTGATTGGCCATAATCTCCCATTTAAACCATTAAAGTCCACAGAGAATGTTGGTTCCTTCTTCTCAGATGTGAAAATCTCAGATAAGCCACTTCTCATGAAACTGCTCCCCAACCAAAGAGCAGCCTTGAAGAGCTAAGAGATTCTTTTTCACCCTTCCGTAAGTCTATAATGTCTCTGGAAAACAAAATGTGGAACACAAAATTTCATGTTTGCACTGCTCCTAGATCCTCTTTTGATAACACTGTATATCCTTACAATGGCATACCCTTCTCTAGATCCCTTCTGCCTACCTACCACATCTGTCCATCCTTTATGTCCCTGCTATTATCCACCACATGAACTTCAATGAATTCCTAATATTATGTAGAAAGCCTACAGTAAGTTTTGGAAGGCTTGGTACGGTGGTATGGATCAAAATTCATCAACTATGCAAGAGATTAGGTGTTCCTTTAGAATGATGGAGATTACCATTGTTATAGGCTCCCCACTGATTTTTTTCCCCTAGGCTCATAAATTAAATCCTCTACATTATGCCCTCTAAGGCCCTATTTATTCAACTATAAAGTTCCAATGTGTAAAACCAAAATACTCAGAAAAAAACATTCTGTGCATCAAATAACTGAAAAGGGCCTATTCTAGATGAGACTGTCTTCTAAAGGGAGAGATTTTGTTCTGCTCTCTTAGAGACAGAGAGAGATTAATTTATTTCTAATTCCAATCAGGGATGACTTGAGTGGGTGCTGAGCTGCAGTTTGGGTAAGGTTTAGTTACACTAGTTGGTCACCCTTACTACAGCACGCTTCCACAAGGCTTTCTTTGGAGAGGCTATCACGTCTTGCTACTTAGGTCGAAATGATTGAGGGAGAGTCATTTCTGCTCTTCAGAGATTTTAGTATGAATCAGGTAGCTTTCTGCCTCATTCAGCTTCAAAACTTGCACATGCCCTGAGGGAGAAGCTGGCCTCACATGTTAAGGTTCATCATTCCATTCATGTGCAAATGCTAAAATCTCTGTTGGGTTCTTGTGCCCCACAGAAGATCCAAGTCTAAAATCTCAGCCTTTAGCTGTAAGGGACCCTAGGTAGAAAAGTGGCAAGTGACTACAGGATCCTGCATTGTCAATTAGACCTTCGCTCTCTGACTTTCATTCAGGTCGGTTTTATCTTTTGATCCTTGTCCTTGGCAGTTCTTTGTTTCCTGAATTCCTTGAGATGTGGAAGATTGCATGCTACTTTAGAGAAGCTTTCAATACAGCTGCTAACGTCCTATGCAGCTAGACTTCAGCAAATATCATGTAGGGAAAATCACCATGTCTTTGAGGATTATCCGATTTCCAATTTTGTTGCTGCACTCCTGCACAACCAGTACAAGATATGCTGGGAACTCTTTCTGCCAAAAGGGAGCTCTGCCTGTGCCAAACCTCAATCCTTGGCCTCTAGGCTACACCAATAATGAGAAATGCCCTGGGGACAAATGTCTGCAATCCTCAGCTCACTTCTGAGAGCATTCCCTGGAATTTCATCCAATCTAATCCCCTTCACATGCATAGTTATGTGATGACTTTAATTATACGATTTTAATGTTTTACCTAGCTTTCCCAGCTGTCTTCAGTGGCGGTATCAATCTATAACCTGCTACCTTTACTCAGGGGCAGAAATCTTAAGTGGGACAACCTACTGGATTTTCATCAGTCCTACTCTAGTATATGACACCATCTACAAGCCTGCTTTGGTCCAGTGATGTCTTTATTTCTTCAAATTCCTTTTCTCACCCTTATGACTAATTCTCTACTTACACTTGCTGAAGGGCAGCAGAAAACACCACCCCAAAATATGCTGCTTTGGTGTAATAATTATTTTGAGCTGTAGGTACTTGAAAAACAGCAAATGCTGGGAGAATCTTTGTCCAAACTCCCCTTACTACCTAAAGACAGATCCCCCCAAAGGAAACCAATTGTTATAAATCCCTTCTCTGGGAGTTTCATCACCCAGGCAAGATTGATTCATCACAAGAGGGCACTGGAAATCAAACCACACCCAGACAAACTTTGTCACAAACTATCATACCTCCCACCTATTCTTCTACAAAGCCCATTCATCTTACCCAAAAAACATTTATTCTCCCCCAAGAGGCCTGCATCTCCACTCTCCTTTCCACATTAAGATGGTATGTAAGTCCGAATTCTAAGGCATCTCAGGAAGTTACTCATTTTTCCCGTGGTATGCATATTAATCAACTTCTGTTTTTGCTTTTTCTCTTTTTTTTCTCCTATCTATTTATCACAGGAGTCTCAGATAATAACTCAGAAGAGTAGAGGGAATATTATCCTCCCCCACCCAACTAACCAATGAAAGTTTTTAGCTCTCACCCCTCTAATTCATTCTTCATACACTTTATCCTTAGAGACCTCATTTTGTGCCATGGCATGATTGTCCTTGCAGATGTTCATGACATTAAATATACATGTTCCTTATCATACATCTCTTTTTGAATATCTCAATTTTACTGAAAATGTATATTTCTAAACTCATCTTTCATCTTAAATTTCATCCATTTCCTGAATCCTCTATCTCAGTGACTATTGGCCCCAGAATAGTACTTTGTCATATCCCTACTTATTTCTAGCCTTCAGTTTTTTAGGATCCCACCCAAAGTTGTTAATGGTTTGACTCACTTGATAAATAGGTATTAATGAAAAATCTAAATGTATTAAATGTCACATCAAACAATCAAAATTAAACTAGAAAGGAGTATACATATTTCCTTTATAAGGATAAGGGGTCTAAATAATGGCAATTATTTTTTTTTTTTTTTCATTTTGGAGTCTGTATCTCTATATGACTCAGGCCACAGGATCAATAGGAACTTCTCTGTGTTTATACAGGATATATCTCTTGCTTCTCTCACACATCTTATCAAGAATTCCAAGGTACTTTTCTAAATACACATTATCATAAAATATATGTCCTAGAGGACAAAAATGTCTAGTAGAGAGGAGAAGGTGTTAAGAATTTTGCAAACTAACATAGTGAATCACAGATTAGGGGAGCTGACATAATAATAAAATACTATGAAAACAGGTACTGATGTTCTTGTCTTGAAAAATCTTTTGGAAGTTCCTATTCTTCAAAAGGATATACAGTTATTAACGACATCAACAGACTCAAACCTAGTATCAGCAGTTAACTTAAATTTGGGGTAACAAATGAAATACAGTCATCAATATTTTTTTTATTAATCTACCTAATTCTACAAGATGCCTTAGTCTTTTCCACTTGTAAAACTAAAAACTAATACATAAAATATGTGACAGAAATAATCTCACATGCATTTTTGAAATCTTTGTGGAAGTATAAATCCTTATAATATCTCTGGAGATGCAGCATTTTATTTTGATTTATTATTTCTGTAGCAAATCGGAGCTCTAAAACTTTCCATTTAGAACATCCAATTAGCATGGCCCTTGTACCACAGGGTGGATGCTAACATGGGATTTGGCCACTTGAATTCCAAAGTAATGCTGAGAGCTGGAGAAATAATCACAGTATTTTAAAAGTTCTATTGCTCCCAACACAAAGTGAATTTTATTAGAGTATCTTGTATTACCTGGCACCTATAACTCCCACTCGGATTGGCAGTTCAAAGTTGTAATTTAGGGTTCATGGGAACTAAGGTTCACTCAGAGGCAGTATTTTATACTCTTTGAAAAAAAAGTGTGGCTGTTTTTTTCTCCATTGTTCAGCTATACACATTAAATATTGTCATAAGAATTCCTTAAGAAAAAGGAGGTTCCAAAACGTGTCATGATGAAAAGTCTCGAGACATTCTGCCTGGATCTGAACTCAGAAATCATCACCCTCTTATAATATGACCCTTCCGAAGTTAGCTAACCCCTTTCAGCTTCAGTTACCTTGTCAATGTAATGGATTTGTCAATCCCACCTGACCAACGGAGATTTTTCAGTTAATTGAAATGATCTATACAAACACTTAACATACTATCTGACACAGAATAAACACTCAATACATGCCAGCAGTAATAGCAATGGTCATCAATAATAATGTGAAAATGTGATATTGACACGGAGTCTAAGTTAAAAGTTCTCCCCTTCATGTATCCATTCCATTGACATCACCCACTTTCATCAAAAGGCTAATCCTTTTTCTTTGCTAATCTCTTTGTCTGCACATCTTTTATTATAAATAAGCAAGCAGTTTCATTTTCTACTTTTGGAAATAGTTTTTATGGAGGACAATTGAGCTGCAATTCTTTTAACCACACGTTTCTCTATTGTGAATGAAAGAATATATTTAGTGTTCAGTCCTGGGTCAAAAATGGAGCTATTTCTTCCTCATCTAAATTTAGCATTTTCAGTCCAATGTGTCTCCTCTCAGCCCCCCACAACCAAAGTGTAATTTTCTCTTTCATTACAGGCATTGTTAACGATTTCATTTGATCCCAACACTGTATTTATCTTGGGTTTTGCTCTACCTCTAAAATGTAGTGGGCTAATTTTAGGACTATACTGAAGGGTTGAAATGTGTTATTTCTAAATTTACTCTTGCAGCAAATTTTCATGAATAATAGAATTTAGTATTCCTTCTCCATTATCTGGTTATAACCACTATTACAATGCAGTATTCTTAGGCAAGTCTTTACATTTTAAAATCTGTTATATAAAGTTTCCAAAAAAGTGATATAAATACACACCATTCCAAGTTACTAACTGAAATCTACCTGAGATGACCTAGTTTTATCATATTCTTAGTTTTAAAAAAGGTAGTATCTATAAATTTTGATCTTTTGTAGAAATTATTGTAATATTCACTCATACGTAGACATTCTACTCTAAATATACTTTCAAACGGTCTTGTGAATGCTACACATATACTTGGGATTTTGTAAGCCATGCATCTTTCTGTGCACAGGGAAATGACCCTTTTTTCTCCATTTTCTCTTTTCCCTTTCCTTTGGTCAAAATCTCATATGTTTAAACCTATAATCAGAATTTTCTGCTGCCAGTGCATCTTAGAGGAACAGTTGAAATATGCAAGAACCAGCCAAATTCAAACACAATTCAAATGCAAGTCAAGGGGAGTACTCAGAATATGAATATGAGTCATTAGAAGAACCACAAGAACCTTAATTAAGGCAATTATTCAATCTATAAAAATAATATTTAAAATAACAATCCTAAGAATTGTTCAAAAATAGTACTGTGCCAAACATGGACAGTTGCCTTATATTGCACTGCCACTGCAGTTGGTGGAGGAAAGGATGGCTACCTTACTTACATCATATACAATTACACACAGACGCGCATGCACACACAGCCACAAACACGCAGACTGCATGATACCACTTGTTTACACTCAAAAAGCAGAACTTTAAAACTTTTAGCACACAATATAGAGTAGTATGTTTATCATATTGAAATAGCTTAGAATTTCCTTTTTTAAAAGATTTCTTTATTTTAGAGATAGAGAAAGTGGGGATTGGGGGAGAAGGATAGAGAGAATCTCAAGCAGATTCCCCACTGAGCGCAGAGCCCAATGTGGGCCTTGATCTCACAACCCTGAGATCATGACCTGAATCAAAATCAAGAGCTGGGTGCTCAACCCACTGAGCCACCCAGGTGCCACACTAGCTTAGAATTTCTTAAAATAGTCAAACATAAAGGAAAATATCCTATGTGCCACTACACTGAAACTGAATGTTTCCCTACATCAAGTCATTCTACAATACTAACAAAAGATACTTTCAATATAAACTTCTAAAGATAAACTAAAATATATAAACTTACCTACACATTAAAAAGTACACATAATATGCAATTCACAATGAATATGAGAAAGAAATGAAGTACTAAAAATCATAAAAATGTTGAACTTTACTAGAAATAAGATAGGTGCAAAAAAGTATCACAATATGCTTAATATTCATCTTCTGCAAATAGTCATGAAACTTAAGTTTTTAATGACAGCTCCTTTTGTTTTAAAACCTAATTTATGCTCACCTTACAATCTATCAAACCATCTGGATAAAATCATTTACTTAGTTTAATCACCACAGAAAACCTTCACTCCTGAAGGATAAACGTCTAAGTTGATATGACTGTCATCAGAAAAAATAGTAAGATCACAAGTTTGTGAAATTTTTCAAGATTCATTATCTGGCCCATTATGCAATTTTTCTTGGTACATTATCTACATATACTTTAAAATAATGTATATTCTGTCGTTGTTGTACATGTTGCACTATAAATTATTTAGGTCAAGTTGGTTGATCGTATTCAAATCTATGCCCTTGTTTATTTACTTGCATTCAAAGATTTCAATACATATTATGTTCATATTTTAGAATATAGAATCAACACAATGTTTTTCAGTTTAATAAGAACTCTTCAATTTACAGATTTGTTCCATATAAGTAACTCAGTTTACCTACAAACAAGGAAGAATAAGGAGGTGGAAGTAAGCTTTTGGTCTCTGGGCTCATTCATGCAGTTTCATACCATTAGTCTACAGGCTTAGGGCTGGGCCCAGCTGGGTTTATTTATTCTTGGTCTAGTAGTTTCAGAAATTACTGAGAGTGATGTTACAGTCTCCAGCTGTGATTGTGAATTTGTCTATTTCTCCATTTAGATTTGTCAAATTTAGTCTATTTTTAAAGTTCTGATATTATGTACATACATATTTAGGACTGTCATACTTTTCTGGGGAATTGAATTTTTGCCATTATGAAATGCCCTTCTTTGTCTCTGATAATACTCTTTACAGCCACACCAACTTTCTCCTGCCTCCTCTTAGCATGGTATATGTTTTCCCTATATTTTTTATTATTAGCATTTTTGTCTCTTTGATACAGAATAAAATCAGGGCTTGATCTTTTACTCAGACTGACAACTTTTGCCTTTTTTGGGGGGGGAGTGCTCAATGTGTTTACATTTAATGTAATCACAATATAATTGCTTTTTAAAATTATTATTTATTTACTTTAGAGACAGAGAGAGAAAGAAGGAGAGAGTGCATGCACGCGCCAGCCGGGTGGAAGGGCAGAGGGAGAGGGAAAGAGAATTCTAAACAGGCTCTATGCCCAGCGCAGAGACCCATGCAGGGCTTAATCTCAGGACCCTGAGATCATAACCTGGGCCAAACCAAGAGTCAAAAGATTAACTGACTGAGCCCCCCGGGCACCCCTATAATTGCTTTTTTGTTGCTGTTCTATTTTTTAAAATCCATTTTCCTTCTAATTATTTCCTTTGAATTATTTAAAGACATTTAGCATTCTACTTAGATTTTTTCCTATTCCAACCTTTGGCCAAAAACATTTTAACCTTTGATCATAAAATTATGTATATCCCCCAATTCAGACTCTGTCCACTCCCTACTTCCCACCTGCCCACTTTCCACTTCTCTTCAACCTGAGCAGCAAATTTCAGCTACTTCAGCAGCCCTCATCTCTAATCTCTTCAGTTTACACTTGACCTTCCTCAGGCAAAAGTCTGAGACACCTGAGTGGCTTACATTATTTGTTTTCCTTTTTATTAAGGACCAAAGATTTTTACTTCTCTTTATACAATGGCTGCAAACAACTGAACCATACATCTTGTCCACTTTCATAGATGTTTATGGCAACATGGCAAGCGAAGTACCAGTTCTTATGTATTGGTGGAAGAAAAATATTCAGGAATTACTTAAAGATGAATACTAATTATCAGTAGACGAGGTTCTGGGGCGCCTGGGTGGCTCAGTCATTATGCGTCTGCCTTTGGCTCAGGACGTGATTCCGGTGTCCTGGGATCCAGCCCTGCACTGGGCTCCCTGCTGGGAGCGTGCTTCCTCCTCTCCCACTTCCCCTACTTGTGTTCCCTCTCTCGTTGGCAGTCTCTCTCTCTCTGTCAAATAAATAAATAAAATCTTAAAAAAAAAAAAAAAGAAGAGGTTCTGAACCTACCTAAAAACCCAGACATTCACTGTAACTATCCTAGGGGCCTACCAGAGTTCTGTACCTTTTTTTTGTTGTTGTTCAAATATACTGCTGTTTCATGGAGTGTGAGCTACATTTTAAGGCATCAGTGGTGGAATATCTTGCATCATAACCAGGACTTTCTGCAGACCTCATTTTTTTTGCTTCCAGGTCACATCCAAGAGTAGACAGTCCTTAAGTAATGCAGTAAAGAGGTCAAAAGAGGATGCCCATATATAGGAAATGTCAGTAAAACCAAAGGATGTCCATAAAGTGCTGTGTCTCCTCCCACAGGATGGGAGGTGCAAGTGCAGCATCTTGTCTCTCATTTTAATTGAATATTTACTTTATCTAAATTTAACATACATCAATATTCTTAGAATTTGTTTTTTGTTTCATCTATCTTTAGTTCCATTTTTTCTTTCTGTCCTACTTGCTTATTAGATCAATTATATTTCATGTTCTGCTTTATCTCTTCTATTTGTATTTCAGATACACATTTTTGTTTTATTTATTAGTATTTTATTGGTCGGTCAGGGGATTAAAATATCCATGTTGCATTCATGCCATTTTATTATGAATATTATATCACTTGGAATATAATGTAGAATATAAACCCCTTACAATCCATTACAACTTGGCCTCTAGTTCTTTTGTGACCGTGATATTTCTGTTGATTTCAAGGAACGTATTTCCATTTTAGCAACCCTATCATCATCTCTGAGCTACAGAGAATTAGCACTATAAGAACGTTGCATTCTCACCAATTCATTAGTTTAAAAACTAGTGTAAAGTTCTTTTAAGAGCATTTTTAGAAGATGACTAAGCAGGTTCTACATAATATTTCCATTGCAACACTCTCACCTCTCTGGCCGTCATCTATTGTATGCCAGGGAGGAGCTGACATTTCAAGTTCATTAACTGTATGCCATCACTGAGTCCAAGTTCAATTTATCTTTAGCAGATTATTAAAACTATTCCCCTGGGCTTCAGCCAAGATATTGAAATTCTAATCCCTTGTAACCACTTCCATATTAATACAGTAATCCTATTGAGCCTTGCATTTCTCCTCCTTGTTACAACACCTTCAGTATCTAATCTTATGCGTCCTCTCCACTGACATTGTCTGGTGAGAACTTGCCATTCTTTTGGTGTATAGTTTTCACCGCCATGGGCATTCCTTGTAATTCCCAAGTGAACTATGTTCAATGTCATAGATTGAATGTCTGTATCTCCTTCCCCCCTCCACCCCTACCAAATTTATATGTTGAAATCATAACTACAATGTGATGGTATTAGGAAGTAACACCTCTGGGAGATAATTAGGTCACAAGGGAATTACAAGGAATGCTCATGTTTCTATTGTTCCATCTCCTCTCCTGCTTTTGCTATTCTTGCCCCTTATATAGACCATTGTGATTACATCAAACACACCTGGATAATGCAGGATAACCACCCTACCTCAAGATTTTTAAACTAATGCTCTCTGTAAAAATCACTTTTACTATGTAAGATAACACAGTCTTACTTAACACATCTTTACTATGTAAGGTAACAAATGGGAATTAGCATACAGATATCTTTGGGGGCCTATTTTTTGGCTTAATACAAGTGGCATAATGTTTACATATAATTACCTTACGTTGTTACATACCTTTGTTACAGTGTAGCCATAAAGACGTCTTTAATAGAAAATCTAAAAGGTTTATAAATCAATGAAAGTTCTGAAAGAATCCTCAAAAAATGAAGAAAAAAACAGAAACTGGCATAGCAATATTGATCATGCTGATGTCCAATTAGCTCCATCAGATATATTGTAGTATACATAATATGCAGCTAATTAAAATTAATTAACTTGCTAAAATTTAATGTAAGCAGAATAAACATGGTGGCATATTGTAAGAATTCCATCCTTGCCCTAGGGAAATTATTCAAAAATTATCCAAAGCAAGTAAAGAAATGAAACCACAAACTTTATTTTCAAGTCAAGTAAGAGCAAGCAAATATTCAAGTCTTAAAAATAGGTGTGAGGGCAATTTAACTGTTAAATTGTGTTAAATGAACTTTGGCTTCGTAGAATAAAGCACACATAGTCATGATCTATTATTTTTTTACTAATATTACTGTATGTTGTTTGGTAACATTTAGAGATGTTTTATCCATGTTCTTGAATTATATTAAGCTGTAGTTATCCTCTTATAGAATCTTTGATTTGAAAAGCAAGGAATGCTGACCTATAAAAATGAGCTGGGCAGTTTTCCCTCTCTTTTAATTTTTGGGAAGATTTTGGGTAGAACTGGTACTATTTCTTTCTTGAGTGTTAGCAAGAATGCACAAAGGGAAGACAGTATGAAGAAACACAGGGGAAAGGCCATATAGAAATGAGGGATTGGACTGATGCATTTACATGCCAAAGAACACCAGAGATTGCCAGCCAACTACTAAAAGCTAGCAAGAGGCAAAGAAGATCCCCCAACAGTTCTCGGAGGGAGCATCATCCTGAAATACACCTTGATTTTGGATTTCTAGCCTCCAGAACTAATACATTTCTGTCGTTTTGAATCACCCAGTTTATGGTACTATCACAACAGCCCTAGAAAACTAATACGGAAGCAAAATGGTAAAAAAATGAAAAGAAATATGAAAGGAAAAAAAAAACAGAAATAGGTTCAAAAGTGGTGCATAATTATCCAAAGAGGAAGTACAAATATCTCTTAATTATATAAAATAATATGATCAATTTCATTCACAGTAGGAAAAATGCAAACTAAAATTGCATTCCATACCATTTTTTACTTTCCAGATTGGCAAAAAACTCAATATATTACAGCATGCTTTATTGGCAAGTGTACAGGGAAATAGGCATTCTCATGGATTTTTGGAGGAAGTTTATAAGTTTATAATACAAATCTATAGATATCATCTATGGCAATCTGTGCCACCAAAAAAAAGGGGGGGGGGCCAACACTTTGATCAAGAAATTCCACTTCCAAGACTTTATTCTACAGCTCTTCTGCACAGATACATAAAATGAGTTACTTGCATATTTTTTGTTTCCAGCAAAATACTGGAAGTTATTTTAATGCCTATCAATAGAGGACAGGTTTAATGAGCCACTATAAATCCACAAAAGGGCATAACATAAGGCTATAAAACAAAATAAGAAAACTCCATATGTGTTGAATATAAAATGATCTCCTAGATGCATATGTAAGAGAAAAACACAAGATTGGAATAATGTGTATGGTTTACTACAATTTATATTAAAAATAAAAAATCAGTTTATATTTGTAAATAGATTCTTATTATATATGTATCAAATTTTTCCAGAAGTAAAAATCATTAATGATATTGTTGACCTATATTAATTTGTGTGGTTGAGGGACAAGAATATGAAAAAAGAATTTTGCTTTGTTATTTTGTACATTTCAAATTTTGAATATTGTCATTTCTGTATTAAAAATTTAGAGAAAAATAATATTTGATATAATTCAGCATGATTTTATTAAGCATGACATCATGTAGAGTTCTTTGGTTTAATTTTATTAATTTAACAAATACTTAAATGGTACTCTCTCTGTGCCAGTTACTGTTCTAAGACTTTCGGCCTCTTGTGGGTCTGGTGATTGGCATTCTACCAGAGTCGCACAGTGTAGAGGTGGGCATTTATCCAAAGTAATTGATGCTGAGAATCTGAAAGTAAGAGACATCTACTAGCAGCTATTAAGTATGCGGTCCAGTGTTTTATTTTAAAGGATTACAAAAGTGACTGAAGTCCAATTTTTACCTTAAAGGTCTCACAAACTAATTTATTACTGAAGTGAACATTTATAAACCTTAATTAGTAATGGCTGTCCTAATGAGATTCTTTTATTTGGCCTAACTTGTGAAATTGTGGCCTTCAGTTTATCTACTTACAGTAAATTATTAATGTTCAAATTCTGCTGGTTTTGTGAGTCCTCAAAGCAACTAATACCCCTGGTATTGTATGTAGTTACCATTGCGTAAGATTATAGGGGATGATTCTTGATAAGATTCTTGTGTGTCTATATGTTTTGTGAAAAAACATTAATGGCTATTCTGGACTGCTTTTTTCAAAGATATTTGTATAGTAAAAGGACTTGGAAAGTAAAGATATTGTCTTCTGGGATGGCAGGCAGATATGTTTCCTAACCAGAATTATCTTCCTTCAGAGCAAAGGTTGGACCAACAGTTACCCCCTTACAAACAGCTACCTTCTTATAACACTGGGGTTTCCTATGATCAGGATTCCTCTCCTGTGACACAAACCACCATGTATACAACATCCAGTGACCCTTCCTAGGGTCAAGGGGGACAAGAGAAAACAGATGCAAAAATTAAGTTCGTACTGCCTGCCATGCTCTTGTCCTTGACTCAGGAGTTAGCAGTCTCCTGTTAACATCTATGAAACTGTGGCAATCTAAATTCTTTGGTTGCATTAAGGCAAAAATCTCATGCCCTCCAAAACTTTTTTAGTGATTTTCAAAGAAATACTTTTCTTTTGTCTTTTCTTAGTTTTGGGTTTTTTTTTGTAAGAGTACTTCCAGATACAAAGTGGACTCCTATCGTGATGTTTTACTTATTTTTCGAAAAAAGGATCTAGCAAACCTTAAAATTTTGAGAATGGTGGTAAAAATGTTAAGGATGCACACACGCATACATGTTAATACTTATTACTTCAAAAAATTATATAATATCTTTAAAAACAAATAATCAACATGACTGATGAACATATGCCTATCATTCATATTCTCAAGCAACTGAACTCATTTAATTTGAAAAAAATGGGTTTAAAGCCAAAAGAAGTATTTTTGTTTTCCAGCCATTTATTAAAAAAACTTATAGTGCTAAGGTTATTTGATTCACTATATAGATTCTTATTCATAAGTGAGTTTATGAATAAGAATAAAATCATTATTAAGCTAGTTTGCTTATCTTGATGTTATAAATCAAAGCCACACACATTTATATATGTGGAAAATATGTAATTTGGGGGAATCTTAAAATATTTGTAGGTTTTAAGAAAGAACGCATCTTCCATAATGTAATTCAGATGAATGTTATAGGAGTTAAAGTATGTTTCATTTCCGAAACCTCCACTTTTAAGGAACTAGACTAAGAATATAATTAAAAACAGAAAATGATGTAGTATTATATAATACAATGTATCTGCAACATGATAAAACTACAGGAATTCTGTATATCTCACAATTAAAATATTGTAAAGATATACATATTTAAAATCTGAGTCCACTGGGGCGCCTGCGTGGCGCAGTCGTTAAGCGTCTGCCTTCGGCTCAGGGCGTGATCCCGGCGTTATGGGATCGAGCCCCACATCAGGCTCCTCTGCTATGAGCCTGCTTCTTCCTCTCCCACTCCCCCTGCTTGTGTTCCCTCTCTCGCTGGCTGTCTCTATCTCTGTCAAATAAATAAATCTTAAAAAATAAAATAAAATCTGAGTCTATTAACTATTATTTGTACTAAATTATGTGTGATTTTTTCGATTTTTCTAATTCTTTTCATCATGCTTGTATATGTATTAATAAAAAAAAGTAAAAAATTATCTCCTGCAAGCCTAAAACATCATATAATTTTTATAGTTTACAGAATAGTTTAAGATAATCATTTGCAAATTTATTTTCTTGTTATAGAAATAGGCAGAGAACTGATTATTCTTTGAAACCTTCTAGAAGTATCCAAGAATAAACTATTTAAATAGGATGAATCAACTTTAAACTTATGTGAAAAAAGTAGATTTATCTGATGGAGGTCATACATTTCTGTCTCTAACTTGCTCACAGGTAATCTGTGCAAGTCTCTACTATAAAAAATAGGGATACCATGCAGTATATTTTTCATCTTCATCAAACTGGATATAAAGAAGATCATAAATGTCTGCCTAGCAGGGGTACAATTAAAAAGGAAAGGAGAACAGCTTGAAGTAAATCTACTTTAGTCAATAACTATATTGTATGTATACTTTTATGTTATTGGAAATAAAAATTTAATATGCTGAGATTAGAAAATTTAGACTTTTAAAATCTTTACCAATGGAAGTAGTGAGAAAAGACGGCCACTAATTTTTTCCAGGTTTACTGAGGTGTAATTGGCAAATAAAAACTGGGTATATTTAAGGTGTTCAAATGATGCTTTGATATTCCTATACATTTTGAAGTAAATATCACATTCAAGCTAATTAACATGTCCCACATCTAACACTTCACATAGATACCTGTGTGTGTTGGGCGACAAGGAGTGCAGTGAGAACCCTAAGGTCTATTCTCAGCAAACTTCAGGAACACAATATAGTATTAGTAACTGTAGTCACCAGGCTATATATTAGATCCCTAGAACTTACTATTTAATAGCCACCATTTAAATTTGAAAGCAGGTTTTATCTCTACACTATACATAACACACTCCAATAAATTGTAGACAATTTCTTTGCTTTGGAAAATTATCAGAATACACACTTTAACCAAGTATAAGTAAATGCCCATTCTTCAGCTATGAATTGACCATTAATGTAAATGGAAATGCTCTTTTTGGGGAATGTAACTGATTATTAGGCTAGTTTGCTTGTAATCTAGAGATGTCTTTCCTATAGTGATGGTTATTCAAATTTGGTGAACTGTATTCCATAAACAAGATCTGAGGGGAAAAATCTGAAACAACAGTCTCTGAAACTCCATCCTTTAAGCACCCAGGTGACAAAGTGTGGCATGGATGTGCAGAAATCCTTTTTCTAGGTAATTCTGCACTGAAACCAAAACATTGTGTACCTGGGGTAGATCACCTAAGAACCACCATAGTCTGGGAGATAGAATGACTTCGTTGTGGCACAAGAAATGATAGGATGAATGAAAGAGATGAAATACAGTATGGGAAAAAGGGTAGACAATGCTTGCTAGATTGGATATCTATATATGGAGTTGTTCGTGAACCCTGAAGTCTACATTGAGTAAAACTCTAGGGTATTATATTACTCTAGGGAGTAAAGATTTGGTTAATCAACATAAATAGAGTCTTCCCTACTATCTTTTTATTTTAAAATCTGTACGAACAACTTCAAACTTAAGTAAAATAGAGAGAATAGTACTATGAACTCAAATATACCCATCACCTAGATTTAATACCTATGGATTTCTCTCTCTTCCCCTCCCTCCTGCCCTCCCTTCCTTTTTTTCCCCTCTGAAGTGTCTCAAGAAACAATTTCTCAGACATCTTGACTTTCTGCAAATGCCAAGATCCATCCCTTGGAGATTTAGAGTCAACTGATCTGGTCAGAAACAACGGACAGTGATATATGTTTTAAAAATCTCCTCAAATAATTCTAATGTTTAACCAGAGTCAAAGCAGTATCCAAATTTTTATTTGTTGTGTGAAGAGAGTATTGGACCTGAATTAAGGAGACCTAAGTTCTAGTGTTGAATAATATTTCTACTAAATAAAATAAAATTATATGACTCTTTTCAGCAAGTCACTTCATATTTTGGAGGATACATTTCTTTGGATGTAAAAAAAATGGTGTTTTATTATATGGCCCTTGTAGTCCTTTACACTTTTGATCATAGTCTTAATCTATGAAGTAAGATCAAACAAAAATTCCATTTCACAAAGGTTTAATTTCCAGGAACAAAACAAAACAAAACAAAATGCAATACACTCCAGAATATGTTCTGTTAAATTCTCTATCAATAAAATTGTGTGTGACTATGTAGGTACTAACTGAAAATAGCAAATACGCTTTTGAAATTTTAGGAATACTTTCTCATTATTTCAGTATATTAAAATGAAAACTTACTTTGTTTTTGTTAAGTGAAAACAGATGAACATCTAGAAGATTCTTTTATTAACTTTTTTCTTAAATAATCAGTCCTTATTTTCTGTCTCTCAAATAGTTCTGTAAGTGCTTTACAAATATTAACTCAGCTAACTCTTTGAGCACTTCTATGAAGTAGGTATTCTTATCTGCATTTTACAGAGAAGAAATCTGAGTCTCAGAGAAACTCATTAACTTGCCCAACACCATACTTCTGGTAAACAAGACATTCTGACTAACACAGAATTATAAATTTTGGTAATAATATTTTAACTATTAATGTTTTAAATTATACTTTATATCATCAGTGATTTGGTCAAAAGAGTATATACATTTTTTCAGATAGTAACTTCATGAGGATATTATACTAATTGATATGTGAATTATCATTATTATTTTATCTTAATATATATTTATTCTGTGGATATAAAATATGTATAATTAAGTTAAAAGTAAGTTACAAAGGCGTTAAATAAAAAAATTCTGGAACACTGTGATTTTCAAAATGCAAACGAAATATCCTTAGAGAGAGACATACTTGAGAAATTATTCTCTAATAATGTAATAATTATCATAATAAATATAGATTTATTTTTCCAAAATTTCCTTATTTGAGTTTCTAACAACAGCAAACCAGCATCACACAAAGTCTCACCAATAATTCAAAATGACTGAATTCAAAACTGGTAGCTGACTACAGGAAGAGCATGCCTTCCACAGAGGACGAGAAAATTTCTTTATAGTTAAGATGTTAACCATGAAGAACACGTTCTGCTAACACAAAACCTTTTTTTTAAATATTTTTATTTTGTTGTATTAGTCACCATACAGTACATCCCCAGTTTTTGATGCAATGTTCCATGATTCATTATGTGCAATATAACACCCAGTGCATCATGCAATATGTGCCCTCCTTAATACAAAGCCTTTTACTCCCTTTTTTGAACAAGGGAATTTTGAGTTATGGGATACGCTGAGGAAATGGTCTTTTCAGAATATTTCAGTATAAGCTGATTTGAGACTTTCAAATTACAGGTTTAAAAAATGTAGTTTTCATTAGCTTGCTTGGTTTTATGTTAATTTTCTATTTCTTCATACAGCATTGAAATTTTTTTTCTTTTTTAAAATTTTCAGATAGCTGTTGATATTAATGGTTTGTAAATGACAGAGAGTTCATAAGTGTATTTAGTCAACAAGCTACATCCAGTTGCCTAGAATAGTGAGCTTATTTTAAAATAATCAGGTCAAAGAATAAAGGAAAAAAAAAATCAGTGATAACATATGTTACCTGAGCCCCTTTACAGGTCTTTAAAGCAACTCTTGAAGGTTAATGAGTTTAACAAAACCTCTGCCATCTACTTAGACTGTTAGGACAGCATTTTCTGTAAGATACTTCCTCATGTTAGATTCATTTGTAGAGGGAATCCTGCTGCTATGCTTCCCTCTAGAATCCTTGACCTTTTACTGAACTCTACTGAGTTACTACCATCAAATGCCTATTGCTATTTAGAACAAAGCATATAGAGACTGCTAGAATAATCAGGGGAACTCCAAATATGGTATTTCACAATTATATTGTAAGTAAGCAGAAATAATGTAAAACAGCAATTTTATTTTAATAGAGAAAATTGTTAGAGAAATTATATTAATTCTACAATTACACAGTAATGCCATTTATATGTTTTGTGCTTTAACAATAAAACCCTAATTACAATAGTCACAAAAGCAAAGATAGCCATTCTAGTAAATATTAGGAAGATAAAAAAAAAAAAGTCATTTTAAGCTGACCTTCTGGTTAACGAAACATTCTCAGATTTGAGACTTCTGCTCACTAAGTTTCCTTGCACCTTGAGTTAGTGCTCGTAGGAGATCTATGACTAGACGATTGCTCACCACAAGACTCCCTAATTTGTTCCAAATTATCACAATTAAGGAAGGAGCTTTAAAGCTTCCATCATTACACAAAAGCTGCATTTGGTTTCATAGTATTCTGCTTTGGCATTATAATTAGATAGTTTTAGGGTATTTCATTCCCTTTGAAAAATTAAAACTGGAGTAATTGGTCAACAATTGCAAAGCTGTATTTAAGATATTATTCTACTCTTGGGTTATCAGAGTATTGTAATTTTGTCACAAAATTTACTCAAGATTGAAATTAATATTTTTAGTTTCCATTAAACACTAAAGTAATTTAAAATAACATTTATTGCATTTCTAAATGGAAACAGCTGATCTTAGAAAACGTTCTATGTTTCAGTTGAGCATAAATCAAATAGTAAATCACATTTATAAATAATTTTTAAAACAGATTTAGAGAGCAAAGAATGGGAAATTCATAAATAACTTTTAAATGTTTGCTAGTTTATCTCAGACAATACTTGATTAGTAACTTCGCTTAAAAGAATTTGTAATAAGAAAATAATTAGAGCAGTACACAGAGGATGTTCAACATTATGTAAGAAATGCTCATAAAAGCCTTATTTATAACATGCAAAATGTAGAAATCTAGATGCCCAAAAACAGGTAAATGAAGTTAAATGAACTGTATTACAGAATGCTATAGAGACAATATAAAAACAGTGACAATTCAGACTTTGAAGAATATTTTACAAAATAAAAATCTGCTTATGTATTTAAAAGGTAGCACATAGTGTTCTCCTAATTAAAACTATCAAATATTAAATTTCATATATTTATAGAAAAATAAACAGAAAAACAATGAACAATTTCTTTGCCTTGTGTGATTAAAGGATTTACTTTTTGTTTTAAATCTATTTCTTTTCTTCTTTCTCCAAATCTTCAATTAATATTCTTCATAATTCAAAATTTGAAAATAGTCAAAGTAGTTTACATTTTACTTTCCCTATATTGTTTTTAAACATAAAAAGAAAAGTCCTGGGTTTAGGAACTAAAAACTTCAATCTATGATTGCTTATACCTCATATAAGGAGTCATACCTTTTTCTTTCAGTGCCTTACTTCTGACCTGTTTATGCCACATTTACATTTACATATTGTCCTCAACTTAAATTGTAAAGTTTACTGATGGATTATGAAGGTGTACCAAGACCACAATTGCCAGATTTTTAATTTCCCAAGTTAACTAGTTCATTTTAACCTGTGAGGTGCAATACAGAAATGCTGCTGTCAAAGCAGCTTAGGTTTTAGATTCCAGTTCTGTCACTTAACGTATGACACAGGACAAATTAAGTAAACTTTAGAAAACCTCAGGTTCCGCATCTGTAAAATAGGAATAATTAAGGAACCTACTATATAGTTGTTGTTGTTTTTGTCTGTGTATATATGTGTGAGAAAGAGTAAAAAAAATATATTGGTTTATATACTAGTCAGGGTTCTCCTGAGAAACGTAACAGGAGAAATGTACAGATAGAGTGAGAGACAAAAAAAATAACTAATTGGTTTTCCTGATAATGGAAAGTTGATGAGTTGAAAATCTGATGGGGGGGGGCAGTAGGCTGGAGACTCAGGAAAGTGTCCAAAGGCAGAGCAGTTGGAGACCCAGAAGCGCCAATGTTGCAGTTGAAGTTTGAAAACAGTTGTAACATAATCCTCTCTTGCTTAGAAGGAGGGAATTCTTTCACTCAATTCAGGCTTTCAACCAACTGGATGAGGCCTCCCAGCAAGGGGGAGGGCAATGTGCTTTACTCAAAGTCCACTGATTTAAATATTAATTTTATCCAAAAACACCCTCACAGGAGCATCTAGAATATCTGACCACATATCTAAGCATTGTGGCTCAACCAAGTTGACACAGGGAATTAACTATCACAGTTCATGTGTAACATGATTTCTAGTGCACACCACAGATATTGTTAATATCAGCTTGTCAAACTAACTTGGTAATCAACTTTATAACTGGTCTTGCTTTAGTAACCCTAACTAAAATTACATAGAGCTACTTTACAAGTACTAGAGCTAGAAGAATATATAACTTTTAAAAAAGAAAAAGAGAAAGGAAGAAAAGAAGGAAGGAAGGGAAAGACAGAGAAAGGAAGGAAGAAGGAAGGAAGCAAGAGAAAGAAAGAAGGAAAAGCAAGCAGGAAAGAAATTCACAAAAAAGTGTACTTCTTTCAATTTTTTGTCTAAATTTCTTCAAGTTACAGAAATAAATACCAGCAAGTTAAAAAACCCACCTGAACTTCTTTCATATTCAAAACTGTGCCATAGCCTCTCTCAAAATTTTTCATGAATAAATGCTTTCTTATTAAATGTCAAAGGATAAGGTAAAAAAATGGTTTGCCAAACCATGGTAGTAGAACATGAATAAAATTTGTCTTTCCTGCTAAGGTTTGTATTATAGGAGCGCTGCCTGTCACTTCATGTAAGTCAGACATCTGTGGTTAGTCATCAATTCAGTGTTTTCCAGAATCTAAACAACAAAGATCTTCTCAAGAGATGCCACCTTCTTCAGAGCACACTTGAGCTTTTCATGTGTCATATACACTTCTGCTAGTTATTTGATGCTGAGATCTTCTGGACCAGTAGATTGGAAAGTGCACCGGCAGTTTTTATTTTTGAAATATTTACAAGCAGAAACTTATGTCCTTCAGATAAGTTGCTCTCTAATTCTGCGGCAAAGTTGTATTGCTGCAATTTCTCTTCATCGTAACTGCGAGGAGCAAATATTTCTAGGATCAGAAGTTCTCATTCTCTGTACATTCCCTTGTGTACTGGTGCATATTCTCTGCTAGCCTCCTGAGGAGTTCATGAGAGGTCGATTTTCTGATATTTACATGTGAGTTCTTTATTCTGTTTTTCACACCTCTTGTATAGCTTCCTATGCTGTTCAGAATTCCAATGCAATTTCCATTTTTGCTCCACTGTCATTTGTATTTGCCTCCTCCACCCCTAACCCTGATACTTACAGCATCTTCTCATTTCAGGTGTTCTAATATTCTTAATGGGATTTCTTGAAATGGACTTTTTTTTTCCCCGCCTGCTATGTTCTAGGTTTCTATCAATCTGGAAAACCGTAACTCTCTTCCTTGGGAAATTCTGTTTTATTATCATAATGAACATTTTTACTTTCCTTTTTCTCTGTCATTCTTTCTGTAAATTTACCATTATAATGCAGATGTTATGCTTTTTGAATTGATCCTACAAGACATGTTTCATTCATCATTTTCTTGTATTTCATCTTACTATCTTGGAAATTTCCTGAGGTTTAGTCTACAATTCTGTTACTAAAGGTCCTTTAATTTCAGTCATGAACTTTCATGGGGCTTGAGGCAAAAGTAAAAATGGAGAGCCACATACCATATGCCTATATATAAACAATTGTCAATCATGATAACGTACTCTGAAAAATATGTTCTATTCTCTTACTTTAATAAAAATACTTTTAAAATTCAGAATTCTCAAACTCCTTGGAATTCCATGCCAAGATACAATGGTATACAGGGATAACCCTCTTCCTCTCTACCACCTGACCCCCTTCTCTGCATATACCCACCTCTGTTTTACACATTATAGTGATACACCACACACATGCAAACATCTCTACTACCACATCCCAGTCTAATCTATACTCTGTAAAACAGCTGTTCTTGGTTACTCTGGGCCTAGTGGGGCATACATTGGTAGCATAGTCCATACTTAGAGGAAATCTAATAAAGAGCCTTGTATTATCCTGGAAAGCAGTTGTGCAAGGCATTTCAGAGTCCTAGCTACCTGGAAGGTTGGAGTGGGGTCTTAGGTTCTGGGTAGGCACAACTTCGCTCACTGAAAAGTGTCATCCTCAAAGAGTTATGACCAACTAAAGCCAAAACAGAGTCTTCTAAAATATGGCACCAGTACAGAGTGGCCTGGCATTACAGAAAGCTTTTTAACAATAACTAAACTATTCCAGTCAAGCACCACAGAAACACTTATGGACCTACTACCACCCATACCAGCCAAAGCCAAGAAGGGTAAATAGACTTCTACCCTTCTGAGGTTCTTAAGATATTCCCAACACACTCATCCTCCTCCCAGGTCGTGTCAGAGGATAGGTAAGAAAACAGGGATTTCATCTCTGCTGGTAGATAATGAGCTCCCTGTCCCTAACCTACAATGTTAATGCAGACCACGTAGAGAGTCTGGATTTCCACCCCCCACCTAGGAGAATGAGACTCTCCTCCCATTCCCCATGGTGACAGTGTCAGAGGAAGTCTGGTGGAAAGTCAGAACTTTTACCACCAGCCAGTGATAACGAGGCCAGCCTGACTATGGTGTGATCCACACTGAGCAGGAATTTCTACCTCAAGCCCAATATAAGCAGAAATGAGACGCCACCCCACCACCTGTCACAATGTCAATGGAGCACAAGTTGTAAACCTGAACTTCTACCTCCACCTGACATAACAAGGCAGCAAACCCCCTTTTACTGCCAGAAGAGAGTCAGAGAAAACCAGCTAAATCAGGTTTAAATAAAATCCAGAAAATCAGGATATAATATAAAAATGTTCATATTTCAATAGATCACTTGTCATACCAAGAACCAAAATGATTTCAAGTCAGCTGAAGAAAGATAATAGATATCAACATCAAGGTGGCAGATTTGGGGAACTGTCAACCATTTTAAAGCACAAATGTAAAAATGTTTCAATAACAATTATGAACATACTTAAAACAAATGAAATGACAGAAATACCCAGAAAGGAAATACATTTCAGTGAAAACATAAAAGATATAAAGAAGAACCAAATGGAAAATCTTATACTTTAAAAATGTAATAACCAAAATAAAAAACTCAGATGATGAACTCAACAGCAAAATGAATTATTAAGAGGAAAGCATCAGTAAATTGGAAGATGAAACATTATAAATTATGTCATCTGTACAGAGAGGGGGGAAAAAGAGCCTCAAAATTAGCCAGCACTCTCTTAGTCCACTAGGACTTCTGTAACAGAACACCATAGGCTTATTTCCCATAGTTCCGGAAACTGGGATGCCCATAACCAAGGCAACATTAGATTCTGTGTATGATGAGAACACACTTCCTGGTTTATGGATGGAACTCTCTTCCCTGTATCCTCACGTGGCAAAAGCAGTGACGGAACTCTCTGGGGTTTCTTTTATAAGAGCAGTGGTCACTCTCCTAAGGTGCCACCTCCTGATACCATCACATTGGAGATTAGGATTTCAATATATGAATTTTGGGGCGACACAATCATTCAGTCTATAGTAGGCACTATACCAAAATATCTAACATTTGTGCCACTGCAGTCCTGGATAAAGAAAATAAAGTGGATAGAGTTGAAACAATATTTGAAGAAATAATGGCTGAAAACTCAAATTTGACATGAGACAAACATACAGATTCAAGAAACTGAAAGGATCTCAAAAAGGATATACCCAAAGTAATCCATGCTGTGACATATTATAATAACATTTCTTAAAACTAAGGACAAAAGAATAATATTTCAAGTGGCCAGAGTGGCCACAAGGGCACAAGATACATGACACATGTTTTAAAATTCAGTTACATTCTCTGTACCATTAGTGGATATGTGGACAACTACATTAGTAATATAATTTGTGATTACTCAAAAGTAATGAAATATTTGAGTAAATTTAATAAAATATGTATAGGACTTATATGTTACAAATTGTACAATGCTGATGACGGAAATTTTAAAAAATCTAAATGACTGGAAAGATATACAGTTGACTCTTGAACAACATGGGGATCAGAGGCAACAGCTCCTCCCAGCCGAAACCCACTTACAGCTTTTTTACTCCCGCCAAAACTTAACTACTAATAGCCTACTGCTGACCAGAAGCCTTAATGGTAACACATGCAATAAATGTACACTTTGTATGTTATATGTATTATATACTGTGTTCTTACAATAAAGTAAACTAGAGAAAATAAAATGTTATAAGACAATCATAAGGAAAAGAAAATACACGTAGATTACTGTACTGCATTTATTGAAAAAAATCCACGGATAAGTGGACCTGCACAATTCAAACATGTCATTCAAGGGGCAACTGTACTAGGTTCATGGAGTAGAATACTCAACATAGTAAAGGTATAAATTCAGAGAGACCTGAATTGATTTACAGGGGTAAGACAATTCTGGTCAAAATCCCAGAAAATTTTCTTGTCTATGTGGAAAACATCATTCTATAATATATACGGAAATGCAAATGAACGAGAATACTTAAAACAATACTTAAAGAGAATAAAGTGGGGAGAATAAGTCTACCCAATTTTAAGACTTATAATAATTAAGTTATATAAATCATGACTGTGTTGGTGGAGAGTATTGGTGGAGGGACAGATATATAGATCAATGAAACAGAATACCCACCAGAAATAGTTCCACATATATATGCCCATACAATTTTTTGCTTAAATATGCCCACACAATGGAGGAAAGACACCCTCCTCCTCTAGTAGAAACTAGATAAATATAGTCAAACCCAACACAAAACAAAACAGAACCCTTGCCCTAAATTTCATATTTTACATAAAAATTAGCTAAAATAGGTCATGTGCATCGTAAAATTTTTAGAAGCAAGCATAGGAGAAAAGAGTCAGATTATGGGGATAGAAAAGAGTTCTTAGAGTTGACACTAAAAGCATGATGCATTAAAAAAAAAAAGATAAACTGGACTACATCAACATTAAAATCTGTTGCTCTACAGAAAACCCTATTAAAATATCCCTACTAAGAGAAAAGACAAGCTGCAGTGAAATGAAGATTTATGTTCACAAAAACCCTGTATACATGAATGCTTATAAATCTTTATTCATAATAACCCCGAACTGGACAAAATCCACATGTTCTTCAACAAAAGAATGTGTAAAAAGAAACCAAAAGCAAAACTGTGGTCAATCTATACCATAGAATACTACTCCAACACAGAGGAATAGAACACGGATACACTCAGTAACTTGGATGAATCTCCAGAGAATTATGCTGAGTGAAAACAATAGCAAAGAAAGGCTGGATACTATAGGATTCCATTTATAGGGAATTCTTGAAATGACAAATTACAGAAATGGGGAACGATTAGTGGCTGCCAGGGGTTAAGTCAGGTCTGGAGGTGGGAGAGGTGCATGTAGCTCTAAAAGGGCAGCACGAGGGCTCCTTGCTATAAAGGGAAGTGTGTGATGAAGTGATCTAGTAGTTTTGCAAAACGTTCTGATTGGAAGAAACTGGGTAAAGGACACACCGGATTTCTCTGTTTTATTTCTTAACAACAACTGCATATGAATCTACAGTTATCTCAAAATAAAGAGTTAAATTTTAGTAGAATTGTGTGGTAATATCCCTCTTCTTTACTCTTCACTTTTTGTTTTAGTAGAGTTTCAGAAGGAAAGAAGCGAACATGTTCCATTCACCATCATTAATCAGAAAGCTAGTACGTTCATTTCGTTGAAATCCACAGAATTTGTCTTGGTTTTAGAAAAATTTATGCTGTGTTGCCCAAAGTAATACTTAGAAAAAATGCAAAACTGGTATTTGGGCACTTTATTATGATTGAACCTGCAGAGTATTTTTTTTAAAATCCCAGAGTGAGGGGCGCCTGGGTGGCTCAGTCAGTTAGGCATCTGCCTTCGGCTCAGGTCATAATGCTCGGGTCCTGAGCCCTGCCTTGAGCCCTGCATCAGGCTCCCGGCTCAGCAGGGAGCCTGCTTCTCCCTCTCCTTCTTCCTCTGACGTTCCTCCTGCTTGTGCTCTAGCGCTCTCTCGCAAATAAATAAATAAATAAATAAATAAATAAAACCTTTTTTAAAAATCCCAGAGCGATGCTTTTAGGTACAAATTTTCAGTGAGGCCTGCCAAATTTGGCCAGCTGAACTGATGAGTTAGTAAATCCAACTTCTGCATGGTTTAGTCTAGCCTTCAGTCCAAACCGAATTAATCTCAACCTAACCTGCAACTGAAGATAATGTTTTTCATTGCTTGATTTTACAGAATTGTTCCTTCCATTTAAAACAAAATGACATTGATTTTCACAAAAAATTGCTGAGTTAAGCACATCCAACTTCTTTCATTCCCAGCGATATCGCTATACAAACACATTTTCAAGAAAAACTGGAGAAATTATTAAAAGTATATTTTGTCTCTATTATTGCATGGCTAGAAAATTCTTTTTATAATATAAAACGTTAGAGGAATGTTCAAAATGAGAATGAATTTATTCCAAAACTGACAGATACAAGTAAAAAGTGTCCTGAACTCATGTGCTGAAGTCTCCTATTCATTCCTTGAATTTTACTTAGGTTCCAAGACTACATCTGAAATTATTTAAGTCATATTTTCTCAGTAAAGAATATATGCTCAAACACTCTTTTATTCAATTCCAAACTGAAACATTTAAAAGAAATAAAGTGCTCCAGTTACTTTAAATCATTTCCTATAACACATGACAATTTGAAACTGCTGAAGCATTTTGTAAGTGTTTCTCTTTCAAAGTGTTCAATGTTTCGGGATTATAAAGTTATTTATTGCAATACTTTAGATTTATTAATATCATTTTAAAAGAAGGAGGGTTACGATATCTTATAAATCTATCAACTAAAATAGCATAAAATATATTTAATCAATATAAAGGCCATAAAGAAGCACATGCTGAATAAAAGAGGAACAGAAATGGAAAGCAGGAACTGTAAACAATTTTGAGGTCAGGCTTTCAAGGACCATAAATTAAGAAACAGGAATAATAAACACATGATAGTTATTTAAAAATCCTATATAGATGGGATTTAAAATAAATTAAATAATCCTTAATAGGAAGAAATAGAACCCTTAGGCCGATTATGAGATACATAGAGTTGAATGCCAACTGAAGAATACATGTCAAAAAAATGGGTAAAATGCCCTGTTCTCAAGTGTAAACCGGACACAGTGACTCATTCCTTAATACTAACACATGGCAAAAGTGATATTACTTCTGAGATTAATATAAAAAGCCAATGGCTTCCATGTTACCTGCCCTCTCTTGCTTGATTACTCTACTGAAGCAAGCCGCCATGTTGTAAGCTGCCCCATGGATAGGCCAAGATAGAATAGAACTGAGATCACTGACCCAAAGCCACGAAGAACTGAATTCTGCCAGCAGCTATGCCTCTAGTTTTGGAGCAGATATTTCCCAGTAATAACTTCAGTAGAGACTGTGAGCTACCCCCCCCACCTCTGGCCACCCCCTGCCACCTCCCCGCCCCACTACCAGTTGGACTTTAATCTCATGAGAAACTTTGAGCCACTAAACTATGCAGGACTTATGATCCATATAAACTCCAAGATAATGCTTGCTGTTTTCAAGTCATTAAGTGGGTTAATTAGTTAACATCAACAGATAACTAAAATACACAGGTACAGAAATAGCACAAAGGAAATAACTTTAAATATATTATATGAAAGTAAAAACAAAAAAATGGAATTAATGCACTAAAATGTTCAAACAAAAAGCTGATAAAAACAAAGAGCAAATGGAAAAGCAGAAAGAAATGCCATGATAAAGATATTATAAGATAGAAGTAAAATAAATAGCAACAGAAATTTGATTAATAAAGCTGAAAACTGATACTTTGAAATATATTAGTATTCTTATTAACAAGAAATGTCAGAAAAAAGGTGTTTGAAAGAAAAATGTAGAATAAAAGGGAGGAAAACAGTCATAACAGATTAAAACATGATAAAGGAATATTATAAATATTAATACCCAAATCGATTTGAAAATTTAGACAAGATGTATTAAATTATTGAAAAACACAAAATGCTTATATTGGTAAAGAAAAAAATGAAAAAATGAGTAGTCTCATAAATATTAGTGAAATCTGAAACATGTTTCTGAAAATATCCAGGCCCAGGCAATATTGTGTATACCAAGATTTTGAGGAATATTATTCTGAGAGTTAGTATTTTATGTACTATCTAACACAAGTAGCTGTGAAACAGATAAACAGTTAAAATTGATTAATTTTATGGGAGTAAGACAAACTTCATTTCAAAACTAGATACACTAGAAAACAGACAACAAATAAAGATGATATATATCATTTTAAAATTAAATATTTATCATTAATTAATATTCAACAATTATTAAATTCATGACATTCACTGATTATTACAATAAGTCACAAACTGATTATATTAACCACTACTATATAGTAATGTTATAATTAATAATTATTAACATACGTAATTTTAAAATGTTATCATTAAAGTGCATTATGTTTTAGTCCACTGTAAGACCATACTTCTTCAGTCATTTATTTCCTTTCCTGGGCTTTTTATATAAAGCACACTTTCAAATCAAAAGTTTCTATTAAAAAAATTTCTGCAACCATATCAGATAAAAACAAGATATTACTGAAAAGTAACATGAAAACTAAATGGCTTTTTAAAAAATGGGTTTCGTAAGGAAGTACTCAGAATATTTTTATATTAGTTAAATCATCACTTTAAAGGTGACTATTAGGAAAAGACTTTTTTGAATAAAATGTTAGAAAAGCTTTCAAAAGGAAAAATTGATTTATGCATTAAAATAAAGCAAATATGCCTGCCCTTGGGAATGCCTTGCCTAGAGAAATGAGTATTTTATTTGTTATATTAAAACAGGCATAGATACACTTATGGGTGTATATCTTAACAATCTTGTAAGGATAGAATATCATGAATGGGAAATCAATTATAAGTTTCTCTGGGATTTCCAATTAACTATATAATATATTGACCACTGAAATAGCCTAGATTGGATCTCAGTTCTTGCATTAGCTCTAGTTACACAACCTTTCAGATATTCTTTCAGGGATAGTAAGAGTGAAACTTATCCTAATAATATCCTGAGACACCCAGGGCTTACCTAGTGTTCATTATTATCTTTGTGTAGCTGCTAGAGTCATAACACATATGGGTTTTGTTTATATATGGTATATATTAACTGACCAGGTGCATATGATTCTATGATTGATGTGTAATTTTTCTACTGTTGCTATTTAGATTTCAGAATGAAGAATTACATAGGCATAATCTTAGAAAACTTATCAACATCATGTCATGTAGGTAAATGGAATTTTATTTATTTATTCATTATAGAGGTTTTAAATGATTTTCTACTTTAGAAATTAAGAGACACATCTTTAGAATAAAGGTACACAAAAAATAACGTTTGAGAAATAAATGTGATTAGTAGCTTAAATTTATTTAATAGCCGTTCAAAAACTATTTATTCAAGGAGTTGTGTGTGTAAGGCATGACTCGACACATTGCAAAGTCAGTAATTAACAAAACAAAGCAAAAAATCTCTACCCTCATTCTAATGGGAGGAGATAAACACAAAAAACACATTAAAAATAAGTAAATATACTGTATAAAAATATAAACACATTAGATGGGAAAATAAATCATAAAGGAGATTAAGTACAATTAGGATAGGATGTTCAATTTTAAATAGTCAGGGAAGGCTCCATTGAAAATGTGGCCTTTGAATTAAGACTGAATTTTGTGAGGTACTGAGTAATCTGTATATTTGGGATATTCAGTATTCCAAACAGAAGAGTGAAAATTCCAGTTTTCTGAGGAAAAATGCCTGATGTGTTTGAGATACTTCAAAAAAAAATCATGCATAATCAAAGATACAAGGCAAGATGTAACCAGTAAGGAGTTGCCATTAAGACTAGATATCTGTAGAAGTGGGTTTTGGGGGAGGGAAAAAAAAAAGATCAGGAAATCAGTTTGGGGCATATTGGTTTGGGATGTCTATCAGATACCCGCATAGAAATGTAGAGTAAGAAATGAGTATAGAAGTGTGGAGTTCTTGGCTGGTAGTGTAACGTTGGGTGTCTGAAAATACCAGCTGTGTTGCAGTTGGATGGCACTGATCCAGACTGGATAAAATCTCAAAGACAGTGGGTATAAATAGAGATGCAAAGTATTAAAAGAGTATGATAGGAAGAAAAACTATAGGACTGTTGTGCCCTGAAGCCAAATAAAAAAGTATATTCAGAAGAAAGGAGTGAGCAACAGAGCAAACGATTCTGTCAGGACGAAGAATCGATCACTGGCTGTAGCTGATGGAGCCAGAGTTGCTTCCAGAGTTGGGGCTTGAAGTTTATATTAACCAACAATATAAAGCCTTGCATTTAAAATTAGATGCGATGTTATGTATTTATTTAGAATGAGAAAAGAGTCTGCATCAGATTACAGACCTCTTTAAGATTTATTTATTTTAGAGAGAGCGAGCCAGCAAGCATGCCTGAGTAGGGGGAGGGGCAGAAGGAGAGAATCTCAAGCAGACTCCCCACTGAGCACAGAGTTAGACTCAAGGCTCAATCCCAGGACCCTGAGATCATGACCTGAGCCAAATCAAGAGCTGGCTGCTTAACCCACTGAGCCACCCACTTAACTGACTGACACACCCAGGAACCCCAGATTAAAGACTACTTTAGAGAGGTGGCGTATATGACAAATATTACAAAATCCAGAGGAAAAATTAATACAGTGTTTTTTTTTTTAAGTAACTGCCTGATGTAAATCTATAATACATGTTTTTCTGTACAATTTTGGCTGCATAATCTTTGTTCACTTCTTTATATGCTAAGGATATTACAGTATCATTTCTGAAGAGAAAATAAAGACATCAGTCTTTTCTCCAACAGGTTGGTCTTAATTTTTATCACTTAGTAAGGTTTCTTTCATAAATTTTGACAACAAAATTCATAGGTTTCTGTGGAGATATAATAAGAGTCTGGCATTGAAGTTTCTGCCAGTCTTCTTTCTTTCATTTTATATTTTTTCCTTTTTATTAGTAATATGTGAATTTGTATAGGACCAGTAATTCTTAATATTAATTTGAAATTAAGGGAAAATAATTCAAATAAATTAAGTTGTCAGTATAGGCTACCGAGTAACCTAATTTCTAATTAAATTATTCTTATGTAATGTGCATTGAGTTATTGATAAATATTTGAAATATTATCCCTGTAATACTTATTTTTTAAGGTAATTTTACTACAGGGTAAAGCCACCATACTCTTCAGGATATGGTGTGTCAGACAGGCTCAGATTCAATCCAATACATGGAGATTCATTAAAATTTTACCTCACACACAGACGTATTTATTGCTCATGTTATAGCCCTACAAACATATAGTTTCTGATAAATTTGTTTTTTTCACAATTCACATAGGAAAAAGAAGGTACAATGCATATACACTTGTTTGTACTTTATCATCAAGTATATTCCTGACAGGTGAGGACATTCATTTTGACTACGCATCCATAAGAACTAAAACATGGGTTGCAACGCTCCATATCTGATGACTGGATGAATTTTCCACAGCCTAGCATCTAGCACTATATATTTCAAGACTCGTATCTCGTATGTTGCCTACATACTTCCAGATACCAGGTGCAGAAGCTACATTCACCTGCACCTTTATGCCACAATTCCAGACGATCTGCATAGTCGGTGAGAAAGTATTCCTAGAAGGTATTCTTATACCACTTTGGCCAGAAAAACCAAATGCATACAGAAGCAATTATAAACAATATGAATGTATCCTATTAAACCAAAGTCAATCTATCTTCAAATCAACTTGCCCTTGGCTGGATGGATTCCCCAAACACCCAGGACCACTGTCCTCTCACTCAAGGAGAAGTATGAAGGAGAAATATCAAAGGGAAAGAGGCACTGTTCCTAACTATGTGAGGTAAAATATTTCACTTTTCCAAATTTTATTTCAAAGTATTTAAACTAGGACCCCTCCCATTTAGAGAGATACAAATGACCAATGAAAGTGAGGGGTTCCAGACCTTAAGCATAATGGTCATAAGAAATCTATTTTGGCATGGAGTTTGATTACAATGTTGATAAAACAATTTGGTGGAATGGTGAGAGGCAAAGCCAAGTAGAAGTGGATTTAAGAAAGAATGGGAGGAAGAATTTGGCTGTCATTGAGGAGAAGGCATTGTAAACAGAATGTAGTACGTGAGAGACGCCTTTGAGATAGTTTTTATTTTTTTTCTTTGTAACTGAATTCTGGTTGAAAATTAAGTTATATTTTATTAAAATAATATTTAAAATACTATATTTAAAGAAGAGAGAAAATGCAGTTTGACAGGATAAACTGGAAAGTAATCCACATTTATTCAACAAGTACTCATTAGTACCTACCAAACTAGCAGGCATTACGGCAGGTACTAGAAATGATGATGATTAGATAGGCATGACCCGGGCCCTCTTGGGGCTTAAGTTCTGTTGGTTAAGAGATACATGCGTCAAGTAAACTGGTACATAACTCATCAGCATATATAAAAAGTTATACTGAGGAAGTAAACTGTATACTATGGTACAGACATAGAGTAATTAGTGGTTGTAATGGTGAAGACATTAAGTTAGTGACTGAGGTTATTATGAAAGGCCTATCTCAGAAGGTGGCATTTAAGCTTAAATACGAAAGATGAAAAGGAGACACCACAGGAGAAATCCATGAGGCCCTCTGTGTAGAAAGGAGTACAAATGCAAAAGCTCCAAGGTAAGAAGAGTATAATTAACATGCTCAGAAAGACATGAAACATAAGCAGGTTATCACCAGAAAGCTAATAGTCATACTAGACTGCATCCTCTTCCTCATCCTCCACATTGCCAAGTGTAGTTTGCACTAATAGCTAATAGTCAATAGTCATATTATAAAATTAAAATTAATTAAAATAAATAAAATTAAATTCCTAAGTTTTACTAGTATCATTTGAAGTTCTTAATTGGCACAGGTGTCTAATAGCTACTTTATTAGACAGTGTAAATAAAGAATGTTTCTGTATTTCCAGAAAATTTTACTTGGAGAGCATGGTATATACTTTCAGGAGTCATTATTTTTTTCTGGAGTAAAACTGGTCAAATAACATTTATGGAATTAAAAAAAAAAAACCCTCTTAACCCTTGCCATGCACACATACATGCACCCACCATTCTTTCAATAGAAAGAGATAACTTAAAAATCAAAACTATTTTCATTAATGATGGTGTCTTTATTTCTTTTTGACTAATTGCACACATTGGAACAAATGGATTTTAAAATACTTTCTGTTCATTGGATAGTGCTTTAGAATACAGAGGTGTCTTCCTATTGATCCTACTCAGGTGAAGTTATGCAAGTATTATTGTCCATCACAAACCAGGCAAAAAATGGGGTCAGAGCATGAGGATTTGATACCTGAGAAGTATTTCATACACTCCCACTCTTCACACACACAAAATATAGTGTATAATGAAAAATTGCTTGAACTCTGGGGAAAGGAACAGAGTTGAACCCAACAAAAGTAATACTGAGTATCACCTATTAATATTCAAGATAGAGAACAAAGGAGCTGAAGGGAAATGTTTTAACAGTGAGTGGTTTTAGGTATTGTGAAAGTACTATTTCACTGTTTATAAAAATTATAGGTATGCACAACACTATGCAATATCTAGCTCAGAGATGGAAGTCACTCCTGGTTTGGACAATGTTCATAATTTTTCTTTCATCTCCATGTGCTGCATCATCGCGTTAAGAAAGGATCTCCTCAACTTCATTCTCTAAGAGGCCATTCCATTTGCCACCAGTGAGCTTTGAAAACTGCCTATTTCGCCCCTTCTACTGTCTTCTGCTGATGTTTCCACTTTGCTTAAAACATTTTTATGGCTGTCCATCAACCGAAGTTGCTATCAGTATTTAACACTTGCAAATTTTTTGGTGTATTCTTACATTTCTCTTGTCATCTCTGTTTCTAACTGGGTATTTTTCAGTTATTTGCCCACTTGGACCAATGTCTCAGTGTACTTTATTTATTTATTTATTTATTTATTTATTTATTTATTTGACAGAGAAAGAGGCAGTGAGAGAGGGAACACAAGCAGGGGGAGTGGGAGAAGGAGAAGCAGGATTCCCGCTGAGCAGGGAGCCCGATGCAAGACTCGATCCCAGAATGCTAGGATCATGACCTGACCTGAAGGCAGACGCCCAACGACTGAGCCACCCAGGCGCCCCTATTCTCCAGTTCTAATGCTGTCTTCATTCACTGTTTGCCAAACAAGCTCGAACACGACCTCCTCTGTGAAGTCCTTGAAACGAGTGCTTGCCACACCAGGAGCCAGGAGGATCATGGCCTCATTTGTGTTACCAAGGATTCTTTGGAGAGAGGAATTTTTTTTTTGGGGGGGGTGTTGTCATTGCACACTGTTATACATACATATAACTTTTGATACATATGGTGAAATAAAAAAGAGCAGTGCCTTTTAAATTTGAATTTAAAATTTTTGCCATCCATCTAGAAAACTGCTCAGTAAATGTCTCTTGAATATATAAATGGATGTAGAAACACAAGTTTGAGGAATAACATGAAGGCTATAGGTTTTTATAAATATCATCTGCAAAGCTAAAAATAAAAACGACCTATCAGGAGCACCTGGGTGGTTCAGTTGGTTAAGCAACCGACACTTGATCTCAGCTAAGATCTTGATCTCAGGGTTGTGAGTTCAAGTCCTATGTTGGGCTCCACGCTGGGTATGGAGCCTACTTAAAAAAAAAAAAAAAGGGCCTATCAACCATACAGCTCAGGTGAAAAAAATAATAGAAAAGAACAAGTAATTGAGGCAACTTCTTTTTTATAGTAGTGTCTGAGTAATGATTTTTCTTTAATGAATTTTACCATGTCCTTGTCATATAATTATTGAGTAAATAAAATATTCCAATCACTAAATGGTCCCAATTATTTTCTGTATGGGGACAGTCATTGCATGTTCTTTGGTAATATACTCTGTGGTTCTGAATTAGTATGTGTTAATATATATTATATACACACACACAGCATACTATTACATTGTTTGAACACAACATTTAAAAGTCAACATTCTGAAAGCTGAAATAGAAGTCCTTATTTCTAGGACAAAATTGAGTACCTATAATCAAAAGTTTATAAACATTAATGTTCTACCACTGTCAATGAAAGCTGTCAATACAATAATGAAATTTAAAAATGAGAGATTAATGGATTTAGACACTAAACTATATAAAAATGACAAACTGTATATTAACCGACATATTTTTTAGCACATTCTACTGAAATGCCTGGAAGATCCTATTGACAATGCACATTACACGATCAGATTTTTGTTAATGGGTACTATTTCAAATAAGCTTTTTACTTTTTATTATAATGCTATCTGAAGAGTAGATACTCTGAAATTGTGTCTAACTTACTGGAAGAGATGACTTCCAGAGAAACCAAAATAAAATTTATGAGGCAACCAGAAAAGATGGTCATTGAGAACAGATAATAAAAATGCCAAATCACCAATTTCCTCTTCTTCCTCCCCCTTCATTAGGTCTCCTGCATCTTTATCTTTTCTCTTCCCAAGAGAACAAAAATTCCTTTAAAAATGGGTTTCATACTTCTTTTTATCTCCAGTATTTGCTTTAGAATGTAATGAAGCATAGGTACTGTACTAATGTTTATCTCTTCTGCTATTTATTAATCTTGGACCAGTTGATAAATATAAACTTGACAAATTCAGAAGGTATAAATTAGGATGTCTTTTACTTCCAGTAGATGGCTCAAGTTATTCACCTTCAAAAATCTTGCCCTATACTTTGCCTCAGTGATCCACTATTGTAATGTTTGTGTCTCACATTTTTTACTAACCGATAACTACACCGATACCAAATTCCAGTATCAACTGTTCTATTCCATACAATCCCTTTTTTAAAGTATCCTCATTGCTAAACTCTTCAATTCCCACAGGATCTCCAATCCTGTGAGGCAGACACATTTTTAATTTCTGTACCACACAACCCTGTCATTTTCGTTATTCCCTAGTATAAATGAGTCCACAAACCATCAAATAATGAATCTGTTGTATAATATTATCAACTCTTGTGCCTTACTTTCTTCCCACTTGACTCAGCAAAATCCTTACCCTATTTACATTCAACTTTACCTACTTCATTGATGCACTAGAGAAGTTTCTCAAAGCTGAAGAAATTCATACAGCCATGCAGAATGGATTCACTCTAAATTTTTAACTACAAATCTTAAATGGGAAGTATCTCTGCTCCCTGACTTCTACTACATTTACCTTGTGAATTCATTATTCAATTTTTAAAGTATGTCTTCCACATCGCCTCCTTTTCCTCGATTGTTTCTCTACCTTCACTCCATCCTGATTACCTTTTAAGTTCACACACACACACACACACACACACACACAAAATCAATGAGAAGAGGATTTTCATTTCCTTCTAAAACTATATCCAGCTACAACCACACACTCTGTCTTCCCTCTTGGATACAATGCATTTGTACTCAAAGGCACTGTT
The DNA here is from genome assembly GCF_017311325.1 of Ursus maritimus. Classification (NCBI taxonomy): domain Eukaryota; kingdom Metazoa; phylum Chordata; class Mammalia; order Carnivora; family Ursidae; genus Ursus; species Ursus maritimus. Next base: position 55,235,567 of record NW_024423344.1, on the reverse strand, counting down.
CTGGACATTATTCCCTTCCTTTATTAATTAATGTTCATTATTATTAATTATTACAATCCTCTATTATTAATGTTCATTTCTATGAGACAATTTTCATCAAAATAAAAAGCTGCTGGAAAACCTCTTCTTTATTAAAAAAATCTATTTCTTTTATTATGGTATAGGAAAACACAAGTGTCATATTTATACTACTAAGCCCACTTATTATTATTCCTTGAATCTACTTCAAGAAGTCTTATATTGATGTCTCTACTGAAACTGTTCCCATTGAGCTTACAGATATAATTTATTTTGTCATGACAAATGGTCTTTATCTTTGTTGATTTCCAAGCAATGCTTGATGCAATTGATCTCAACTTCCTACTTGAAATACTATTCATCTAGATTCTGGGAAATCACAATTTCCTGATACTTATTTATTTTTTTACATAGCATGCTGCTCTTTTTAGGCTTCTTTGATGAATATGCTTGCTTTTTCCTACTTCAAGAGATTGAGTACCACAGAGCTCAGTTCTGGAAACTCTTCTCTTCCTTTCACTATGTCTACTGTCATTACCTAGGTAAACCAGAACACAACAGTGGATTTAAATTCCACTTCTAAATTGAACAGTCTGATTATTTTTTTGTCAATCTTCAAACCAAAATTCTTTCAGAAATGCTAGAAAACCAAGCATGAATATCCAACTGTTTCCTTGAAATTTTTACATGGAGGCATAGCAGACATCTCAAGCATAACATATCCAAAATTAAATTCGTAATTTCTCTCACCTAAAACTTTTCCATTATCAATGTTCTCATTTCAGCTCCCATCATTAATTCCTCTTCCCCTAAACATGTTCCATCTCTGTTACTTATGAGACCAAAATTCTTAGCATTAAACTTGACTACTGATTTTTGGCTTACCCTCCATAACCAAGCTATAAGGATACAATAAATCCAGATTCTCACCATTTCTCACTACCTCTGTGACTTCCACTCTCAAGCCACCCTCAACACTTCCCTGGAATACTCCTAAATAATCTATTTGTTCTCTTGCCCCTTGTATCTACTCCTTTTCAACAATTCCTGCTTGAAACAGTATCAGTTTCTGTCAATTCCCTAAATAAAAAACCTCAATGGGCTCTCTTAGATTTTAAAGAAAATTTAAGTATCTAACATGGCTTACCATGATCTACACAGCCTGGTATTGCATCTCTGATCTTTATTCTCATTTTAAGATGCTCAAGTTGTATTTGTTTCTTCTTAATCCTTGCACATTCTAAGTATGCTCACAACTCAGGGTTATAAATTTTTTATTTCTTCTGGAAAGCTCCTTCCTATATACCTTTAATAACTGTATCCTTTACTTTTTTCAGATGATACCACAGAGAAGCCTTCTACATCACTATCTAAAATGTCACCCCTTATCTTTCTATGTGCTTAATCTAATTTATGTTCTTTGCCTTCTTCATTGCTCTTATCTTTGCCTGGGCTTATATTTCATATTTACTTATTGCCAATGTCCTGAAACAGACTGTAAATTCCATGAAGGCAGAGAATTTATCTCCAGCACAGATAAAACTAGGCACATAGTAAATGCTCAATAAATACTCCTAATCAATTAATGAAAACTTGCTTTCATCTATGAGGAAAATTTTAAATTTATACATCTGGATTTTTTTTGAAGTTCCATGAGAAATTGGATTATGGCTTGTATTAGGGCTTGATAAAGGAAGTAAAATTACTATGAGCAATATTGAATAAAAGATTATCAAGATTAGAAGTTTGCAGTTATCAGAGCTGGTTGGTCAATTCTCTGTACATCCTCAGGACCTCTGCATATGCTCTTTCTATGTGGGCTAATTTGGGCTTTCTCACAATATGGTGGCTTCAGTGAAGCAGGACCTTTTCTTTTGTAAACTCAAGGTTCCGAAAGCAAGAGGGCTAGTGAACCAGCAGAAATTGCATTACCTTTTATGACATAGCCTCAAAAAACATTTACCTTCATTTCTCTAACATTCTCTTGATTGCAAGTGAGTCACAGGCCAACCCAGGTACAAATGGGAAGAGAATTAGACTTCCCTATTGATGGGGCAATGGTAAAGTCACATTGCAGGAGACCATGGGACAAGAAGCATATTGCTGCACTAATCTTTTGAAAATATGACTTTCCACCATTCACCCTCTAGCCACAATAAGTTACATAACTTTCACATGCAATACACATTCATTCCATCCCCCATGTCCCTCAAAGCCTTATTGTCTTATGGAATCATAATAGAAAGTCTGGAAGTCATATTCATTTACAAGTCCAGATGAGCACACATTCCTCTGGTACAAGTCTTTCTATATCAGTCTTATTTAGAAGATCTGGGAGCTAAATAGACAAGCTATGTGTCTCCCCCCTGCCATCTCACCCCCACTCCGAAACACTGAATAATGTCACGGGGTTGGGATAATCACTATAGACATTCCCATTTAAAAAGTGGGAAAAGGGAAGCACAAAGTAGTCAATGTCCACAGCACCTCTGAAATCAGCAGGACACATATTGCCAGTTTCTTAATTAAGGCTCAGTCCTATTCTTTTGCAATTTCTGTCTGTGAATATTCACATCTAGAATCTGCACTTTTTTTTTAAAGATTTTATTTATTTATTTGACAGAGAGAGACAGCCAGCGAGAGAGGGAACACAAGCAGGGCGAGTGGGAGAGGAAGAAGCAGGCTCCCAGCGGAGGAGCCTGATGTGGGGCTTGATCCCAGAACGCTGGGATCACACCCTGAGGAGAAGGCAGACGCTCAACGACTGAGCCACCCAGGCGCCCCTAGAATCTGCACTTCTGATTCTACTTTGTAGTTTTCATAAGAAAATGGAGTTTGCAACTGAGTTGACTTTTTACTATTCTTCCTGTCATAAACATCTAGGAATCCAAAGGCCTCTTTTCATTTTGTATATTTTTTGTCATAGTTATGACTGTAGGTAACTTCCAGCAGGAGAAAAAAAAATCTTAAAAATGTGTGGGTTTTTTAATAAATTGTATTAGAATGCATTCAATCAGAAAAAGGAAGTACCCGAAATTCTGAGACAAATACTTCCCTAATTAAGGCTCTGGGTAACACTGATATAGGATGATGTTTTTTAATTTCTTGTAATCTCTATTGTGTAAGAGAAAGGATCTTGAAAGAACACTTTCAAGGTCTACTGAAGGATTCTGGTCTATTTGAAAATGTTTGAGTCATTGGTTAAAATCTTTCTGAAACCTTAACAAAAGAATTTTACAATCCCACTCAAATTTTTATTTTTTGCAGTAGGGCTCTTGCTTACTTTCAGAACTCTTTGCTGGCTGAAAAGATTGTTCTGAGCCCTTCACATTTCCTCCGAATTCACTCCAATGCAGAATAACTCATTCTTTAGTTATAAACTATCTTACTCATTTTTGTTATAGACTATCTCTAAGAAGTAGCTTCAACATTCTGCCTAGAAGTGTCCTTAGCAAGATCTTCAAGTCATTAGGTATATTTTACTATTTTCCATGTTAGCACAGACAACAATTTAGCTGTGTTTTCTGGCACTGTAACGTGGGTCTCCTTTCTATAACCTCCCCAAAACAATTTCCTCATTCTTTTTTAATGCCTTACTGACCATGTCTTTAAGTCCTTTCAAACTTCTGCACTTACTCTGATGAAGGCCTTACCTCCTTCACCAATTAACTGTCTCCTCAATTAACTGTCCCTCCAAGGCCTTCCAGCTTTGACCTAACAAGCAGTTCAAGAGCCAATGTCATATTTTTTAAGGTTGTTTTTAGGGTATGTAAAAACATACCCTTTCCTGTGATTAATTTAGATTTAAGTATGAGACCCAGCTCCTGCTAATGAACTGGAGATCTGCCAGTGGGATATACAAGAAATTTTTTTTCAATTTTTAAACAGAAAAACAAAGTCATCGGATTTATTTTTCTGCTTACTATTTTAATGGAAAAAAAAACTGGAACTAAAATATCCTCACTACATTTTGAAGGAAATTTGTCAAGTAAAAAGAGAAAAATAGTAAGTGTATCTGAATTCTTGATGATGTCTTTGAACTGCTTAATGAATCAATCTTGGAGTAACTGCACCTTGAGTGACTTGGATGAGCTGATGGATAATAAAAAGAAGCAAATCTCCTCTATTCCAGTCACACATCTCTGTACCACATGTATAAAAAGGATAATAATCCACACAAATAGGTCCTTCATGAGGAATAAAGAAGCAGCTTTTAGGAGCTTTCCTGTCAAATATTATCTGCTTAAAAGCTTATAATTCTCTTTATTTCCTCTAGGAAAAATTGGCTTTAACTATAGGTTGAAGTTATTTAGATCTTCATATGGAATTTGGTCTACCCTGTGGGGACTATTCTTGGTGCCTCAGACTAAATAGTTTATGATTCATTCATATTCTATTAATAAATACTTAAATGCTTTAAAAAACGACATGACTTACAAACATACAAATCCTTTAATTGCTCTGTATGAATAGCTTAGGGATCATAAAATAACTTCAGAAAGTTGCAAAATATGGAAAGGATTAAACATTAGGGAGTTTGGCCATTCATTGAACTGAGCAAAGTGCCCCCCCTTGAATAAAATAATCTAAAATTATCAAAAACAAGACTAAAAATTTGTTATTTATGTTAATTTCATCTTATTTGAAGAAAGTAAGGAAAGCAAGAAGGGGAGATATATTGGGTACTTCTTATTTTTACTTCAAATCTTTTCAGTTCAGCACTGCAATGACAATCAGCTTTTCTCAGGTGACTACATTCTCACCAAGTTGTACCAGATAGTTCTCACTTTCAGCCCCAGCTTTGCTAACACGTAAGTATGGAGTTAAACCCCCTAGTGCTGACCAATGTGATCATATGCCCTTGTATTACATTTCCATTCTCATCTTTTATATTATATAGACACACACAAATATACATGTATTTACATATAAATATACACATATGTATGTATACTTTATTTTTACAGCAGTTTAAGGTTCACAGCAAAACGGAGTGGCAAGTCCAGAGTTCCTCCATTCCCGTGAACCCACAGATGTGTAGCCTCCCCCACTATCAACATCTCCCACCACAGTGGTATATTTATTACAACTGATGAGCCTGCCCTGACACATCATCACCCAAAGTCCATAGTTCATGTTCTGTTTCAGTCTTGGTGTCATATGTTCTATGCATTTTGACAAATGTGTAATGACATGTATCTACAATTAGAGAATATAGAGTATAGTCTCACTGCCCAAAAATCCACTGTGCTCCACCTCTGTGCTCCCTTCCCACTAGCTCCTAGCAACCACTGGTCTTTTTACTGTCTCCATAATTGTGCTTTTCCAGAAAGTCGTAGAGTTGGAATCATACAGGATGTAGCCTTTAAAGATATGCTTCTTTTACTTCGTAATAGATATTTAAGTTTCTCCCAAGTCTTTTCATGTCTTCATAACTGATTTTGAAAGCAAGACCCTCAGGGTAGAATTGTGGAACTGGATCACTCATTAGTTAGATAGCAATACCATTTATTGTTGATGGTAAGTAATGTAGTGGCCACTTCTGATACACAGGAACATCACAATTACAACCATATTTCCTGGTGGCAGATTGAGATGAATTGCAGGAAGAGAGTGAAGCATATGCATTAGCATTACAGTTACTAAGACTTTCACTGGCTGTCCATCAGAAAGAGGTAAGATGGAAAGTGAAGCATTGGTTTATAGGGCAGCAGTAGCACATAATTCTGATAATTACATGGATTATGAGTTGATTGGCTTTCCATTCAAGACTCTAGAGACCATAAAATAAGTCCAGAATAGCTACTTGTCAATTCAAATAATTCTTTGAGACTCTAAATACTCTTATGACTGACTGCATGTAATAATACCCTTATGCCCTGCAGCTGTGGAGCAGATTACTGAAAATCAGGCCCAGGATTTAAATATGAGGTCAAATGACTACAAAGGTGCTTCAAGCACAATGCCAACATTCTGCTTGTGCCCAAATCAGGGCTCTGAGTAGAAACCTAGTGGGACTCCAGGACGAGGGTAGCAACATTTGAATGGATGTAACTGAGAACTATGCACCTCCAGATTCCCATGACCTCTCTAGACCAAAAGAAATGTCTTTCACATCTTCTTAGCCATCATTTTCCTCAAACACTATTCTATCCATCAGCTTCTCGCAACTCAAGTAGCAGAGTACCTCACCTCAGATGGACCAGTTACTTGTCCCCAGTATTTCGCTGACATCTTAGAGTTGGGCACCTATAGGAAACACTGAGGATCTGAGCTTGCACAAACTAAGCATTGTAGAGATTTAATACCCCACTAGGCAACTCTTGACTAGTGAGAAAGGGAGTCAGTGAATAAAGGGTACGCTCAAAAATGCCCTCCCTCTTCCAGACTTTAGGTGGGACTATTGTGAATTTCATTCTACAGGGCACCTTAAAAGATCCCAGATGGATTGAGCCCCAGCTACCCACACTGATGGACCAGCTTGATAACATACTCTTGTATTGACTCACTCCGTCTAGTATTTTTTAGTCCTCTAAGCCTGGTCCCCGGATTTTTCTAAATAAACAATATTATAAATGACTTTAGCTTAGGCTTTGAGTCTCTGGGGGAACCCAGGAATAGATGCAGACCAGATGTTCAAGAGAGTTTATAGTTTATTCAATCTATTAATAATAGGAATTAATTCACTATTCGAAAAAATAATACCTCATATTTATAAACCCAGAAATGTTTCTCTCTCTCTCTCTCTCTCTCTCTTTAACCATGGTCCATCTGTTTGGTGCTTGGCTTGTCAAATAAAAATTAGTTTCTTTAGTCTCTGGGCCCATATACTTAATTACTACAGCATCTAGATAAACACTACGCCTGTCTGCTCAATAAGCAAAGCTTTGGGAGCTCTTCCTAATAAAGATGTCCTTTGCCCTATCAATTTAGATTGCAAACTGTTGCTGCAAATTAAACTTATCAAAGTGCTAGTCTTTTATTTAATATTATATAGAAATCACTTGCAGATTTTCAAAGAAAACTACATAAATTAAAAATGATTCAGAAAAGAGTAACCCTGATAGTTAAAAAAAAAATGAAAAATGGGACATGGAGTAGAGGCAATGCTTTTATATCCCCAAGACAACAAAGACTGAATAAGGTCTAGTTTATTAAAGCAAGACAACTGATACTAAATCTTCAGTGTTCATAATTTTTAAAATGTTAAGTATAAAATGTTGATATTTTTAATGCTTTCTTATTAGATATCTAAAATAACATAATATTATAAATTTTTAGTAAAATGTGAAGATTTGTAGCACAACAAATCTAATAACAGAATATTAACTGAATTGCATGATAACTTCTCCAACTTTTTATGGAACATTCCATTTCATTAATTCCACAAGTGAAACAGATGAATTATTTTAAAAATTCAAAAAACTATTGAAACAGAAGCACTTGTCAAGTAAATAATTTTGCATAATTATTAAAATATGAGAAACAGTAAAAAGTGAAGAAAAAATCAAGACTCAAATAATTCAGCATATAAACTCAAGTTATCATTGTCATATATTTAAAGGTATTTTATGCCATATATGTCAAATTAATATGAATTCCAATAAAACAAGAATGAATTGAAGAATACCCTGAACTAGCAAATGCAACAAAAGCTCTACAGTTCTCTAGGCCCAAGAGGGCATTATCATTTACATAATGTGTGACTGAGTCAATAACAAGGGCCATTTTGATCTCTCAGAGAATGTGAAGAAAAATAAGGTAAAGGAAGGATATACAGGAAAATAGAAAAGAACAGCATCCATAAAACAGATTGTACATTGATCATGGGAATTTCAATTACTGGGAAAATGTCTTGTGTAATAGCTCTGGAGTCAATAAAGTAGAATGCATAGTCTTAGGAGGAATGCTGGACGATTTTCACACACTATTTGTTATAAAACATCAACAGCAAAGTAAAAACAAGAACTCCTGAATAGAATTCTGCTGAACGAAGTCATCATGAAATTCCTAGACTCTTATGATCACTGAACTTTAAAATATTTTCAGTTTTTTATTGAAGTAGACAATGTCTGCTGTTTTTAATAAACTATGTGAACTATCACAGCTTTCACTTCTTTGCCTTGTTACACAGAAGTCTTCAAGTTCTGTTGTCTTTTAAAGCAAAAGTTGTTCTCATGCATCAAACTCAACAATTATAAATAACATGACCCACACTTTTAGATAATTTTTTCTCTGAATTAATTTCCTACAATTATCTAAGCCTAAGTAAGGTGATCATAATTCGAATATCTTTTTGATATCCACCTACTAGATAATTTCCATATTTTTCTGCTTTAAAGTATATTCATATGACAAGTTTAACATAACATTTTAAAAGAGAGATTGCTATTTAATGTAATTTAAATTTGAAAAAAAGTGACATACATTTTATTCATGCTAAATCCAAAACTAAGTATTTACTATGCATTAACGTTAGCTTTAAAATTAGAACTTTTCAAACAGCCACAGCTACTAACTTATTCAGGTTAAAACTATTTTGTGTGTGTGAACAACTCTCATATACCTATGTATATAAATATACATTTCACGTTCTTTTCAGCGAAGAAAACGTAAAATTCTAATTTCCGTTATCTTGCTTTTCAAAATCAAACATCAACCTGAAATGTCTCAGCAATGTAAGCAAATATAAATGGCAGAGATAATAATGATGATGATGAGAAGAAGAAGAGGTTAAACATAACTAAATTTTAAATACTGGACTCTGATATAATAAAATTATATTTTACATATAAGAACATTTTTATGATTTTTAAAAAAGATTTATTTATTTAATTGAGAGAGACAGCATAGCAGGGAGGGGCAGAGGGAAAGGGAGAGAATCTTAAGGAGGCTCCATGCCCAGGGCAGAGCCTGACAAGGGGCTTGATCTCACAACCCTGAGATCACGACCTCAGTGGAAACCAAGAGTCACACACTTAACTGACTGCACCACCCAGATGCCAAAAGAACATTTTTATGATTCTTTACACAATAAACTAAAATCAAACTGCAAAATTAATGAACTCAGTGAAAGTCAAATTTCTTTTTTAACTGAATTACCTGATCATCTCAGTATAAATGACTGATCCCCAAATAAAAGTAAATTAATTATGACTACTATTGGTATTAAAATATACAGATGGAATTATACATTTGAACAGTGATTATTATATATAAAATTATATATGAACTACATTTTTGAATGCTAAGGGACATGTGCACTAACATTCCCTTATTCCCTTTTTTTGAACACTAATTTTGAGTAGAAAATAATGAACATTGTAGGAAACCCATTTTGACATTTTACTGACACTTTTTTAAAAAAGATTTATTTATTTATATGAGAGAGAAAATGAGCACATAGGGGGAGAGAGAGAAGTAGATTCCCAGCTGAGCAGGGAGCCTGACGAGGGACCTGACCCCAGGACACAAGGATCATGACCTGAGCCAAAGGCAGACACTTAACCGACTGAGCAACCCAGGAACCCCTTACTGATACTTTTGTATACAGTATTCTAAACTCTGATATAAGGATTATAGCGAAGATTCAAAACAAAAATAATAAAACCAAACAAAAATTTAAAAAGAAAACTTAAGGTGAGATTTGATGAAATTCAAATATTGAGCTATTTTTTTAAAAATCTAAATACGCAAACAAGTCTACACTGGACATTTTTGACTAAAAACTAAGTAACATCTTTATAAATGGCATTTTTCTCTGAAGAAATACATTATACATTTTCCTGTAAGAAGGCACTTGAAGAGCATATGTTCCAAATAACTGAGCTCTTAAATCTGGCATGGCATCTGTTTCAGGCTCACTCAAGGAGGTAACAATTGAAGGGCTGTTTGGACTGAAATCTGTTGTCTTACTTACGAAGAAACTATCTAACTATGCAACCAAGAGACAAATGCATTAACATTCCCTTTTTGCTCTATTTTCTCTTTGTTATTTTGCTTTTCTTGATTTTTCTTCCTCTTTGTCTATTTCCTCATTTTGTTAACTATTTTCTAGGATGCATTTCCTTTACTTAATATAATATATAAACAAAATCACATCATCAAATGGCTGGCTTCTAATTCCTCTGGAATTCAGTCTAAGTATCTACCTTTCACGCCCTGTTGTGGAAGAAGAATGGTGGATATACAGAAACATGCAGAAATTCAAATAAAACAGACAAAAAAGAATCTAGAGAACATCATGAACCATGAAAGAAGATAACGAAGCCAGGAGGGTAAGAATTCTGAATGAGTGCTGAACCAATGTAAAGTTAAAATCTTTGGGACACATGGATGGCTCACTCGGTTAAGTGTCTGCCTTTGGCTCAGGTTATGATCCCAGGGTCCGGGATCAATACTGGCACTGGGCTCCCTGCTCAGCGGGGAGCCTGTATATTGTATACATCATATATATTGTGTGATGAATGGTTAAAGAAGTTATATATACACACACACACATATATGATATATATATATGTGACATATATATATATATGATATACATCATATATATTATATATGTGTGTGTGTGTATGTATAATGGGATATACTCAACCATAAAAAAGAATGGGACCCTGCTATTTGTGACAACATAGATGGACCTAGAGGATATTATGCTAAGTGAAATAATTTAGACAAAGACAAATACCATATGATTTCACTTATATGTGAAATCTAAGAAACAAAACAAACACCAACAAAAGAAAGCAGAAGCAGACCCATAAATACAGAGTACTGGTGGTTGCCAGGGGGAGGGGTTTGGAGGTGAAGGGTGAAGGGGAATGGGAAGTGCAGTTTTCAAAAAAAGAAAAAAAAAGGAAAAAAGAAAAAATTGTATAGAAGATAATAGGACCATATTCATAGGGTTTTATGAGACTTCGATGAGATAACATGCAATAATTTTAATATTTTATTGACTGTATATTATGTGTCAGATGCTGTGTTGATAAATGTTTAACAAAAAGTTGTTTCAACTGTTGTCCCGTCAGGCATCAAATGACAGTAAATCAAAAGACACAAGTTTGAAAATGACTGGAGTCTATCTGGCAAAAAATGCTAGAAAGAAAGCCCTTAACTCATCGAAAAGCAGAAGGTATAGATAAACCAATAGAATAATCAAAGTACAGTGAGAATTCTGCAAAAGATTTTGTGTATTGTTGCCCCAGATCTCTTAATAATAGTATTAATAATGAGGAGAAGGGTAAATATAATAATGCTGAAGATGATAATGATATAGCAAGAATAATGTGCTCATTATTGCCTTGTATTGCAGTAGAGGACTTGAAATACTAAGGAAAATATAAGTGACTTGATTATATTAGCATAAAATGTTAGGACTTTAGAAGACTTTCTTTGTATCTCAAGAAATACATAGGTAGAATTACTAAGAATACTTTGAACTTCTAGTACTAAAGGAGAAAAAGTAGGAGGTACAGGAAGTATGTGTATGCTAAAAGGATAAACAGAATTCTGTATTAGGTACTTGTCATCCTAGAATAATGATGAAAATCTAAAATAACCAGAACTCACTACATTTTGATGACAAATCATTCATAATTATGATGGATCACCACTGAATGAGGTTCAGGTTGTATATTCTCCCTTCAAATATGGTACGCAGAAGAAAATATTATTTTTCAGATGTAGTCATGTCATCAGACTAGAATTATTAGTTCAATTTTTCAAGACACTACTCTATCATAAAAACTGCCTAAATTCATGTTCACATTACATTGTTGGCTCATAATGGAAATGAACGTCATTCTCCATGGAATTACTTAATCAAACTCCTTCAATAATCACTATTAATTTTTCATCTGTGATTTCATCTTGCACCATGCCCTCTACTATGTATTTAAGAATGAACTTTTTCTTCTCTAGAAAAAGTGCTCCTAAAGAAATCTGAACATACATATTTTTATAACACATCACAATTTATTATGATACACTCAGCTAGACTGTACTCATTTTTGGTCAATTCCATGTACCCAGCTTGTAGTTCATGCTTACTGAACAACTGAATGTGTATTTAAGTACTGACTCCAATTATCTAACACTTTGGTCAAGTAAAAATTCTCGTAGTAAAATATGCTCAATTTTTGAGAAAATACTAAATTAAGGTATAAGAAATTTTAGTTAAAGGGTGGCCTGGGTGGCTCAGTCGTTTAAGCCCCTGACTCTTGGATTTGGTTCAGGTCATGATCTCAGTGTCCGGAGACTGAGCCTGGAGTCCGCCTCTGCGCTGGGCATGGAATCTGCTTAAGATTCCCTCCCTCCCTCCCAACCCTTCCCCCCCACCCCCCACCACCAACCCTGTGCACAGCACATACGCGTTCTCCCCCTAAAAAAAAATAGAAAGAAAGAAAATAATTTTTAGTTGTATGAAACAGTATCTTATAAGGAAAGACTTATCTATCTTATATTTTACAGGAACACTAGGACTCACAAATACTGTCAAAATACTGACATCCATATGTGACAATGTAATAAAACTGGATAGCTATCTTTTTAATATGGATTTGTTTGAGGAGTGGTTTTTTTTTTTTTAAGATTTTATTTATTTGACAGAGAGAGAGAGAACACAAGCAGGGCGAGCAGCAGAGGGAGAGGTAGAAGTAGATTCCCCGCTTAGCAGGGAGCCTGATGTGGAGCTTGATCCCAGGACCCTGAGACCATGACCTGAGCCAAAGGCAGACGCTTAACTGACTGAGCCACCCTAGGCATCCTGAGGCGTTGCATTTTTAAATTGTATTTATTCAAACTTAGACATAATTTTGGTAATAAAAAAACCTGAATTTTGAGGTACCCTATATTAAACTTTTGCCAAAATTAATACTGCTAGTTATAATATAGTTATTTACCTTGAAACGTTGTTTAAAATATGATTCATTGTATAGAATGTTAAGTTCATCTTTTAAAAAAAGGGTGTAATGTTTGCCTTGCCAGAATTTAGTGGCAGCAGAACCTGTTTGCATGTACCTTTAATTACTAATTCGATTTTTATTATTTAAACTCAGATCTCTGAGTTTTTTTCCATGCAAGTTCAGTTCGGTTTATAAATTTTCATTACACATGATTATTTCTAGTTAACGTTTTCTTGACTTAATATGTTCTTGAACAATTTTGCAATACTGATGTACATTAAATCCAAATAATTTGGCAAAATTTTAAAATACTTGGTTTTTTGATAATTTTATTACATAATAAAGAATTTCTTTTATAATTTTAAAAATGAAACTAATGACTCTGGAATTCCTATTTCTAAAACTAAAATAAAACATACCATTTTTCAGCCACAACTTGATCATATTCTTCTTTTCCCGGGCATTAAAAAACATGCCAAAAGTTCATGATTGATTACAAGTCTTAACCTAGATTTGGTTCTCACATTATTGGCTGGAGGAGTGAACTGATTGACAGATGCAGTAATGCCATGTGAGTCTTCCTGTGGCAGCCATTCTAATGGAAGTAATGATTATATAAGCAAAAAAACACCTGCCCTTACTGTTCAACGTTCACAACGTCCCCAGACGTTATAATTACTTGGAGCCTACAGGGACAGGATTTATAGATAATACTTTTGAAAGAGAAAAGTTTCCAAATTTCAAAAGGTTTAACTTTTGCTTTGGTGGCGGGGTCTTCTCTGTCACTCAATAGTTACTCAATAAGCAAAACATGGCAGCTGAAAAGGAAGAAGCCAGTCCAACTCAGTTACTCTTTCTTAACATGATTTAAAAAATCTCATCATTGAGTTCAGTGGAACATATGTGTCTTGCATGTTTAAGAAGATATAAAATCACCGAGTGCAACTGCCTATAAATAACAGTAAGTATGGACTAACTAATATTTGATACATTCATCTGTGTTTCACTTATGTTTTCCCCCTTGTTTTAAAAAAGCAATTAAAATCTTGCAATATGGCTTACACTAAAAGAGGAGGAGGGATAAATAAAAAGTGGGCCAAGGAAATTTTAAAAATGCCAGTTATTGGGCTAATACATTAATAGCATTTGTAAGCTCATTTGCTAGAAAAATACAAAAATAACTGACCTTTAAAAGGATCAGTATAAATTAGTGAAAAAAAATCTGGTTATTTAATTCAATCCATTATTTAACTATTTCAACAGATACTTGATTTGTTTTCCAGAAATACAAATAAACAGGGACATTTTCAAAGAAATATAGCCTAAGGTTTCCTACCAACAAATCCTAACTAGAATAAATGCTAAAGGATTGTGACTGAGTTGGGTACAAAGTGGCTCTGAGGTGGAAGGTTCTGTTCTCTGTCAATAAAGAATGATCAGGTAACTGCTTTTAGATAAATATCAAAAAAATACTGACCATATGTATTAGTTTCTTAGGGCTGCCATGACAAAGGACCGCAAACTGGTTGACTTAAACCAATGGAAAATTATTCTTTTACAGTTCTGGAGGCCAGAAGGATAAAATCAAGAGGTTAGCAGGGACACATTTCCTCTGAAGACCAGGGAAGCAAATTCCCTAGCCCTTTCTTAACTTCTGGTGGTTGCCAGCATCCTTGGTATTTCTCGGCTTGCAGCCGCATCACTGATGGCTACCTCCATCTTTACACAGCTGTCTTCCCTGAGTGTGTGACTGTGTGTATCTGTGTCTTATTAAGGACACCAGGTAGTTTAGGGACCACCCTAACCTGTGATGACCTCATCTTACCTAATTACACCTCCAAAGGGCCTATTTCCAAATGAGGTTGCATTCATAGGTACCTATGTTTCTTTCTTTTTTAAATTTATTTTTTTTTCAGATAATATTTTCCAAGTAAAAGTTCAACTCCCATAAAACATGGTACGAGCTTACTTGGGCAAATTACCATCCTCTTAGCTGTGTATAATCTAAAATCTGATCTGTCAGGAAGGAAGACTGTTCCTTTACATTTACTAGTTTTATCAAAGCTAATATATATATAAATATAAAATAAGGGTGCGGAGTAATTATTGATGGGATGATTATACCTGCTGTTGGGACTGGATTCTCTGAGTGATACATTGTTTACATGGAAGGCAAATGATAGTTATGAAAGGCTGTTTTATGATCATAAAATAAGAACAGGAAATATTTAGACAACAAAAACACCCCCTGTCTCTCTCTGCCTCTGCCCCTTTCTCTGGCTTAGCAAGTCAAAAATCTCGAGGGATGTAGGTCATCTTCTCTAACCACTGACTCTTGGTAACACTGATTGATTCCATTTTCACACAGAATTTTGATATTCAATGTAGGATTTACATATTTAAATTGGAGACCTATGTATTCTCAGAATTGTTAAGAAGTATATGATAAAGTATATGGTATAAAGCCCATAAGCATCCATAAGCATAAATGGGGCCTAATAAAAACCTACTCTATCAATGTGAAATGGAGTTCAAAAATATAGATATGTAATTTTTAAAAGTTTTTAGGAGAATTCACTGGAACTACTGGAAATGACTAGCATCTTCTATAGGACATACCGGTTTGTGTTTATTATCTTCATGCTTCAGGTACATACAGACATATATGCATATATACATGCCACATACATATGCATGTATACATACGTATTATATACACATATATTTTCACATGCACACTCACATTCCATTAAGATTTTATTATAGAGACACACCATGTGGGGTACCTGGGTGGCATGGTCGGTTGAGCCTCTGCCTCCAGCTCAGGTCATGATCTCAGGCTCCTGGGACTGTGCCCCGCGTTGGGCTCCCTGCTCGGTGGGAAGTCTGCTTCTCCCTCTCCCTCTACACTTCCCCCCGGCTCATGCTCTCTCTTTCACTTGCTTCTCTAAGTAAATAAATACAATATTAAAAAAAAAAAAAAGAAAAAAAAAAAGAAACACACCACGTTTTTAGCAAACCCAGGAATGCAAACACTACTTATCTTCATTTAAGACATTTTTTTTTAAAGATTTTATTTATTTATTTAACAGAAAGAGAGGCAGCCAGCAAGAGAAGGAACACAAGCAGGGGGAGTGGGAGAGGAAGAAGTAGGCTCCCAGCAGAGGAGCCTGATGTGGGACTCGATCCCAGGACTCTGGGATCACGGCCTGGGCCGAAGGCAGACGCTTAACGACTGAGCCACCCAGGCGCCCCATTTAAGACATGTTTTATATTAATATATTGAACTTCTCCAACATCCAAACTATTTGTTTACAATGTATGTAGGCACTTCACAGCTGGTCTTTGCAGGTCTTATTATTTAAGACAGGGTTTCTGAATGTGCTTTATTCATATACTTTGTACTGTTCTGAATTCACTGCTAATGATGTAGAGTAGATATTTAATGATAAATGTACTTGTTAAAAACACATACAGTTGACGGAAGGTTGCATGTTCATGAGTACAGCTATGCTGGGTTAACCATACTAAATAAATCCAGAGATTGTCTAAAGAATATGTGCTGGTACTGTAGGGTATCATTCTCTTTTGATCTAAAATGCTGATTTGATTGTGGAAAAATCTTCAAAGAAAATAAAAAATTTTACCATCTCAACCTATATATTTTTTAAGCCCACCAGCAATGATAGTAATCACAAATACATACTTGGTATGTATAACAGACTGACATTAAAGAGCATCCTCTAATTCAGTGAAGTTCTACATCATGGTATCAGATAATTACATATAATTAATATTATCCTGTGCGTGTCTTAGGAATTGGCTATACTGACAACGAGAATATCAACAAAGTCTAGTTGAGCCACTGTCTGATTACAGTTGCATGAAAGATCTTGAGCCAAAACCAGCTAGCCAAGTCCTTTCTGAATCCCTAACGCAAAAAACTATGATAAGAAACGAAATCATTGTGGTTGTTTTAAGTGATCTGTTACGCTGCTGTAGATGGAATGAATCAGACCCAAACCCAGTATGGTAAATGCCGACTTCCACATTGTAAGATATCAGCCCATCTTGTTGGTAGTATACTTTTTGAGTAAAACACCTGGTTGAAGGTAAAATTTTTTAAGAGTGTGCTCTTCCTCTGTCCTGCTGTCTCTCTCTCTCAGCCAAGGATGTGTCATTGAATTCAGGTTAAGACACGGGGCATACTGTCCCTCCACTGTATTTTAGTCATAAGTACAGCGGGAGTTAGATATTCGATATTAGTCATATTTATACATTGGTAAGTGAAGTTTGGAGTTGTTGATTAATTTAGAAGTGAATAACAACATACCTCATATACTACGGCGATGGGAATCAAATTCACGGATCTCTTACTCAAAATACTGTGTTGTTAGCGTTTTTAACGAAGTTTTTAGGATTTCTCAAATACTAGTCATTTATACATCTTATATATTTTTGCCATGTTAAGTACAACTTGTGTTCTTATTTAATTAGTAATTTTCTTAATTGAATTACTTTAAAATTTTAGTCTGTTCTAAAACACATCAATGATATTACAAGTTTGATATATTTGTAATAAATGTTATTAGAAAGCAATTATGAACTTACGCTTCTAAATATAATTGAGTAATTAGTATCAGAATGGTGCCCCTGCTGTAAACCATAAAATTTGACAAATATATGAAGCAACTGTTCTTACGCATTACATGGCAAACAACCAAGAATGTAATTATTTAAAAAGGGAAATACATGAGGGAGCTCCACATTTTCCCTGGCTTCTGAGGGAAGTCTCCTTTTCATAGCATAGGGAGATGAGAGTCAATGCAGAACATGCAGCTCTCAGTGGGCTGAGGAAGCAGGCTCCAAAGTTCACTGCTACTCTGCAGCTGGATATGTGGGCCAAGGTCCTGGAGAAAAGAGAGCTGAGCAGAGCAGGTGACAGACAATATTTGTGGAGGTTCACTGTGGATCCCCAGATAAAGGCTAAGCTGCATAATGGCTGCACGGCTGAGATGTGAATGAAGACAGTCATTCAGGGTTTGAGATACAGGGAGGTGGAATGCTAACCAAGCCAGATGACGCAGACCTCATAGATTTTTTTCGGTCATTCATCTGAGAGCCCAAAGAGGCCAAAATTTTGGAGTTTATCAACACAACCTGGATAAAGAAACATGCCCTAGAACTAAGGCCAAGAATGAAATTTATCATTCCTTAAAAAAAAAAATCTTCATGTAAATAAATGAAACAAGTATGAAAGGCCAATAATATCTGTCAGTTATGTATCTGACTATTAAAACAAAATTCACCACCCTTTAAATGGAGACAACATAGCTGGGACTTCCTATGACCCTACAACATACCACCCATCATGTCCAGCATAGAACTAAAAGCTGTCAGGCATGAAATTTGTGAACTATTAAAAAAATTATGACAGAATCAAAGATAACCCAAATTTTGCAATTTGCAAGAAACAATAAAAATGAAAATAAATTAGCAATCAAGAATGTCAACAGATCTAGAAAATCATCAAATATATTTAAACTGGACAATACTAAATGAGCAACTGATCAAAGTAGAAATCACAAAGGAAGTTAAACTATGTGTTGTTAGTAGTTCCAATGATAGGAAAAAATCAGAATTCGAGAGTTGCAGCTAAACAGTTCCTAAAATGAAATTACATAGTATAAATGGTAACAACAGAGAAGGTGAAGAAGATTGAAAAGAAAAGAAAAGAAAAGAAAAGAAAAGAAAAGAAAAGGAGAAAGAGAAGGAGAGAGAGAAGGGAGAAGGCGGAAAGGAAGGAGAGGAAGGAGAGGGAGAGGAAGAAGGAGGAGGAAGAGGAGGAGGAGGAGGAGGAAGAGAAGAGGAGGAGGAAGAGGAAGAGGAGGAGTGGGAGGACTGAAGAAAAGAGGGAAGGTGGAGGATATGAAGGGAGTAAAAACTACTGATTTTATTTCACCTAAAGAAGATAGAAAGAGGGGCACCTGGGTGGTGGCGCTGTCGGTTAAGCATCCGACGTTTGGGACTCTTGGTTTTGGCTCAGGTTGTGACCTCAGGGTCCTGAGACTGAGCGTGACCCTCAAGCTCAGTGTGGAGTCTGCTTAAAAGACTTTCTGCCCTTCCCCTCACCTGCCCCCACCCAATAAATAAATAAATTTAAAAAACAAAAGAGGCTAGAAAGAGGAGAGAAAATTACACCCAAAGCAAGTAGAATGAATGAAATTATAAGAGTAGGAACCCCCTGCTCCCCAAATCACGTAATAGAGTTGTTGGAAAGACAGGTCAGTTGTTAAATTTCTTTTAAGAAAATTAGGCAAGAACAAAGGAAATATAATCTACCAGTATCAGGAAGGGGAGACAATCATTTAGATTTTATAGATGCTAAAGACAGAATAAGGTACTATTATAAACAACTTATGCTAGTGTAATGATAAATTAAATGAAATACACAAGCTCCTTTAAAAAACAGCCTAATGATGCTAATAAAAGAAGGGACAGAATGAGGTATACATTATATATATACATACAACCAATTTTAGATGAATAGACGCCCATTTCCACAAGATAACACTTCGTATGGTTTCACTGATGAATAATATCACAAATTTAAGAAAGCAATAACGTAAGCATTATGATTACATGACTTTGCTCATTTTATTCGAGTTAACGTGGTGCTTTACACTGCTGTTGTGGCTATTGTTCTGATTTTAAGTAACAGTGAATTTCTGGGATAAGCCCTGTTTTCTTATGAAGTATTACCCTTCTTTATTAATCACTGGATCCAATTTCCTCATAGTCTGTTGAAAGACTTCTGCATATATATTTTTCAGGTATATTGGTCTGCTATTTTTTTCTTATAAGTTCTTAATCATTTTATTTTACTTTATTTTTTAAAGATCTTATTTACTTGCAGAGAGAAAAAGAGCACATGAGCACAAGTAGGCAGAGCGGCAAGCAGAGGGACAGGGAGAAGCAGGCTCCCCGCTGAGCAGGGAGCCAGAGGGGACTGGATCCCAGGGGATCAGGACTTAAGCCAAAGGCAGACACTTAATGGACTGAGCCACCCAGGCGACCCTGTAAGTTATCATTTTAATAATAGGGTTGATACTGGCCTGATATGACTCTCTAAAGGCCAGCTATAAAATAACTACTTCCATTATAAACAAATAGTTTGGGTAATAAAGATATTCAATATAATGAGGTAAAATATACCTTAAATGAAGCAAGTAGTGTTTCAGATTCTTAGTTTTGCTAAAAACGTAGGATTTCTTTCATGATAATATTTTAACAGAATGTGTGTGTGTGTGTGTATGTGTTTGTGTGTATTTAGTTTTTGTTAGAACGCTGGTGTCAGCTAAATTGCACATCTGTGTATTTGTCTAGTTCTTACATGGGCTATGTAATTGACATTAGTGACAACTATAAAATGTAGCCTGAAAATAGCTGGTTTTCTTTTTCTGAAAGACCAAAGTCGCAGATACATTTATATTTACTTACTTGATATCCATATTAAGGTTATTCAAAGCAAATTTTTTAATTCAAATAACACTTGACATTAAAGAAATACAAAGAAGGTCATTCCTGTATATTGTACCCTAACAAGGACTATCATGTCTTCTATGCTGCGTGCATTTTTATCAACTTAATTCTGAAAATATCTCCTATATAAAATTATACAATTATCTCTCAGATTAAATAAACATTATTTTCCAGTTCCCATTTTTGTTCTCTTTGTGTGGTAGCAAATATTTCAAAAAATCTTCAAGTGAGATATTACTTGAACGTAGCTTTTACAGTTTAAAATACACAATTAACAATTCCAGCTGATATTCGTCATTGTACCAAAATCGCAATTGTTGCAGTTGCTAAAATCAAAGGCAATGGTAGTTATGTATCATTTTACATATTCCAAATACATATTTTGCTATATATAGATCCAAAATGAACAAGTATTGAGTGAAAATTTAATTTGCTGCATGATTAGAAAGGATTTTAAATAATGAATTTTTATAACTTCATTGTTTAATTATACTCAATTAACATAAAACCTCAGCAAGATGTGATAAAAATTTAGTAGCTGAAAGTTCTATAGATATAGGGCCTTTATTTTATTCCAGTAATTGATTGGCTATAAGATTTTATTTCTATAGGAAGGCTTATAGTTGTACAGTGGCATATGAAAGAAAAATACATAAATACATACACATAGATATACATACATATCTCTTGTCTATTTTTATGGATATACATACAAATTTTATATTTACACATACACATATATGCAGAGATATATGTATATGTAATTATGGATATGTGTATATACATATATATGCAGATAAATACATATATATGCAAATAAATACATATTATATATATGATATATATCATATATATATATCCGCTATCACATTTTACATCTCAGAACTTGCTGAATACTATGTTTACACACACACAGGTAGGTAAAAAATACAGTGTGTGGGTTGCATGGGTTTATGCAGATGCGTATATTCCCTAGCTCTATCCACTAAGATGTACTAGAAGCAGTGAAATTGTAGTAGCAATGATCACGACTACCCATATCCTGGTTCCTAAATACCATTTCCAATGAGAAAAATCTGAGCTCTTTGAATAGCTAGTTGAGTTCAGTGCTGGGGGAAGCAAAGAAGGAACAAATTGAACAACAGAATAAATAGCATGGACTGTGATTATAACCCAAAGAAACAAATATTCATGAGTCTGTGCTGATATATACAAACAAAAGAATAAAGATAAGAAACAACTCCTCCTTAGAGAAAAATTTCAATTAGTCAATGGAGAATGAAGATGGGAAGTAGAAATTTACCGGTTGAGATGTCACATCAGAGATAATTGCTCTTGGCAATATCCACCTTCTACAAAAGAACTGATCAGTGCTTTGCTAATATATGTTATGAAAAATACACAAATCAAAGACTGAGTAATTGTCACAGATCGGAGGAGACTAAGGAGACATGGCAATTCAATGGGGAATCCGGGTGAAGGGCTTATGGAATTCTCTAGTATTTTTGTCATCTACTTTTATATTAAATTATCAAAAAACAGAAAGCCAAAAGAGTGAAATAAATGAAGAAGTGCATGACAATAGTCTTTCTACAACCTTAAATCCTTAAACATGTTTTATTTTTTAAACAAATGTTTTAAAATATTTAAAAATCATGTTGTGACATAGAGAAAAAGATTGTAACAGTTAACTTTTATTTTTTATAATTAAAACAACTATTTCTTAATATTATGTTAGGAACAGAAGAAGGACAAATTATTCTTAAATCAGAAGAAATTGTTTACCTAAACCATCCTATTGTTTTTAAATAAATAAATAAATAAATAAATAATAAATAAATGTCTTTAGTAGCTGTTTTGTGTCTGATTCCCTCATGTACCCTTCCATAATGTATTCTGCATGCTTCCTACAAGGATGGGCATGTGGCCAAGGCAGGGTCAAAATAATTACTCAATATTCCTAACCATAATTAGACCAAAAAGAGTCTCTCACTGAAATAACTGGATCTGTTTCCTCTCAACTTTTTGGGCTCTAAGGCTATAAATCCAAATGACCTTGTAGAGCTGATGGGCTTTGTAGTATGAGTGTATGTGTATATATATATGTAGAGAGAGAGAGAGAAAGAGAGAAAGAGAGAAAGAGAGAGAGAGTGAGTGAGTCAGGCAAACAGAAGCAAATAAACAGGAGACACCAGCATTACATCTCTTCCCTACTCTTTAACGTTGGGAGGGTGGGGTGAAAAGTGGCTGGTATTGTACGCCAATAAATTTCTCCTTTTTTCTCCTTCCCCTTTAAGCTAGTCTCTCTAATATTGAGTTAGATTTCTGTCCTTCGCCTATTCTATCCTAGTATCATGCCCATAGATTATGTTCCGTTTAGTATGCTAAAACACTTGCTTGTAACAGTCTCAATCTCTGCCTAGTTTCCCAGAATTAAGAGTGCCCCTTTCACTTTCAAAGGTATCTTAGATGGATAAATTAATCAATTATGATTTTCACAGAATATATGAAATATTGAATTATCTAGAATTTTGGAATCTTAAAATGGCAAGGGCATTTACAAAAGTTATCCTGATGTATTTTGAAACTTGTGATTCTGGTGCAGTATCAAGCTTTGGACGGTGATGGTACTCCAGACACTTGAAGTTGTTCCAAATCACTATACTATGTTAACTTTCCCAGATCATTTTGGATATGCCAAGTTGTTATGCTCTGATTTAATTTCTAAATATACAGGAGGAGGCCATATTTCCAAGCTATGATATTGGTTTCCAATAACCTATGACTGGCCAGATTTTCAGGCTGTGATGATGCCGTTTCCAAATACCTTTAGGCATGCCAAAATTGTACACTCTGATTTAATTCCCAAATAGTTAAGAACATGCCAGACTCTTGGACTCTAAAGTCATCGTCAGAACAGTACATTTCTTGGGAGGAAAAATCTCATATGAATAGACTACTTTAAAGTTTGTAGTCTTATATCATTTATATATTTGCCTTTTTTTCCCCGAAGCAACTATTGTGTCTTTGTGCTTATTATTGACAACCTTTTTACCAATTCCAAAAGTAACAGTTTCAATTAACACAAGTGTTATTTTACCTAAGTTAATTATTAAGAAAATTTCAATAACGCTAGTGTTATTTTACCTATTAAGAAAATTTTAAATTAAAAAATTCCAAAATAAATCTATCATTTTCCCATCTCCTACCAAATTTGTTCTACTTTGTGACTTTTTAAATTCCTACCAAGACCGGCACCACCCCCCTTTCCAAAATTTTCTGTCAAGCCACTTGGCTTTTACAGAAGACCTACCTTATACCTGTTCTCACTAACTGAAGATTTTCACTTTTATGAAAAAAGCCATTACCATAGGTCTGAGAGATAAGATTTTTGTTTGACTTTTTTTTTTTCTTGTTTGTTTCTATTATATCCTGGTTACTGCATTTATAATATTTTTTGGCTTCTTCATAAGGAAAGATACTTATCCATAAATGCAATTGATTTATTTTTGTCCTCTCATATCTTTATTTTAAATTATCTTAAATATCAATCCTTTTGCTCTTTACTTACACATCTCAGGGAAATCTGTTGCTACTCCTCAACAAAATACTGTTATTATTTATTTTTTTTAGTGATGCACTTTTAAATTTAATTATATTCAACTCCCTCTCCCGATAAACTCACTCTACTAAAATGTAAGCCTCTTTATCATCTTCCCTTATCTTTGTTTAAGTTTGCTTTAGACCATTTCCTTATCAACTGGATCTGCTATTTTATCATCAGGTATTTGGGGTTTTAGGTTTTTTTTTTTTTTCCCAATTATGCCAGGTCCACAACAGATTCTATTTTAAAAGTCCTTTTAAATTTTTCTTTTGCCTCTGATTACAAATATTTTTCAAATAAAAGCCCCAATTTTGCCACAAGTTCAGTTTGGACTCATAAGAATGTTTTCATTTGTATGTCTTCATTGGAAAAGTGTCTGTTCATATCTTCTGCCCATTTTTTGATTTGATTATTTGGTTCTCGTGTATTAAGTTTGAGAAGTTCTCTGTAGATCTTGGATACCAGTCTTTTATCTGAAGAATGTTTTCAAAGTACTATCATTAAAAAGAAACTGGTCTCGGGGTGCCTGGGTGGCTCAGTCGGTTAAGCGTCTGCCTTTGGCTCAGGTCAGGATCCTGGAGTCCCAGGACTGAGCTCCACATCTGTCTCCCTGCTCAGCAGGGAGTCTGCTTCTCCCTCTTCCATTGCCCCTCCCCCTGCTTTGCTCCTGCACACGTGCTCTCTCTCTCAAATAAATTTTTTTTAAAAAACTTAAAAAAAAAAAAGAAATTGTTCTCACCATTTAAA
The DNA here is from genome assembly GCF_017311325.1 of Ursus maritimus. Taxonomy (NCBI): domain Eukaryota; kingdom Metazoa; phylum Chordata; class Mammalia; order Carnivora; family Ursidae; genus Ursus; species Ursus maritimus. Next base: position 55,210,751 of record NW_024423344.1, on the reverse strand, counting down.
AAGAAGAAATCTATTTGGGCCTTGATGGCCTTCAATATCTAATAGATCCTTTATCAAAATTTAAAGCTGACAGGCTGGTAAGGATAAATGTATTACAATTTTCACCTTCTATCAATTAGACGGTAAGAATAGATGGAGTAGAATTACTTAATTTTTTCTTCCTTATGGTGTTTTTAAGGTATTATATTGGCATTTGTTATTTTTTATCTAGTTTTCATTTGAGTCTGGCTTCTGTTCAAGGTACTAGTTGTGGCTGTGAGCTGCCTACCAGTTCTGTCAAAGAAGAGTTTTGTTCTTTTTCCTTTGGATATAGTTCCTACATAAACCAGGCCCAATCTCATGGTTTTTTTTTTTTTTTTTAAGTTTATTTTTATTAACTTTTGTTTTTCAATGTCTCTGCTTTTAATGTTACAAATCTGTAGCAAGTAATGAGTATATAAATGCCAGGCCCCACAAGAGCTTCATCATTGGGTATTGACTCCATTACTTGGCCTTCCCAATAGGATTCAGTTATTGAATGTTGTTTTACTTTCCAAAGTGGTCTCTTCTTAATCTTCAGCAATCCTTCCTTTTCCCAGAAGAGAGAAGCTTAAGTCCATCTTCTGAGCCCATCTGTCTTCAATCTAGTTTAATCCAAACTACATCTTGAAGATTTTTCTCGAAGCTTCTGGCCTCTGGATGATTCCCTTCTCTAGCTTACATTCTCATAATATTTTTTCCCCTTGTATTAGGTGTTTCAGTATCTCAAATGTCTTTTAAAAAAAATTCTTAGTTATCTCCATGCCTTTTGAGAGACTGTCAACATTTCATTTTCAGAAAGGATACTCCCTTACTTTCTAGAGGGTTAAAATGATTTAGCTAAGGGAACTGGTGGACCTCTGTCTTAAGAGGAGCCAATCAGATGATCTTTTCCCGAAATTTGAAAAATTGGTTATGGATACTTTAAATAGCTCACTAAGAGCACTGAGATTTTAAGTTTATATAAACTTGGGGGTTGACAGATGTGTTTAAGTCAAGCCTGGTCAATGTGCTTTGTCTGGCATGGGAGTAGGAGGGAACTGACACCCAGAAAGCAGCAATGAGGGGCCTTGATTTTTTTTTTTAAGATTTTATTTCAGAGAGAGAGAGAAAGAGAAAATGTGTGTGTGTGCAAGCATGGGGGGGGGAGGAGCAAAGGGAGAGGGAGCACCAGACTCCCAGCTAGCAGGAAGCCCCATGCAGGGCTTGATCCCAGGACCCTGAGATCATGAGCTGAGCTGAAGGCAGACACTTAACCAACTGAGCCACCCAGAGACCCCAAGGGGTGGGGGGCTTGATTTTGAACTTTCTATTTCCTTGTTATGGTCCTGGGAGGGCCTGAAACTTCTCCTTGCTATTGAGACCTGAGAGATATTCTTTATCTGTAGACTATGTGGATTCTGTAGATAAAATTAACCAATCCTTATTAAAAATAAACTGGAATAGCTTGAACTAGGGAATTTAGATTTCTGAACTGAACTAAGGAGTTAAAGTAAATATATTATGAAGTACCTAATTTGTGCTAGAAGTAGTATCAACGGAAAGAGAAGAATGGTGAGATATTCAAACATGTTTTGGGAAAAAACTCAGGGATTTCTGATGGATTAATTTTAGGGGTTCAGCACATACAACAAAGAAATATTACTAGTTTTTAAAAATATTTTATTTATTTATCTGACAGACAGCACAAGCAGGGGGAGCTGCAGAGGGAGAGGGAGAAGCAGGCTCCCCACTGAGCAGAGAGCCTGATGCGGGGCTCAATCCCAAAACCCTGGGATCATGACCTGAGCCAAAGGCAGATGCTTAACCAACTGAGCCACCCAGGCTAAAAAATTTAAGCTAAATTTTAGCTTAAACACTGAGTGGTTAGTGGGGCCATGTACTGTGATATAGTGGATGAGGCAAGACCAGATTGTGGCGATAATCGTTAATTGTTTTTGACTAGGTTTAGTTTTATATGCTTGTTGGATCTCCACTATCTCAGGCAGGGAGGCAAATGGATGAGTCCAGAGAGGTCATTACTAGAAATACTAATGTGGGAAAATCAATGTATGGACAGAATGTACAACTTTAGGAATGGATAAAATGTCCTAGAGAGAAGGTATATGCAGAATAGAGAGGCAGAAGCCCATGACTGAGTCATGCAGTAGAGCTCACGATGGATACAGACAGAGTGGTCACTGAGATAAGAGAAAAATAATTCAGAAAAGTGTGGTGTCATAGTAGCTGAAACACTAAAGTGTGTTAAGAAAGAAATTATGGCTTCCTGTGACAAATGCCTGAAAATACAGTGCCTAGAGGATAAGGACAGAGACGTGACTTACTTGGCAACAGAAAGACTCTCAGTGACTTCCCTTTTGGCATTTAAGTGGAACTGAGAGTATTACACTGCAGGGAGGGATGTTTATAAAGAAAACTTTTGATTTAAAAGAAATTAGACAAATGGCTAGATAACTGGAACATGATGGCGATTGAAGGCTTTTTAACTTAAATGCTAGACCATGTTTGCAGGCTGATGGTAATGATCAATAGAGAGAAATTCAACTTGATAATGTCACAGATCATGGATAACTATGTAAGTAAAGTCCATGAGAATGAGAAGAATCTAATAATTCGGAGCATAATTATTGGCGGGGGGAACATCAAGTCCGCTGAAATAGAGAAAATATTGAGAATATGAGTACTGACATTGGCGGGTCAGTAGATGATTAATACGAAGACGAGTGTTTAAATATTTTCAGTAATAGGTAGTTAAGAGAAAGCATCAAAACCCAAACTTTCCTGAGTCTAAATCCCATCTGTTTTATTAAAATGTCATTCAACCTTTCAATCATTTATTGGCCATCTAGTATTTGGTGATCCCTGATGTAGTTGCTGAAGAAACAGAGTTGATCAAGTAAGAGAAGGCTTCAGCTCCCATGTATTTCATATTATATTATCATGGGACAATGAGTTATGGCAAAAAAAAAAAAAAGCAGTGGGCATGTTGCAATGGATGGGGTAATCAGAAAAAAAAGCTCTCTAATGGAGTCATATCTGAGCTAAGACTTGAATAAATTGAGGAAGCCAAACATGAGAATATGTAGAAGAAAAGCATTCCTGGCACAGGAAACAATAAATGAAATGAAGGCAATGACAAAATGCCATGCTTGAGAAACTGCAACCAAATGTTTAATAATAATAATTAAAAATACTGCTGTTATAAAATTGAAGGCTGTTGTAAAGATTAAATTCCATAACAGATGCAAAGCCCTTAGCAAATATCCGAAACACAGTAAACATTCAGTAAATAACAAGTACTACATTATTATTTATCAACTCACATAGATGTTTTACTATGACTAGATAGCATATCAAATAGAATGTGGGTTTTCTTTAAATCGTGAATATTTAGAGTTTTATATTTATTACAAGAGTGTTAATATTGCTTAAAATACTCTCAAAATCTGCTTTTGGAATTTCTTCCATAGTTTATAAAATACAAATATCTACATGCTATGCAATTTTTTCCTCTCTGTTCAAGATTAAACTCAGAAGTCAACTCCTGGAAAATATTTTGCTTATCTCCCTTCCCAAAACAAGAAACTCCATCTTTTTTTTTTTTTTTCCTGTTCTTCAAAAGTATTTCCATTTTAGAATTTCCTAACATTGCTATATTTATTGATTTTTCCATAAGCCTGTGAGGACTTCTGGGGGCATTTATTCCTTCAACAAGTAGTTACTAAGAATCAATGCTAGGCATCGTTTTAAGTATAGAGGACAGCAATGAGGAAGGCAGAGAAGGTCCCTGATCTTATTAGGCTCTTATTCTAGTTCTCAAGGTGATTAATAAATATCAAAGCAATTAACTCATTAAAATCAGTATCAAGTAGTGATATGTGCTACTACTAATAGCAAACTCTTCTAGTGTTTTACACTGTACAAATGCTGCTGTAATTAAAAAATATATGAATTTAATTATCATGAAGGAATTAAGCAGAATAATGTAAGGAATGACTGAGAAGAACTTCAGACATGGGGTAATGTTACCTAATCACACTTGAACTGCTGGTAAAAGACCACATAGAAGCATTAAATAAACTTTGCAGAAGGTAGACAGGAAAGGAGGAAGGGAGGGAAGAAGAAAGGAAGAGACAAAGGGAGAAAAGAGACAGATGATGGGTTATAATGTCAAAGAAATTTACATATCCTGCATTGTAAGTAAAGGGAGGTCTAAAAACACAGGAAACTTCTTTGATCTCGTGTTGTGGGAGAAGAGCTGTTAGCTAATACTTCAGGCAGAATAGCCAGACATTTATAAAATTAGTTTCCTTTTATTCCCAGGAAGTCGAGTTATAAAATTCATAGTAAGAAGATTCTTATTATCGGTTGCAGATCATGTGTATTTGAAGGACAATAATACTAGTTTAAAACGTCTGCTACAACATTATATGAGAATGATTATGTTTGGCTGTAAGTGTCTGGTCCTGCACTATTTAGAATATTATAAAGTTATTGGGCCATAAGAATTCAGAAACATCTCAAGAAGAGTCTCAACTAATAATATCCCCTCATAATTCCTCCACAGTTGTCTGTGGGTGATTTGATGTCTATTCTCAGGGAAGAATTGATAGGAGCCTAGCTTTTGGTTTATGAAATCATTTTAAAAGTTTCTTTCTCTGAGCCAAATTTGGAGTCAGTATTTGATTGAATTCAATTGCTTAAGGGTATAATATTTGCTGAAATAAAATCTTTCGATTCTGCTAGCTGTATGCCATGTGTCTTCCTTTAATTTTCTCTTGGACTTCAAAAGTGCAATAACTTCTAGGGAATGGCTCATGTTAATCTGTAACAGATCCCGCAACAGTTTTAGAGTCTCCAAATTCAGTAGGACATTAAGCATTTTCAAGAGTCCCTTGTCATCTCTCCCTTCTCTGCAAAGTATATTTCAAACTTTTACCATTCTCATCTAGCTCACTATCTAATCATCTGATTCTCTGAAGACCCAACCTCCCATTTCATGTGGATAACAGAATTTATCAGAAGGATCCTTCTGAACTTTTTGCCTCCTTCTACTGTCAATCATCACATGTAAAAATCACCCTGCTTTTTTGTTCCCCCCTCCAGCTGCTGTTTTGCCTTCTCTGTCATGGTCAGTACCTGTGCTGAGGAGCCTGCATGTCTATTTTTCACCTGTATCCGTTATCTAGTCCTGTGTAACCAACTATGCCAAAATTTAAGGCTTAAAACAACAACCATTTATTTCACTCATGATTTTGCAGGTCAGCAATTTGGGCTGGTCTCAGGTGGGCAGTTGTTCTTATCTAGGACCCATCATTCATACATCTGCTGTCAGCTAGAGGGTAATAGCTGGGGCTGGCTGGTTTATGATGTCTTGTCTGGGAAGGCTGGAATAGATGAGGCCTCTCTCATGTGCTATTCTCCAGCTGGCTTGTCTGGGCTTGTTCACAGGGCATCAGAGCTCCACAGGCAGCCAGACGGCAAGCTTAATGCACAAGCAATTTTCAAGGCTGTTCTCCCTCATGTTTGCTACTGTCACTTTCGCCAAAGCAAACTTTAAAGACACCTATATTCAAGGGGTAATAAAGATTCCATCTCTTAATAGGAGTTATAAAGTCACATTTCGAGATTTGAGATATAGGGAAACGAAAAATATCTTCATAATTTATCACAATAGCCCACAACTTTCAGGGGCAAGATAAAGCCCAACTAGATAACCAGAGCAAACACAGTACAGAGAATTTCACCCACTCATAAAGGTGGGCTTTGACTATCCCTTTAATTTGTTTAGTTTCAGAACACAGGGTATCGGCTCTTTAGTCTATATTGGACATTTATCATAAAATTTATCAGTGGATTACTTATTTACTCTTTAGGAATTAAAAACTGTGTCTTACTCTCCCTGGCTTCTAGTAGAGTGCTGGATACAATGTAGACACTAAAGGTATATCATTTACATATTTATTCTTTATTGAGCAGTAAATGCAGTCTTGCTTTTTTATAATTATATCATATTTAAACAGTATTTTCAGCTCAATCTTCTATCCTACTTACATATTTCTCTCTGTGTGATCTTTTATTATTTGTAAAATCAAGCTTCCTTCTCACAGGACAAGTAGTGGGAAGACTAAGGGTTTAAGGTTAAAACAGACCACTGTTCAAATGATAGATTGCATAAGCACCGGTTGTATGTGACTTTGGGAAACTACTTGCTTTCTTAAGGATTATCTTTCACATGCATTAAGTAGGATAATCATCTGACACTTCAGGATTGTTCTGAAGATTAGAAGAATTTCGGAAATATTAATCTTAGGGATATAGAATGGTGACTCAGGAAGTTTGTAATAATGAAAACTTAAACCAAGAAGCTACAATATAAATGTCATTGATCTTGTTGGAACGTTAAGTTACTTGAAGGTTTAGGTTTTAAATAACTTAAGCAGTATTTTAAATTTTGTATAAATATATCATTATGTAATGTAGAATTGTCATGGATTTTTATATTAGATATGGTAATGTTGAGGTCACTTGCAACTAACTTCCTCAACACATCCTGAAGTATTCTACCTCTTTTCCCAAAAAAGGTTTTAGACAAAATGAAAAGCAGTGACATAAAGCAAATAGCAGTGTCTTATACAAAATAAAATCTATACTTGGATGCTATGATTACTTCCCACCATTAAGACTGTTAAAAATAGTGGTCCAGGGATTCCAGAAATTATAGTGCCATAAAACCTTGACCCACCTTAAACATTCAGTCCTTTAATTCCATAGCTACTGCATTTCCTTCCTAAATATATGTTTGAAAGTATTATAAAAGGATAAAGAGCCTAGTTCCAGAAAGTTGAAACATTTAAACTTCTTTATTTTGGTTACTACGAAAGTAAATGTTCTTTTCTTGGGAACACGCACACTTTGGAACTGTTAACACTTTTCAGTTTTCTAGTCACGAGTCAGTTTCACTAGGAGTTCCAGCTATTCTTTTCACCTTTTTCCCAGGAAGAAGACAGGAAACCACACATATATATGGCTTTCCAAAGACTTTCCCCTTCTCTTGGAATCCCTCAGTGTCACGGGAGCCAATGATCTTTAAATTTCTATACTGAGTCACACAGTTTGATGGTTTGGAATATCTGGTCTTGAAAGACATTGGGTTGGTTGTTAAAATGCAAGTTTCAGTGGTTTCCCCTCTACTACTGAAACCAAATCTGTATGATTTAGACTTTGTGTATATTCAACCTGTTTCTTAGAGACTTTCGACAACAACATTTGGATGTCCAGCTCTACACAGATGGACTATCCAGCTTCTACAATACATGGGTCACAGCCAGCCTAGAGCTGCTATAATTAACAGACTGTGCGGCCAGGCAAGTCTGCCCAAGAAAAGCATTGTCCATTGCTCATGACCCACCCTGCTCAAGTTATTCCATTCTTGCCTATCCCGACTCCATTCACCCTACTTGCAATTTCTGTGAAGATACCGATAAGGTAGGAAGAATGTTTGGTAAAGGAGCAGGTTCCATGGTACTCATGTTCACCAACAGTCCTTAGAGGACCATGTCAGAAGAGACAAGGAAAATAGATGCACTGCCCAGGGTGATGTGGATACCTCAGATACTTCTATCTCTTCAGCCCTTTCTGCCAGGTCCACTGAGGCCTGGACGTTTCTGCCTGGAACAACTGATGGTAAGGCATTACTGATATTTAGGTCAGAATAATCATTAGTCATTTGATGTATGAAATATTGGATTTAGCACAGGAAATATGCTCTGGGGAGTGTTAATAAATAATGTGAGAGCGTGTGGGGTTGCATTAAATTTGAAGTTATTAAAATCAATATTATTCCTCAAATGGGAAAAGAAAGCATTTAAATTTTGGGTTCTTACATATGCCATTAAGATGCAAGTCACATTATTTTGAAACTACATTCCAGAGGAGCTGAAAGACGGAGCTGAAAGACTAGATTCACCTCGAAGCCTTGTTCCTAAAATTTCAGCCTCATTTTGCCTAAGGACTCTGCTATGGAGCAAGAAGAGAGGAGTTCTATTAAACCACACAGTGTATTGTGAGATCTTAGGTACGGCACCAGGATATCCAAAACACTGAGTTATACCATTGTCTTGATTTGTGTCAAGCCCCGAAAAAAACAAAGAGTGTAAATGAAAAGTGTCAAATCAAGGTACAGCATACATTATAATGAGCAATCAAAATTACCACGAGAGTTTCTTTTAATAACAGCATTCATTTGTCATCAAATAATCTGAGGTTGCAACTGTGTTCATCGAAATTATGGTTACTCTTTGCCTTTTGGGCTTTAATAAAATGAAGAAAAATGAAGTTATTAAAGTCAGCTTCTAAAGTTACCACAGAGACACATTCTCAACCCAGGTCCATGTAGTTTTAATGACAATAACTTATTTATTATTCGCCCTCTCTAGGAAAATCAGTTTGTAAGAACCAAGAAAAAAAGCCCCAATGCATTATCTTTACAGAGAAGTAGTTTATACTTATTATACTTGTCTCAAGGTTAATTCCTATAAAATTTATTTTTAGTAGTCATGTATAATTCTGTCCTTTTATTTCCTTGATCTGCACTAGCTCATAACAGCTTGGCATGATATTATTATATGATTGAAAGGTAATAATCAAGGCAAAGGTATCATATTTTCATGTTCTTCCCTCTTCTGATTTTAATAGTACAAAGAAAGGCAGGGAAAAAAGGGCCCTTAAATTATTTTGAAGTATCTTTCTTACTGAATCTATACCATAAAATTCTAACAAATGAGTTACCTTTTAAAATAATCTAGCCCTACAGTAAATGTGTGGCTTTTCCAATTAAATTTGCATTTTCACAAAATAATACTGTTCTTTTCAAAATTATTAGACTAAATATTTAGAGCAATAACATACTTATAATTGTATATTCTGTGTTATGATGTTAATGAAATAGGTAATCAATTAACTATGATATGCTAAGGACAAAGTCAAGAGTTGTGTACATGATAATATTTAAGTCTGTTTACTAATACAAGAGGTGCTATACTGTCAGTTGGAGGCAGACTGTGATAATTAACGGTAGATACTATAATGCCTAGAATAGTCACTAAAATACAAACATGACAAAACTTGAATCCAAGAAAGTAGATAAAATGGAATTCTAAAATAAATAGTTGAGTCAAACAAAATGAGTCAAAAAAGAAAGAATAAAGTAAAAAAGATTGTAGGGACCCAGTATACAACCAAGCAATACTGCAGACTTGAACATTACATGATGTACTAAGCATTTCAATAAAAGACAGAAGATATCAGCCTAATAATAAAGCTATGTATTATCTACAGGAGACACACTCTGTATATATAACAACAAACAAGTTGAAAGTTGATGGGTGAAAGAACTATACCAAACAAACACTATGCATAAAAAAGGCAGATAAAACAATATTATGAGCCAATACAGATTCTAAGACAAGTAGCATTATCAAAGATAGAGGAAGATTGTATAATAAGAAAATTAATTGATAAAGAAGAGATAACTATCATAAATGGTGATGGGCCTAATTAACAAAGCTTCAAATACTTTAAGTGTAATTGACAGACCAAAATGAACACACAGAAAAAAAAACACAAACACCCACTTTATCTATTATTTTATCTATCTTGTATCTACATAAAAACTGGATTCATAATGAAAAACATTACTGAAAAGAACATGCCACACCATGATCAATTCATTGATGAATTCTATCAAACATTTAAACACTATTTAGAGAAGGAGGGGAATATTTATCAAGGCACTTTTAGAGGCCATCATTACCTTGATTCTGAAATCAGACAAAGAGAATTACAAACAGATTTTTGTTTATCTATTGACTGATCAATTGAAATCTATCCTGTGAATACAGATGCAAACATCCATAACAAAATATTAGATGATATAATCCAGAGCTATATAAAAAACCAAGTACATCATAAAGTAGATTATTTCAGAAGTGCAAATTTTTCACTATCAATTCATTCAATTTACTAGATTTAAAGAATAAACATGGAAGTCATATGACCATTACAACAAAGAAAAAGGACTGACTTCTTAGAAATAACCCAAATGAATATAAATTAAAGCAAAAAGTTGGTGGGTATTTTATTATCAAAAGTAGGAATTTTATTCAATGAAGAACACCAAAAACAAAGAAAACAGATATGGAAAAGTTCTAGATTCCTAAGACAGACTAGTGGTTACTACTTGGAGTAGACAATAAATTCCTAAGGATCAATAGGAAAGGAATAAAAAAATCAAGTAGAAAATGAGCAGAGGCACACGTAAACAACCCACAGAAGCAGAATGAAGAGATTCTGAAACTCACTAGTAATCTTAAATTCAAATAGTACATGAAATATATTTATACACATAAAAATGGAAAAAAAGAAAGAGAAGAAACTTCTACTTCCAAGGGGCGGTAAATAAGTGATCTAGAAACTATCAGGCACTGCTGACGAAGCATAAGCAGGTGCAGCACTTACAGGAAAAGTGTTGGGAGTTCTTGGTAAAATTAATTAGTAAAATTAAGTGTTTCTTATGCCCATGATCCAGCAACTCCATTCGTGGCACTGGTGCACAACTTTTAGAAATCCTTATGGGCAATTATAAAGGAAATGCATGAAGATGGTTATCGGAGACATGTATTTTTTAATTTATGTATATATATATTGATTGATTCACTAAATCATTGATTGAATCATATGGACTTTAACAAAACTAAAAAGTGAACTAGGGAGGGAATATGTAAAATACAGTAGATGCAAATTTTGGAGTAATCATTATAGTTAGAAGAAATCAAAAATAATTATGCACAGCAATATAGGTGGAACTTAAAAGTGTCATGCTGAATAGGAAAAAGTAACAAAAATGCTACACAAGATTTATAACATGGGACAAATACACAAAACAACATCCCACGGAATACAAGAGAATATATCCATTTAAGGATATACATTAAACAGGTAGGGGGAAACGCCAGAGAGGGAAGAAGAGTAGAAACAGGGATCAGGGTGAAGGGCAACCAAATCAAAACAAATGCAACACTAAACCCGAAAGGAGCCTTTGGTAATCAAAATGACTTGATTAGGAACTGACTGAATAACAGAACTATGCAACAGATTTACTTGAAAAAGGGGAAAAAACCCTTAAATTACAAAAAATTTTAAACCTACTTTTCTAGGAGCATGTAAATCACAGCAATTAGCAATGAACTGAAATAAAAAAGCAAGTGAGGGTAACAGTGTGAACCCCTAAGGTCTCCATGGAATTCCCACTGATCCATGAGAATACCTTAAATATTTCATGTGACAGGAGAGCCTGGCATAAAAATGGAATTAGAGCCAGTCACAGTTCCTATATGTAATAGAGTTAATTATCAAATGTAAATGATCTATATTTACCTATCATAAAAGTATTTCATCTGTAAGTGTCATATGGACAAAAATAAATATAAGTAGACGTGCTTAATATTTTCTTTTCAATTCCCCCAAAAGACTGTCTTGTATATTTGCTAGATGCACGGGCTCCTTTTTGAATATTCACATTAATAGATGCTTATGACATGGTAGAATATAAAAAGGTGAGTTTTACAGATTAAAAACTATTTTACATTTTCACAGTAGTAATTGACAGAAGGATCCAAACATGCTGGGTTTTTTTTTCCTTACCAAGACCCAAATGATATCTAATGCTTACACCAAGGAAGAAAAAAATTATATAACTACATAACTATTTGTGTTTTTTTTTGTTTTCTTTTACATTCATTAAATATATATCCATTTATAATGCATATATACATGTACATGTGTTTTCAGTGAAGAGCAATATAAAATAATATAAAGACTGAAAAAACTTGAGTGTATGTTACATTCTTCAAATTGCTAGTTTGTGACATTTTCCATATTGGTGAACTGCAATTCTGTCATGAATAAATTTGATCATGAATAATAATGATGATATCCCTCCCTTGGATAAAGACTAGACGAGAACAGATTTCTGTGAGCATCTGATTTCAGATGGGTCTCACGCAAGGATGATTCCGTGAACTTTTCAATTACGTTAGTTAATAAATTCTTTGTCCCGTATTCATTTTTCTTGGTTGTGATTTAAAACAGATCCAGAATAGTACGTAAAATCTTCCTTCATACTCAGAAATGTAAGCAACATTTAAAAAAATTTAAGCAACATATAAAAGTACTTTCAAACAATTTGCTGATAGAAGTTAACTGACTGAAATAGTCTACTTTCCATTTGAGGATTTCCTAAAATTAGAAAAACACTTTACTCCTCTACTCACATACTACTTCATTTTTTTCCAAGTGATAAAAGAAAAAATACTCATCAAGAGACAAACATCATTTAAGGTAGGAAAATGCTAACAATTTACAAAGGTAAATATTTTTGTCTTCTTTAATTCCAGATATTTACACAGAAATAATAAAGCCACCATCTGAAAGCCATGTGCCTTTAATGGGCTGTAACTCACAAAGCTGCACACACACTCTCTCTCTGCTGTAGATTTTATTTATTTTTTAAAAGATTTATTTATTTATTTAAGGGGGGGTAGGAGGGCCAGAGGGGGAGGGAGAGAGAGAGAATCCTCAAGAAGGCTTCCCACTAAGCATGGAGTCAGAAGCAGGATTGATGCCAGGACCCTGAGATCATGACCTGAGCCGAAATCAAGAGTCAGCCGCTTAACTGACGGAGCCACCCAGGCGCCCCTCGGCTTTAGCTTTTAGATGAACGCCCTCAGATTTTCTAGTTATAGAACTGGAGAGCATTTCAGGTAGTGACCTACATTTTTTACATTTTCATACATTTAACTGTCTACACTGATTAAAACTTCATGTTCAACATTTGCCGTATAGTTTTGTTTTTTAAAGCCAAGAATCATTTAGCATATCTTTAAAAATAAATAGTTTTCTGCTGCCCCAAAAAGCATCACATTACCAATGAAAAACATGTATCAAAATGATTATGAGTTAGTAAGACTGTCTGAACCCCCTAGATGCATTTTCACTGCTAGCAAAGGAAATAAGACTATAACACACATTTTGATGCTCTGTAACCAATAACAGTATTTCTTGATTTGGTTCTTAAAAAAGGACAACTAAACAATACAAAATAAACCTTTATGTTTAAATACAGCTCAAAATTTCCTCAACCCAACTCAGACTGAACCATAACCTGATAGCCTGAGCACCTGTGAAGTAAAAGGGGAAAATAACTTTTTCTTTTGTTTTAATTTGAGAGAAAAGCGGGGGGGGGGAGGGGGGCACAAGCCTTTTTACTTAATGCTCTTTGTAGTTATCCTTTGGCTGCTGAATGGCCTTTGCCCTTCCAGCCTCCAAATGTCAGCTATTTCATGGAGTGGATTTTTTAGCTTTCTGGTGTACTCTCTATTCCCCTCAGGCTTTCTTCATAACATCATTTCCTGATGTGTGCCGTGCAAACTAAGGCAGAATTCCCGTGACAACTGCGTAGCTCCTTCCCCTGACGGTACACCAAGATTTTCTTGCTCCGGTTTTTTGGTGAAGTTCTTGCAAGACAGTTCAGCCTGATACCCTCTACAACATCTTAAATATAATTCTTAATTCTTGCACTGTATACGGAGAAATGCAGTTTAAAAACTGTTTCTTTCTCTCTTCCAGCCATGTCACTGTCAGCTGTCCCAGCTAGCCTGTAACCTTTACAGGTCTCTAAGGGAGAAGTAGGCAGTCTCTTTTCTGTCCTACAAACTGCAGGATACAGGGCATGCTCCTTTATAACTCTCTGCTCTATCTTCGAGTCTGGAGGGAAGGCTTTGAAGGTTTACATCTGGGGAGTGTGGTGCAATTCTACAATCTTGCAAGAACCCCTCTGACTTTACAAATGGGTTCACTGGAGCCTTATTCATTGATTCTGGGGGAGTAGAAAAGTATCACCTCCACCACAGAAGGGATGGAGAAATGCCCCAGAACTCCTAGGAATTACCCTCAAAGAATACCTTCTCTGACTAGTTTCTAGCTTTCTTAGATAGCCTAGAGAGAAAGATGGTTGGGACTGTCATTTATATCAACTAAAAACCTATTCCTCTTCAAGTAATCAAATTCCTAAATAGCAGTCACTTTAAAGGTAGGTGATAATTTGAGTTTATTTTCTCATCTTGCAGGAACTCTGGTAAGTGGAGGAAAGGTCCCAATGAACACTTCATAATTCTTCCAAAGGGCTTTAGTTACAGCTGAGCTAAAATAATCCATTAAACAATGGTAAAGTTTCATCACCTGGAGCTTTGAAAAGGAACTATTTTCCAATTTATTTTGTTCAGTGTACGTTGGTCTAAGAACATATTAAGAACTAAAGATTTATACAATGTTATAATCTACGGACAACTTTGTATAGTAGAGAGAAATTTATGCACATGACTTTATTTCAATATGAAAGTGTAAAAATATAGACTGTAAAAAATTAAAGGAATGTACGAAAATACCAAATCATCAAATTATGTGTATCTTTGATTCATTCCTATTTTTTTCCCTTCACTGTGAGAAGCAGTAAAGGAAACTTCTTCACATCTTAAAAACTGAAAAATAGGACACCTTTTCAGAGAGAACCAAAATAAAAATGTCAGAGGACATCAAGTTGATCATCAGCCTAGCTAGATTGTTTCTTATATCTAGGTCACATTTTAGGGCATGTAGTTGATTTCTTTTTGATAGATAAATTTCTTGATTTCTCTATGTACATACATTTTTAAACCTAATGCTGCATCACCATGTGGCATCTATAACACTTCTCTATAAAATCTGCAGTACTTTTTCCAGTGGCAAAATATAAGGTTATATGCTACAACAAAAAGTGGTATAATACGTACATAAACCATAGGCTACTTTATATTTAAACGATTGTTTTGCCTGCACTATTACCACTGTCTTTTCTTCCTTTGCTTAGTTACACATCAATATGTTTCGAATTTCAGTTTATGATCCCCTTCATTAAAAATACTATTTATAGGAAAGAAAAGATGCAGTGGAGAGTTAAACGATAATACACGTTCTGTGACAGAGCTTGGCATGCAATGTGTTTATCAGGAGGGCTGTGGATCAACACTGTGGAAGGGGATGGAAAGAAGTAGAGGCAGACAGAGAGACACTGAGATGCAATTCAAGTACAAGAGCAGCCTCTTCTAATCTCTTCTAATCCCATGGAGAAACTCTGAAACCAGAATGCCTTTCAGGTTTGTCCAGAGTTGAGTCAACATGGCAAGGGCTCGGGGCGCCTGGGTGGCTTGGTCGTTAAGCATCTGCTTTTGGCTCAGGTCATGATCCCAGGCTTGGTCGTTAAGCATCTGCTTTTGGCTCAGGTCATGATCCCAGGGTCCCAGCATCAAGCCCTTCCTGCTCAGTGGGAAGCCTGCTTCTCCCTCTCCCACTCCCCTGCTTGTGTTCCCTCTCTCACTGTGTCTCTCTCTGTCAAATAAATAAAATCTTTAAAAGAACAAAAAACATGGCATGGGCTCTACACCACCAAGCAAGAAGAGGCAGGCTAAGCACACTGCCAGTGAGACAAATCCTGGAAGGACCAAGAGGTAAAGGCTCTCAGCTGACAGCATTCCCAAAAAGTTCACCTTGGAAGGAGCGTCTAAGCTATGCATTTCAGGCCAAGTGACTAGGTTTATTATTTGATTAAGTTAGCAGCACATTCTTTCCTCCTGCTTTCAGTTTTTTGTTTGTTTTTTACACTGAAGTGTGTTTAGTAAAAGGAGTTTAAGCTGGGGACCAAGGTTCAGCGAAACTAACAAAGAATGGTGAAGCACCTTGGCACCGTCATCAGTTGGAAGAATTATTACCTGGGAGTCTGAGAGGGTTATAGCTGCAATCAGAAGAGGGCATGTTGTCTTGGGTGAAAAACATGACCATCACCTCTCAGCAGATCGTCAGGGAGAGAGCTGTGGGAAGAACTATAGTGACCTCTCTCTGCTCTGCCCTCCTTCCAGAGGAGCCAACTGAGTGAACCCAACAAAGATGAGGACAAGGGAGCCTGCTGATGTTGTCTTAGAATCTGCTTCCTGAAGCTCAGAGTTGCATGGCAAATGGTGGAACACACATTTGAAGTGGCAAATGGTGAACCCAGTGCACATCTCTCTTCCATGAAATCCAAGATTCAGAATCTACCTCCGAATAGTCTCTGTGCCCGTAACAAGCATGGGGCATGGGATAACAGATGAGGGAGTCAATAACATATGGTCAATTAATGTTTAATCACTGGCTGGATAGCATGTCTTATTTTTATTTGTAAACACTGTGTGGGATTTGGTAACCTAGTGGGTTTTCTCAAATATCCTAAGAATGTCCATAGTGTCACAAGATACTTTCAAAGGCCCCTCTGGAACACCAAGAAAAACCTTTTGCATATCCCTCTACTGTCTAACCTCATCCACCTGAACTATACTAAGTATCAGTTTTTCCTTCAAAACAAAGATTATAAAGTAGAGGATTTATTAGACCTATGGAAGAACAACTTTCTCAAGTACTCAAAGAAAACACACAGGAAAAGAATCAACAGTGCAATGCTAGCAAACTTCTACAAATGAAACAGAGCCAAACTAAAATTAAAGGAAAAACTATACACTTACATCAAAAACTAATGAAATACTGTATGGTAACTAACATAACATCATAAAAAAACCCCAAAAAAACCCACTATAGACTGCATTAAAGTTGACAATAAATTCAAAGCCAGATAATTACTTTAAATATATAAGAAAAATCCTGGGGACATAACGGAGGACTAATCATTATTATTACTACCGGCTACCATTTCTTGAGTGCTACGTGCCACACCCTAAACTTAAGTGACTATATATATATATATATATATATATAGTCACACATAGGTACATATATACACACACATATAATTTTATATAAACTTAAGTGACTATATATATATATATATATATATATATAGTCACACATAGGTACATATATACACACACATATAATTTTATATAATTTTACATACTAAGTTATTCCTCAGAATCATGTTTTACTCGAAATACCCATTTCAGAAGTGAGAAAATTGAAGCATTGAGAGGTTAAGTAAATTGCCAATATTATCACATTTATTTGAGTTGGAATGTAAAACCATATCTAGCTGGACAAATACAATTCACATTACATAAAACAATATATAGTTAGTTAACAAGTGGAAACATTTCATTCTCACTAATTGCTGCTGGTAGAACTGCCTTACTTATGTGAGTGAATTACATACTTATTAAATTACCAACACTTTTTTTTTCTTTCTTTTTTTGGATAACGCTTGTTGCTGGTTGGGTGAAAGAGAAAAGTGCAGTCCTATAGTCAATGCTGTACCACTCTGGGAAGACAGACCAGAAGAATGTATCAGGACCTCTGGTTGCAACCTCTGCTTCCATTATCATACACCTCACACATGTGGCCAGGAAAATAACAAAGGAGCAAGGGAAAGACTCATATTGTCTGGATAACTTTCTTGATCTCCTTTATGTGACTCCATAAACTGAGGCTTCTTAAGGTGCTACAATTTACTGAGTTATCTTACAGTTTCAAGAGATTAATTTTAAATTTTATTTTTTCATGTTTAACCCAATATATAAACTATTATTCTCACTAGTTAAAAGACAAATACATATATTTCTCCTAGTCTTTTGAGTTTGGGACTTTCAAGGAAATAAAATATAAAATGCTACACCACCACAGAGAGTGCATGGAAGGCACAGAGCTAACCGCAAGGCTGAAGGGCCTAATGCACTTCTGAAGACCATCAGCAGTACAAACTTTACCAACTTCTTTCCTGTGCCTGTCTTTTTTGTGTGTGAATTGAGGTATAATTGCCACAGGTGTACAACATAACGATTCAATATTTGGATATGCTGCAAAATGACATTAAGTCTAGTTAACATCTGCCATCATACAGAGTTACAAAAGTCTTTTTTCTTGTGATGAGCACCCTTAAGATTTACTCTCTGAGCAACATTCAAATACGAATACAGTATCACTAACTACAGTCACCATGCTGTATATTACATTCCCAGGACAGGGTTTTGTTTATTGAGATTCCACATATGAGTGATACCCCGTATGGTATTTGTCTTTCTCTATCTGACTTATTTCACTTAGCATGAAGCCTCAAGATCCATCCATGTTATTGGAAATGGCAAGATTTCATTGAAAGACACTTCTTGAATCACCTTGCTCTCGAATGTTTTACCTAAATTTGAAAATCCAATCATTATGTCTAATCCATACACCCAGCATGGGTTTCTTTACAAAATACTTATGAGAAGAATTAATATTTTTTTCACACATGACTCTTAGCAGGCTTGAATATACATTCATTAATTCCATTTTTATTATGGGATTTCCATGGTCTAGAAGGTGAAAAAAACCAGCATGATATCCACATTCATAAAACCTGAATTCTTAGAATCAAGACATATTAACTAAGTCACATAAATAAACATAAATTATTAATTGTGACCGTGGCTATAAAGGTGCAATGTTATGAGGCCATATGATAATGGGAATTAACAAACCTAATCCATAAGGTCAATGAAGCCTTCCCTTTTAGTGGTGACTTGGTTGAGAAAATTGTTCATTCTTTATGTCAATTTAACTCTGTTCCAATCGTATGGTCAGATTGGCGGGGATTTCAGTTTGCTAGGGCTGAGAGCTCTGGCTCCCTGAATTAACCCTTTAGTCAATGGGAATCCCAGAGCTATTCCTCTACGGGATTCTGTTACTTTAGAGAGGCACTAACTGTGATATAGGGAAGGCTCTGTGCTTCTCTTCAGATCCTAAAACCTGTGTCCTTTCCTGTCTTAATTGAAATGTTCCTGTCTGAAGGGAAGCTTCTCCAAATTCTCATGATCCCTTAGTCTTCAAGACCTACAGCCTCCTTCTCCTCATGAAAAATGTATTACTTGTCTCCCACATTCTTACATTTTATTCAACAAAGGCCACTTAATTATACCCTGAGGACAATGGATGCCCAAGTTACTGTGCACATCACCACTTTTTTCCCTGGGGGATGGAGGTATGAAGGACTGAGAAACTAAAAAGAAATTGCACTTCTTAATCCTTTACCATCTTCCTTTCACTTACTTGAAATAGTGAGAATAAAACATACATGGATATTTCAATAAATTATTTTGCCATAAATTCATTTGACATTAATCCTAAAAACATGTATCAGTGCTTACAATGTTTAAAAAATATCAAAACAAAACAAAACAAAACCTATGGCTACAACAAGGCAGAAGAATTTCTGTCCTGTTAGAGCTTCCACGTCAGGGAGACAGAAATCTGCACCCTTTTGGAAATTAACCAAAAACAGAAACAACTTCCCCCATGTTGTTTATCAGAAATAATAAGTAGCATAATGATTAAATATTTTCCAAGGACATCTTTTAAAAGCCAATAACTTGCCCACAACAGAATCAGAACTTGGCTTTTGTTTATTAAGTTATTTAGAGTTTAATTTATTTGACTTCTAATAGACCTTCTCCTTTGTTAGTCTTCCTTTCGTTATTAAAACAATTCATTTCCTGCCTCTTCTATGTAGTTGTGTCCAAACTGCTCTCTCTTTTAAATATTTTGTTTTGTTTTTTAATTGGTTTCTTGATTCTCATCAGCTTTCAGGAGGTTTGTTTTAGTTACATTTATGTTCATGGAGGGGCAAAGGAAGCTTGCTATAGAAACGGTCTTAAATCGATTTTTACAATCCAAATTATTTCTATTTTACATTTTTACTTTCCTTCTACTTTACGATCTTTGTTTTCCTATTAAATTCCCTCTTCACATTTTCTTCTCCATTTTTGCTCTCTGATACTGATAACTTCTATTATTCACCACTTTCCCCAGAAAGAAGCAAATTAATGAAATTCTTCCCAGTCATTGCCTAGACCATCTTTGTCCATTTGTTTAAAAAACAATCAATCAGTTTTAAAACATAGTCAAGTAAGATGAGGCAAAAGTCACTGTGGCGGTATAAACCCTATTTGGATGGGCATGAAATAACAGGTAATCAATGTGACTTTTCGTGAAGTAAATCTGTTCGAAATCACAATGTACCACAGAGCTAAAGCTAGTTAGAAATTTATGAAGTTCTCACTACCGGTAAGAACCTGGAGGAATACAGACAAATCAAGCAACAATATAAGAAAAGGTAAAGCTTATGGTGTATTAGTAAATATTTTTGTGTATTAGGATCAGCACCTTTTAAAAAACAAAATACCTCTATCTCTGTCATGAGAACATTTACTCTACTGCTTTGTAATACCTTATTTGCTATATGGTTAACCTGAGGACGGCTGGTCACTGGTCAGTTTCCATCCTGGAGAACAGAACTAGGGGAGGCTCCCCCACTGGAATCTGCATTTCCAATGAAAACATCTGAGACAGAAATCTCAAAGTCAGGGGAAAAAAAATAGAAAATAAAAATAAACATTTTTTGCCATGAAAATATAGCACTGTTTTGTTAACATCTGGTCTAAATTACAATATATGTAAGTTGGCATGTTCCAGACTGGAAAAGCAAAACCCATACTAAAGAAAGACAGAGGACACACAGGTATCTAGATTAGAAACACGTATTCACAATTCTAGAGGGGCCATCTTACCACAACTGAACACCTCAGAAACCCGCGTAACTTTAGCTTGTTCTTGCCTTCACCTGGAGAGGTTTGAACTGTAGGAGAGGAGAAACTTAGGTCCAAAACACCATTTGAATAACAAAGTGAGTTCTGTTTCCTTTCTAATCGCAACATGAAGAATTCACAGTGGCTCTGTGCCTTGTTTTTGTTATAGTAACACCTATCCCAGTAGTATCAATTTCAAGAGCTCGAAACCAGAATTCTGTTCTTGATTCTGTCAGAGGAAGGAGAACTTGCAAAAAGTAAAAGGAATCAAATGGCCTGCATCTCTGAATATGATCCTGCTTCAGGCAAGGTAACAGGGGGAAAGCTGACATCTGTGATGAAAGTCCAGTGAACAAAGGCTCTCATGAGTGTGATTTATGGTAGCTGAGACTGTTATGGTGCCTGTCCTCATTCAGTCACACAATTGGGATGAGAAAGCCTTACT
Source organism: Ursus maritimus (assembly GCF_017311325.1). Lineage (NCBI taxonomy): Eukaryota > Metazoa > Chordata > Mammalia > Carnivora > Ursidae > Ursus > Ursus maritimus. The sequence continues at coordinate 55,189,592 of NW_024423344.1, read as the reverse complement.
TTCTCTTAAAGTTTTTGGAGAGAAAAACAACAACAACAACAAAGTTTGAGAGAACAAATATTGCTATCAACTGTTACAGTGAGTTTCCTTAGTTGGGCAATAAATGGGGACTTCATATCAAATATTTAGAGTCACATCAAATGTGAGAGGAAATACACTCTTTCTTGTGNCTCAGTCAATTCCTCACTTGGTTCTTTAGGCAGCCAGCCTGCCTGCAAAAAGGAATCCTTTGTTTTATTCTCCCATGTAGGAAGGGATGCTCGCCCCAGTAGGCCAAGGCTTGTGATGGTTCAGTTATGGCTGTGGTGGGAATGAAAACGTGGGGGATGGAGGATGGGCGAGATGTAGAGATCCTACTTGACTAAGGACAGAGTAGCTGACTTGACTTTACACCGATATCCTGTGGAGACAGAGTGAGCATGCATTCCTTGAATAGAGGATAGCTGCATTACTTCTCAAATACATTTTTCCTATTTGAAGTTTAAGTAGGATTTCAGTTATTCACTCAAGAATTTTTGAACACCTTGTGCCTGGATATATATAATTTGGTATATTCTGAAACTCTACTAAGAGCTATTCCTAATGTGGTTGATTACATCTTTATTTTCTTTACTCAAGTTTTATAAAGCAATTTTTTATTACTTTTAGTAGAGAATAAATGGTTATTCTTTTAAATATCACCTGTCTAAACCTCATCTACTTGGCCTCACATCATATTTTTAATAAGTAATCATTTTATGATAGTTTGGTTATATTCTTTTTAGTACCATTTAAAAAAAATAACCATCCTTAGGAGAAAAGATGGAGAGCACCAGGATATGTGATTTGGATAGATTTTGAATAGAATCATTACTTGGAAAATGAACTATATTTTCTGACAAAGTTTAAGGAAAAAAATCAAAAAGCCTTAAAAAGAAGTTAGATCCTCAGATAGACTACAGATTTTTATTTATAAAATTAGAAGCAAAATTGTGCTACATTTACTATATAAGTTTTAAGCATATGTAACTATCATATCTATCTAATTTCTTTACAGAATAGAATAATTTCTAAATTTTAACTAAGCATGTTTACTTGTGACATCAACATGAAGGGAATCAGTCTCCTTGTTATATTATGTAAAGTATCAGGCATACATACAAATAATATAAATTTATTCAGCATTGTTCATTTTTTTATCTTGCACTGTCGTATGAGAATGGGTCTATTTCATACGGTATCTTGAGATGTTGGGACAGGAGCTCCAGAATAGAGCCCTCCTGTATATAAATATGTTTATTATATCTAGTATTCAAAAATCAAGGCTTTTTCTTATTACTCAATGAATGTCATTATTAACATATTTCATACTTCTTATGAATTCAGATGTATTATACATATGAAATATGACTTTTAAGAGTGTCTGTATACAGTTAAAGCTTTTGAACCTCATTAAATAAATCATCTCTTTTGATTAAATAAAACATACTTTAAGAAAGTGTATTTCATTTATTCTTGCTTGGAATCCCTCTAACTCACCAACAGTCATTTTTGTGTTTGAAGTTTCCCACCAAGAATATTGCCAGAAGAAAAAAATAAAGGCAGACTTAACCTCACCCGTGTTTTTCAATAATTCCAGTATCAGTTTCTTTTTAAAAATGAACTAGAAATTTTGATTGTATGCAAAAATAAACCATGTTAAGAAGAGGGATGCTAATATCTCTCTGTCCTTTATTCAGTTTAATAATGTTTTATATTAGAGAACTCTGAAAAATCTATGAACTGTCTTTAATTGCAAATTCATTGGTTCTGTCACAGACAGAACAGATCATCCTTGTTTGTGCCTGTGTCCCGGGTGCTGATGCAGGATCTTAACTAAGAGTTCAGTGCCAGCTTTTTTCCAGTTAGCTTGCTAAGCTGCATATGTCTGAATTGTACTGGTTGGACAGTTCTGAATGTTCAAGCTGTAAACCCTTAAGGCAGGGATTATTTCCATGGAAAACTGCATAACACAGTATGCTTTACCAGCACAAAGCAATCAATATCAGAATGCCCTAAAATGGAAACCAGCTTGGTTTGTGCACATCACACACAAAGAAGCAAATATACCCCAATGCATTTTGTCTATTCATCTTTTTGTACCTCTTTATTCCTTCAGCTTCTCATATAGAAAAGATATTTAAAAGCGCATTTCATTGTCTGATGTAAATTCTGGTCAGACGTGGGGCATGGTTACAAATCGAGTACAAATTAACCTTTATTTTTAGGTTGCCCCAGAGTATATTGTTGTGTCCAAAAAAACTACACAGAAAAACAAAGGACAGCTGAGTAATTATTGGCTAATTAAACACTTTCTTATTCTTATCACACTATGTGTGAGTCCAGAGTTCCTGAGAGATAGCCAATTATGACACATTTTCAAGTCTAGGAATTATGACAAAATGACATTACATGCAAATCTGAGGGAACCATGGTTCAGCATTAATGCAATATGTGCTATGTCAATGCCATTATGTTTTAGTATAGCTTTGCAATTAGTTCACTGAAAAAGCAAGTGAAGTATGTATTTATAAATCTCTTCCTGGGAGTGACTTTAAAATATACTCTTATTACAGAACCTATTGTTATCTTTTTCAATGAACTGAACTCCAGTCTATAGATGGAGAGGTATAGACTTTCATTATTTACAAAAGAGAAAGAAACCTAAAAGCCTTGTCACCACTGTGTTGGTTGTTTCGTTTCACCTATGTGTTTCTATGGCCCTTCCCCTTGTTTAAGCTGACACTATATTACCAAAAGGGGCAATGTTAAGGCTGCAACAGCCAGAGGTTTGTTTTTATTCTCTGAGCTTTTTGCTTAAGGTTGTAATTTATCCATTAGTCTTTACATAGGTAGCATCTGTTCATGCCTATCTTTCACTGCCCGTGTTCTAGGTGTTCAGGTGAATCAGAGAAAGTGATGTAACACAGTATCTTACTTCCTCTCTGAATCAGCAAATTTTCAGTTCTCAATTGGTATTTTCAAATTCCTGGGGTTCTAAAAAAATGCTAAATTAATATACAGTATTAGATACTAAGTCTTAGCAGCTTAGAATTAGAATACTAAGTCTATCCCCTTTAATATATTTGCATAATGGTTTTTATGAAAATCTCTTCAATTCACATCCCTTGTAGCAGGACATATGAAAAGCAAACCAAACAAGTGTCTTCACAAATTGATGATAAGTATGGCCCATAATTCATCGCCCGCAGCGGTGTTGGTCTACACTCAATACAGCACAAATCATTATTGGATAAATAAGCAGTGAAAGCAGCTACCCTTAGAATTTAGCCTCTATCCCCAGTGGAACCAACTCTTGTGCCAACATGAGCTGACCATGTTTGGTAAACTTTGTTAGGGAAACGAGCAGTATGATGTGTATTTCATCTTTACTTGGGAGAGAAATCACATTCTACTGATATCCCTTTTCTATCCTGGAAAGAATACAATTGTTTTTGTTATTTTTTAAAAATTATAAATGTAATTATGTTTATTAAACTGTTAATAAACATAATTATTATAAAGCATATTATATGCTTTACACAGTACTGGTGATATCTGAAGGATAATAGATGTTTAAAAATTAAAGGTAGGAAATAGGCATCATGGCTTAAAATTTAGTTTCAGAAATAAGTGGTAATTATATTAACTTGCTCTAATCTTTTCAGAAAATCTCACAATTTCATTTTTATTTGAACTACATAAAACACACAGTATTTTCATTAATGTGGATTGACATTTTATTTTGTGTAGCTAGATAGTTCCTCAGTATCTTCTGCCACACATACAAGATTTCTTCAAATTCGTATCTCGTCCTTTCTCCACTCCTGCCTTACCAGGATTGGGAAAGATTCTCTGAGCCTGCTGCTTCCACTCAATATTCACCCAGCGCACACTGTCATTTCAGAGCCAGAGACTGTGCCAGCTCAGTCTCTATCACTTAATTTAACTGGCTGATAGGATAAAATTGAGAAAGATAAACAGCAGTGACCCAAAAATAGGTTGAGTCAAAACACGCATAAGGGGCACCTGGGTGGCTCAGTCGGTTAAGCATCTGACTCTTGGTTTCTGCTCAGCTCATGATCTCAGGATTACGAGACGGAGCCCAACATCAGGCTCCATGTTCAGTGGGGAGTCTGCAAGAGACTCTCTCTCTCCCTTTCCCCATGCACTCTCTCTCTCTCAAATAAATACATCTTAAAAAAAAAAAATCAAACAAACAAAAACGCATAATGGATGCCATTAAAATATTTGAAATTAGTAAACTATTTTGCAATCTCTTTTTCCATTCCAGTGTCTACTATTACTGACATTATATAGATACCAGTTTACCTCACAGTAAAAACCATAAGATACCTATGATTTTGGGGATACATCCACCTAGCTATGGTGTTTATTTTTATAAAATGACATTTTGAGAACTATATTATTAACATATGTAAATACTGTTGCCAGAAAACCAACCACACGATGGAAGATTTGCAGCATTCATTAAAAATGAGCTATGAACCAGATTATAAAAGAATTAACTCTATACTTAAAATAATAGTGATAAAGAAAAATTTTAAATAATGCAGATTATAAAGATGATTTTTTTTAGAGGGGTGGAGAGGGAGAAAGAGAATCTTAAGCAGGTTCCATGCCCAGCGTGGAGATCATGACCTGAGCCAATATCAAGAGTTGTATGCTTAACCCATGGAGCCACCCAGGCACCCCAAGATGTTCATGTTTTTATAAACAAACATTTTTAAGACTCCATAAAATTTATGGATGGAACAGAGGAGTGACTGCCCCAACACCAGCAACTTTCAAATTGACTTAATGATGGGGATACAAAATAAGGAACAAGAGATGTGAAATTCAGAAAGCATCTGATTTAGATCCAAAGACCACGACCAAATATTTCAGAAGTTAGAGACAAGTAGAGCAGTGAAAGTTATTGGTCCGGACACAGTTCCCACTATGCCACATAGCACGCTCGTCAAGAGATGAAATGATTACTCAGAGTCCAATAATTTGGAACAAAGAGAGGCCCGAAGGGGCTGCACTGCCAGGCACTGGCAAGAAGTACAGGCTCCCAGCTGAAGCCCCGAGCCCGGGTAGACTCTTGGCTTTATTATTTTATTATCGTAGAATATAAAGTATGCGGAAGCAAGGAGGGAAAAACAACTCAAGAAAGCAATCACGTGAGGGGCAGCAGGGAACTGTATAGTGACTATTAACACGGATCGTAGTGAGGCATTAACTAGGGGGCTGCAAGGGCTGAAGAACTGAGCTCAGCAGGCCTAGCTATCTTATCCACCATCATTGCTGTTTACAGCATGTACTGTTCTCAGCATGGACCGATGGCAGGAATAACTGGCTTTTGCCACATGCATAGAGCTGCTGCTATTTACGCGTGTTCCTGTTCTTACTGTCTCTTTTACCCGCTGAGGTCTTGCTCTCCCACACCACTACCGGTCAAATTCAAACAAAATTTATATCTTCCTTTTGAGCAGTTCCACTAACTTTACTTAAAATTTCTGAGTTTTCAAAAATGTACCAAATGCTGTGTGTTTATATGATATCAATACATTTTTTTCCTCCTGCATATAATTCCTTACATAATTATGTTTGGCACAGTATTTTCAATAAAGGAGGGCTCTTCCATTAAATCCAGGATGAGCCATTTCTAAAGCTAAGGGGGAAATGTTTACTTCATTCTCCTCCATTCTCATCCTTCATTTTAAGGATGGACCCATAACACAATTCTAATCTTCAATATTAAGAAGTCTTTTTATCTGAAGATTGTTGCACCCAAAAGAGAGGCAGGTAAAAAACAAAACAAAACAAAAACAAAAAACCCTACTCTTTCTGTGTTGAATTCAGCAGTGTTGGGATTATTAATGCTGTGACCTCTTTTGACCATGAGGCAATAAGCTTAAAGACAAAAAGCCAACAGGCAAGAATAGAAGAGCAGGATGAAATAAAGAACATCACAACATGTTGTCACAAATAGCAGGACTTCCTTGTTTTTTATAGCTGAATAATATTAGGTGATAACTATTCATTAAATGAATAAGTAAATTTGACACTTTCAGAATTGTAGTACATAAATTATTACATACCGTTCTATGTAGAAACCTTTTCTAATTTGGCAGATTATAACAAACTATATGTGGATTGAATAAAATGCAATAAAGTAACTAATCTTGTCAAAATATATTTATAAGAAGTAGGTCGACATGAGGCTTTCAGTTTGATGTCTGTATTATCTTTCTTTCTTGAGGCTTACTGTATACCTGGTGCTTTAAAGCATTCCTAGAAGCTAGCAGTATAGAAAACAATATGAACATGTCCTTTCTACAAGTGTAAAACCCATGTGGGTTTTGTTTCAAGAGCAGGCAAAATGAAACAGATTACTCTACAATTTTGTTACAACAGTGATCTTTTTTTGACATGTGCATTAAAACTGGGATTCGGTTTATTAAATAAACTTTCCCAAATTAAAAAGTATGGACATTGTATGTGTGTATTTTGTGAAAAGAGGTCTCAGGGGAAAATGAAATAAACGAACCTTAATTCTATGTTTCAACAATCATACTTTCATGATAAAGTTTTGTAGAACTTTTACAATTTCTAGTATAAAATTAGGAAAAATAATAATGGGCTACTTTTATTGAAGGAAAATTTTTCTTATCTATGTGTATAACAAAAATGAAGTGTTCAACTGGGATAACTATCAAAATCATATTTTTCTTTAACACTACGAATCTTTTAAATTTATTATGTTCTATTTCTTAAAAGCAAAAAATTTTGAAATGTCTCAATGCTAACACAATAGTTCTGTGAACCTGAGTTTCTTTGAGCAACAGTTTACTCACCTGTAAAACAGGTTGGTAGAATATCAATTTTATTAGGTCTATGTGAGTATCAAATAAGATTGTACATGATACTTTTTTGTTGTTTTTTTAAATTCACTTTTTTAATTCCAGTACAGTTAACATACAGCATTGTATTAGTTTCAGGTGGACACTTTTATTTTATTTTTTTGAGAGAGAAAGAAAGGGAACAGGGGCAGAGGGAAAGAAAAAATCCCAAGCAGGCGCCACACTCGGTGTGGAGCCCAACATGGGGCTCCATCTCACAACCCCAAGATAATGACTTGAGCTGAAAGGAAGAGTTGGACGCTTAACCAACTGAGCCACTCAGGTGCCCCAGGTGTATGCTTTTATTTTTTTATTTTTTTAAAGATTTTATTTATTTATTCGACAGAGAGAGACAGCCAGCGAGAGAGGGAACACAAGCAGGGGGAGTGGGAGAGGAAGAAGCAGGCTCATAGCGGAAGAGCCTGATGTGGGACTCGATCCCGTAACGCCGGGATCACGCCCTGAGCCGAAGGCAGACGATTAACCGCTGTGCCACCCAGGCGCCCCCCAGGTGTATGCTTTTAAACCAAAGGTTGAAAGATGACAGGATATATCCAAATGAATGTAGGGGAAAAAAATGAAGAAATAGACATTTTAGTTACAGAATAGAGCTGTGCAAAAAAGTAGAAGTAGAGCAATAACATATTTGGAAAACAAAACAAAATGGTCAGTGTATCAAGAATATAAAGTGTTGGGGCGCCTGGGTGGCACAGCGGTTAAACGTCTGCCTTCGGCTCAGGGCGTGATCCCGGCGTTCTGGGATCGAGCCCCACATCAGGCTCCTCTGCTATGAGCCTGCTTCTTCCTCTCCCACTCCCCCTGCTTGTGTTCCCTCTCTCGCTGGCTGTCTCTGTCTCTGTCGAATGAATAAATAAAAAATCTTTAAAAAAAAAAATATAAAGTGTTGTGTTTAGAAAAGCAAATGGAAAGATGAGCAGATCCCAGTTTATGAAAGAACGTGATTTTCACTCAAATGAGCTTTGACTTGCTATAAAATTTATTTTAAAAGGTAAATAAGAGTTTGACTTTTTCTCCGAAGAGCTATTTCCACAAGTGCTCTTTTCAATTTCAAACAATTTTTTTTAGTTAAGTCTCAAAAATGCTAACCTAAGCTGAAGGATAGAAGAGTTAGAATACAATTGAATTAGGGAGTGATTCTGGACAGCAGGAAGATCAACCCTGGATCCACTAACAACAAGAACACCACAGGGACATGCGAGAAAGAGATGAAGAAATTGCACAGCCAGCCTCGCCTGAGACTGTGTGAAAGTGAATACTGCATAGCAATAAGGGAGGAAGACAGTAGTACACTCAGATGTTATTCTTGGAATTTGGGTTCATGAAATGAGGCTGAGAATTAGGTTTACAAAAATAGGCACAGCTTAAAACTGGATTTGATTTTCTTATACAAACTGAAAAAACCCACAATTTATATGTTAATAATGTAACAAACCTTTCATATATATGGACACACACACACATATCTTCCTGGGGTTATGTCCCAATAAACACACTGTAAGTTGAAAACTCCATGAGTTAAAAATGCATTTAATATACTTCATCTACTGAATACCAAAGCTTAGCCTACCACAAATGTGCTCAGAACACTTACATTAGCCTACGATTAGTCACAATCACCTCAAACAAAGCCTATTTTATAATAAAGTGTTGAATATCTCATTAATTATTAAACACTGTACTGAAAGTGAAAACTGGAATGGCTGCATGGGTACAGAATGGTTCTAAGGATTCCAGTTGTTCACCCTTGTGATCGTGTGGCTACTAGGAGCTGTGGCTCTCTGCCACTGCCCAACATCCCAAGAGAGGATCTACCACATATTGTCAACCTGGGAAAGGATCAAAATTCAAAACTGAAATATGGTTTTTACTGAATGGATATCGTTTTTGCACAATCATAAAGTTAAAAAATTGTAGGCTGTACAATCATAAGTCAGGGGCTCTCTGTATATATCCATAAATTAAGTTTTATATTAATAAATATAAGATCTTGAGTTATATGCTATCATCTTGATTTTTTTAGACAACTGAGTGTCTACTAAAGGGAATTTCTGAGGGTTAAAATTCATTTTAATCCGTTTTCACAGATCCTCCATTTTTTTTCTTCTGAAAGAGACATCAAATCCTTATAGGCCTGATAGCTGCAAATTTTAGCCAAGTCCCTTAAACATTTTATTTCCTCTTATAAATGTAGAAAATTTCTCTGGCAGCTGCTTTAAAGTCTTAGCTATCTTGCATGTCTTTCCCCAAAGTTGCCATTGTGAAAAAACTTGTTCAGATAACAAAGTAGTCAAGAATGTTTTCTTTATTCTTACTTTTCTTCTATTTTGGCTTTATTTTTTCTCTACTAGACACTCAGAGTTACTAAATGGTGGTGATATATTCCACAGATGTAAAACGATTTTAATGACACTGAACTACGTGTATTTCCTGACACAAAAAGCAAACTATAAAATTAAATTTCAAGGACCATTCCAGAGATATTGATGTGATCTATTTATGACATAGGGACAAGAGTATAAAGCATTTTAAACCATTTATTACTACAGTAAATTGTAGTTGACTGCAGAGGACTAAGCTCAGACTATTGGAAAAATAGCAAGAATAATCTTTAAATGATATTCCTATTAGATGGCATAGTACTTGATACTTGTACTTTCCTTTTCTGTTTTTCATTATTTTTTCCCCAGAAGTTACAGGTTTTATCTTTCACTTCTTTGGAAAAATTAGTAGAACAGGAAAAATAGTAAGACACAGAAATGCATATTTTCTTTATTTCTCCATTTAGGTGGTAAAACATTTAAAATCTTTTAAAGTTATTCTTCTTCAGAACTGCTGATGTTGCCTGTGGTTGGGGTGGACCAGTGTGTGTGTGTTTGAGGGCGGTGGAGTTGTATGCAGCTATCATTTGTTTAGGGACTTGTCCAAACTACTTTTGCAAGGACTGCATTCCTTATTTCTCTGGTCCCTTAAGTCTTTTTTTTTTTTAAAGATTATTTATTTATTTATTTGACAGAGATAGAGACAGCCAGCAAGAGAGGGAACACAAGGAGGGAATGGGAGAGGAAGAAGCAGGCTCATAGCGGAGGAGCCCAATGTGGGGCTTGATCCCATAACGCTGGGATCACGCCCTAAGCCGAAGGCAGACGCCCAACTGCTGTGCCACCCAGGCGCCCCTATGGTCACTTAAGTCTTGGTCCCATTATCTTTGCAATCAGCCAGTGACCTGAGAGACTGCCTTGAATACAGAACAACGGCTAGCCCCTGTACTGGTTCCTCAGAGAACCAGCAGGCAAATCAAAATACACCCCACCCACCTGAATCCTTGGAGAACAAAGCTCTTATGCCCAACTGGCACCAGCAAGCCACACCAGGTACAGGAACCAGGAATTTGATCTATCAATCCCAGAGCTGCCTGTCACGGGACTGGAGGAAGGGAGACGGTAGCTGCTATGCAAATGCAAAATCCGGCAAAATTTCCAACATTTTGAACCTTTTTTTTTCATTTAGCATCCCTCTCTATGCTGTCAGTGGTCAACTTTACTCTGGAGTTCCGTGATACTTGATTCTCATGGTTCTTTATAACTCCCACATTTTTTTGTTGCCAGGACTGATTTCTAAAACTTTCTACTCTGAAATCTTTCATAAGGGCATTTCTGTTGTAAAGATTCATTTTAATGGCATGTCTAATCTCTTTTACTGATACAATTTGATTTTCCTTATTAATTTTCTCTATAGGCAATTCAAAAAATATTTAGTTTTATTTTCAGTGTTTAATTCTGTTATCTTACTAATTACATATTTAACATTTTCACTGCAAAAAATTATTCATGTTGTTATTCACTTTTCAGTTCCTTATCGTATATATAATATATTTAAAATCTACATGTTTCTTCCAGTTTTAATGACATATAATTCATATTTAACATTATGTAAATTTAAGACATACAAGGTGATAATTTGGTATACTTAATATTGCAAAATGATTACAAAAATAGGGTGAACACCTCCATCACCTCACATACTTACAACTTGTTTGGAGTGGTGAAACATTTAAAATCTACCCTCTTGGTAACTTTCAAGTATAAAACACAGTATTACTTTTTCTCAAATTATTTAAGCTCTGATTAGTTAACATACAGTGTAATATTGGTTTCAGGAGTAGAGTTTAGTGATTCATCACTTACATATAACACTGTGCTCAACACAGCATAAAATATAGTAATACAGTATTATTTACCACAGTCATCACACAGTATATCGGATACTCAGAGTTTATCTTATAACTGGAAGTTTGTGCCCTTTGACCAACATCTCATTTTCCAAACCTACATCCCCCAGAAACCACCACTGTACTGTTTCTATGAATTCAGCTTTTTTAGATTCCACATATAAGTGAGATCATACAGCATTTGTCTTTCTCTGTCTGACTTATTTCACTTAGCATAATGCTTTTGCAATATATCCATGTTGTCACAAATGGCAAAATTTCCTTCTTCTTCATGGCTAAATAATATCTTATTGTTAAATATCCTATCTCTTCTTTTCCATTCATCTGTCAAAAACATTTAGGTTGCATAAATATCTTGGCTATTACAAATAATGCTGCAAAGAATATAGAAGTGCAGATATCTCTTCAAGATCTGGATTTCATTTTTTTTTTTTTTTTGGATAAATAACCAGAAATGGGATTGATAATACTGACTTGTTTTCTTGTGTTTTCTCATAGCTCAATGAGTTTCCTTAAAACAACTATTTTGAATTCTTTATTGAGTAAATCACAAATGTCCATGTCTTTGAGTTTGGTTACTGTAAGATTATTGTAATCTTTTGCTGATGTCGTGTTTCCTTGATTTTTCATGTTCCCTGAAGTTCCTCCAGTCTCTGCTAGCTGACTTCAGAAGAAAAACATCTTCCATTAATCAGCTGGTGATTCTAATGCTTTTCTCAGACCTTCTATGGATCAACCTACGCCACACTTGCTCTCTCTTATGGCAGAATTCCTTCTCATGATTCTGCAATTAACTACGCTGGGTGTTGACAGCCTCCTTCCATTTCCCCCCAAGGGCAGTAATAATACTCAAGCTATGGTCTCTCTCTGGTCTGCAGATTCAGGATGGCTTTCTCCAAGTGCTCACTAGCCATCTGCCAAATCTTGCTCTTTCTGCCATCGCGAGTACACAGGGAGCTGTAAGGTGTGGAAGTGTATGGCTGAGGCATGAAGAGTGCTGGATGTTCCTATGAGGCATCTGGGGAATTCATAGGTGAGATGTCCCAGAAACTCATGTGCAGCCCTCCTGATGGAGTCCCTAATGCAGTCAGTAGGATCCACATCTCTTTGACACATTCTGCTCCAAGCCCTGGTTGCTGTTTTCCCAACTGTTTACCAATCATGCGTTATGCACTCATGACGGAGTACTCTGAATGGGGTGAGAGAGCAAAAGTCCTTTCGGCAGTATCCCACACAGCTAAGGAAGCTGGGCACTCACTCACATCCTGTCATGTTCTCCCATGGGCATCTCTGGGCACTAACTAAGCTGTGTTGCCTTGGAGGCTGGGTGACTGGTAAAGACAAGCTGTTTTTAACCCTCTCCAATGATTCCAGTCTCAGGTTTTTTTGCTCCAACAATGAACTAAAGCTTCTCCACTGGATTACTGTACTTCAAAACAATCTCTTGACCACGGGTAACTACATAAGTCAGTGCTCTCCAGGGGCTCTGAGACTACAGCCAGAAGGGGCCAGAGCTGGTTCATGGGCCACTTCAGGGTCTACAGCCTGGACCAAAGTCTCTACACCCATTATCCAATGCATGGGTGGGCAAAACTTCTCCTGGGTCCCCTGGCACATGATGCAAAATCCTACAGCTCTTAAAAAGGCACTTTTATCTATGGATGGATGCTAAATTGTTGTTGAGATAGGCATATGAGTGAGAGAAACTGTACTCACCCAGATCACTAATGTCCCTCCCTAACCATATTTTTCCATGAAATTTTTGCATACAATTTTATTATCCACAAGAAAAAACTAAGCAATATTGTTCAATTCTCAAAAAAATTAAAACAGCCTATCTCTTAATTATAATGATTATAATCTTTGTATTATCGTCTTTGTCCTTAAGGAACTTGTAATCTGATTGCAAGAACAAATGTAACATCATGGGAAGTCCTAGCCACAGCAATTACACAACAAAAAGAAATAAAAGGCATCCAAATAAGTGAAGAAGAAGTAAAACTTCCACTATTTTCAGATGACATGATACTATATAGAGAAAACCTAACGATTCCACCAAAAAATACCTACTAGAACTGATAAATGAATTTAGTAAAGTCACCAGATATAAAATCAATGTACAGAAATATGTTGCATTCAGGTACACTAACAATGAAGTAATAGTGTAATTAAGAAATAATCCCATTTACCATTGCACCCAAAATAATAACATATCTAGGAATAAACTTAACCAAAGAGGTGAAAGACCTATATTCTGAAAACTATAAAATACTGATGAAAGAAACCGAAGATGATACAAAGAAATGTAAAGATATTCCATGCTTGTGGGTTAGAAGAACAAATACTGCTAAAATATCTATACCACCCAAAGCAATCTACAAATTTAATGCAATCCCTATCAAAATACCAACACATTTTTCACAGAACCAGAAAAAATAATCCTAACATTTGTATGGGACCACAAAAGATCTTCAATAGCCAAAGCATCTTGAAAAAGAAAAACAAAACTGGAGGCATCACAATTCCAGACTTCAAGTTATATTACAAAGCAGTGGTGATAAAAACAGACACATGTGTCAATAGAACAGATCAGAAAACTCAGAAATAAACCCACAATTATATGGTCAATTAATCTTCAACAAAGGAGGAATGAATACATAATGAGAAAAAGACTGTCTCTTCAACAAATGGTGTTGGGAGAATTGGACAGCCACATGCAAAAGAATGAAACTGGACCACTTTCTTTCACCATACACAAAAATTAACTCAAAATGGGTTCAAGATCTAAATGTGAACCCAAAACCATAAAAATCCTTGAAGAGAGCATAGGCAGAAATTCCCCTGACATCAATGTAGCAACATTTTTCTGGATATGTCTCCTGAGGCAAGGGAAATACAAGCAAAAATAAACTATTGGGACTACATCAAAACAAAAAGTTTTTGCACAGTGAAAGAAATAATCAACAAAACTAAAAGGCAACCTACTGATGGGAGAACATATTTGGGCAAATGAGATATTTGATAAAGGGCTAGAATCCAGAATATATAAAGAACTGACACAACTCAATACCCAGAAAACAATAATCCAATTTAAAAATGGGCAGAAGACATGAATAGACATTTCTCTAAAGAAGACATACAGTTGGCCAACAGACACATGAACAAGTGTTCAACATCACCGATCATTAGGGAAATGCAAACCCAAACTATAATGAGGTATTACCATATACCTGTCGGAACAGCTACAATCAAAAACACAAGAAACAAGTGTTGGCGAGGATGTGGAGAAAAATGAACCCTCTTTCACTAGTGGTGGGAATACAAACTGATACAGCCATTGTGGAAAACAGTGTGGAGGTTCCTCAAGAAATTAAAAATAGACCCACCCTACAATCCAGCAATTGCACTGGGTATTTACCCCCCCCCCGTTGGCCAACAGACACATGAACAAGTGTTCAACATCACCGATCATTAGGGAAATGCAAACCCAAACTATAATGAGGTATTACCATATACCTGTCGGAACAGCTACAATCAAAAACACAAGAAACAAGTGTTGGCGAGGATGTGGAGAAAAATGAACCCTCTTTCACTAGTGGTGGGAATACAAACTGATACAGCCATTGTGGAAAACAGTGTGGAGGTTCCTCAAGAAATTAAAAATAGACCCACCCTACAATCCAGCAATTGCACTGGGTATTTACCCCCCCCCAAAAAAATACCCCACTAATTTGAAGGGATACATGCAGCCTATGCTTACTGCAACATTATTTATAATTGCCGAACTATGGAAGCAGCCCAACTGTCCATTCACAGATGAATGGATACATGTGGTATATAATATATACAATGAAATATTATTCAGCCATAAAAAAGAATGAATGAACCCTCTTTCACTAGTGGTGGGAATACAAACTGATACAGCCATTGTGGAAAACAGTGTGGAGGTTCCTCAAGAAATTAAAAATAGACCCACCCTACAATCCAGCAATTGCACTGGGTATTTACCCCCCCCCAAAAAAATACCCCACTAATTTGAAGGGATACATGCAGCCTATGCTTACTGCAACATTATTTATAATTGCCGAACTATGGAAGCAGCCCAACTGTCCATTCACAGATGAATGGATACATGTGGTATATAATATATACAATGAAATATTATTCAGCCATAAAAAAGAATGAAATCTTGCCATTTGCAACAACATGGACAGAGCTAGTGAGTATAATGCTACACAAAATAAGTCGGCCAGAGAGACAAATACTATATGATCTCACTCATATGTGGCATTTAAGAAATAAAACATATGAAAAAAAGAAATAAAACATGAGCAAAGGGGGAAAAAAAAAAGGAGAGAGACAAACTAAAAAAACATACTCTAAACCATAGAGAATAAACTGACGGTTACCAGAGGGGAGGTGGGTGGGATGACGGGAAAAAGAAAAAACAAAACAAAACAAACAAATGAAAAACCCCCACAAGAATTGGTAATTTATGGGAATATTTAGTTGTGTTTTTTTTTTTAATTTTGGTAATAATGATCATTTTGTACCTGTATAAAATAAGCTAAATTCATGGAAAAGGAATCAAACAAATTCACTTCATTTATATGTAGACTTTTCCCAAAAAAAATACATAATTAAGAAAATTAAATTTTACCCCTTGTAACTATTTTTAAGAAAAAGTTATAATCTAGTGAAATGTTGAGTCACACAAATGAAAAATTATCACTTTTGTCTCAAAAGCTGAAATTAGGTGATATATGACCAAACAGCAAAATTGAACAGTAAAGTGCACAGAAAAAACTGCAAAAATCAATTGTGTTATAGATTGCAGTCATCAGCTATATACTCCTTTCTTAAACTATTTTAAAGTGAGTAGCAAATTCACTGCAAATTGCATCAAATTTGACCTTGCTTTTGAAGTTGACAGCATTAGCACTTGAATTTCTAGTACAAAAATCGTTGAAAAGAATAAAAATGTTCCCTTTCTGGGAGTTCTTTAGTGCCTTAGAACTATATTCCTACAATTTTGAAAGCAAATGAGTTAATACTCCATTATATTAGCTTTTTTTAAACATTTTTATTCCTTATCTATTAAAGTCAACAAAGTGTAAACTTTGATGTCATTTTGCAAATATAAATAACAATTAATTTTGCAATGATTTCTGGGTAGTAATCTGTATAAAACAGACCTGTGTAAAACAATCTGGTAGAGATCTTTAGGTTTTAGCTACGGGTCTTTGCAAGCAGTTTAGCCAACAAAGATAAACTGAAATTTCTTTCAAATTAGATAGTAAAATAAACAGCAAAACAGTACAATCTGTCCTAATCACCTGAAATGCAAAAGAAAAACACAGGTATCTATACTGTAATCCAAGTACACAGGCTTTTTATGTCTCATTACATTCTTAAAGTAGACTGGCCCATCCAAATGCAGAGATGTTGAGGACACCAAAATACAGTGGAGACACCTAAAAGTTTCTGCTTCTAATCAGGTGAAGAACTAGAATTAATGTAAACTTCATATCCAGATTGTTAATAAATTTGTCACATGGTCATACTCTATATTCTTGGATTCCATACCACAACTCTCTGAAACAATGAGTAAATAAAAAAAATTTTTTTCTTGGTTTAGAAAAGCAAAGAACAGCTATTATCCCGAGCCCAGAGAACTGAAATAGAGTTCCTGCTTATCTTAGAGGGAAATCTGTTATAATAGGTATAAATTTAAGAAAAATATCCAGATATTGCCTACAGTATAATTTTTCAGCTTCATGTCTTCATAGGCCTAAAGATAATTTAAAAATTCTATTCATGATAAAAGATAAACATCGATGAGATTACTTATGTACAACATTAAATTCTCTATTTCTAAAAAAAAGAAAACCACTGTCGAATAAATCCAAGATTAAAATAAATTATCTTTAAAGGTAATCATATTTGAATATTGAAAACTATTACAAAGTTAGCAAATTAAAATTATTCCCTAGAATTATTCACCAGTAAGTATTCACTAGTTTTTTGTTTACTATATGCTTAACATTGTGAGAGTTTTTGTAAAGCAGAAGAGAAATATAATTACTAGTTGCTGATCAAATAAAGCTCACAATACAGACTGAATACACAGAAATGAATGTACAGTCTTAGGGTAAACAAATATATGTTGATATCAAAGTTTGTTATACACACTTTAACTAAAAAAAATAATGTTTGTGTTCTCCATAAATAATTATAATTTATTAATTTATAAAGAGGTATCTAGAATTGAAGGTGCTCAAACTTCCAATTCTGGTAAAAAGGTAGATGTTAGAAAGCACTGTTGCTTCAACCTTAATAATAAAAAGCTTGATTAACTATGAAATTATATTTTTGTAATTCCACAAAAAGACAAGAAGTACCAAATTCTGGCAAAACACAAGCCCATCATAGAAGACAAGACTCATCCCTCACAGAGTGAAAATAAAAAGACAAAACCATCACTAATGGCCATAAAGAGAAACAAGACAGAATTTGAGTGAGCCCTTAACGGCAATATATAAGACACAAGCCTTCAACACATGTATGGGTTGGTATACAGAAGGCTGAGAGCAGAGAAGATTTGAGAAAGAGTCCCCTAAAGCATTTGGTGCCTTCCGTAACCCAGGCTGAAAGTGGTGTGAGACTGCTGAAAGTTGGGACATTGCAGATATTCACTGAATACCCTGCTGCACCCCACTGAAGGTTAGTGGGGGGATAATAGGGAAGACAAATTGTACATAGTGAGTATAACCAGGAATTGGACTTGAGGGGAAAGAAAATTTCCTGGTGCTAGAAAACATTGGCAAACAAGCTATAAAGCTAGAAAAACACTCAAATGTTTCAGAACACTGGGAAACTGGCTGTAAAACTTAAAGAATTCTGTGGATCTCTCTGTAGCAGAAGTTTTGATCCCAACATCAAAATATTTGAAGACAATGGATGGTGACCTGAAAATACTAAATATGTAACAAAGCCCAACCCAATTTAATTAAATATTATATTGATTCAGTTCTTCACACAATTTTCTTCACAGGGAAACAGACTGTACCCTTTGCTGGGGTAAATACTATTTACTTGAACCTCTACTGTAATTTTAAATAAAATATCATGTATACAATAAAAAATTATAAGACACACATCAAAGCAAGTAATTATAAACTATGTACAAGAATGGAAATAGTAAATAGAAGAAACTGAAAGATGACTTTACTGTTGGAATTTTCAGACAGGGAACTAAACTGTTATAAAATGTTTTAAAATGAAGTAGAAAAAGTAAATAAATAGCACATGTAACTAATGATGAATTTCAGCAGAAAGGTGAGATATATAGAAAAAGCAAAAGCTAGAAAAGGACAATAACAGATATGAAGTATTTTTGCAATGGGCTTAAGAACAGATTAGATTCACAGGATAAATAATCAATAACATGAAAGTATGGTGATAGAATTTATCCAAACAAAACCAAAAAAGACAAAAATGATGGTGAGGGAGGAGAAGGAATATAAATTTAGTATCTTTTACTCCTGATCTAACAAAAAACAAACAACAAAAATTTAAAAAATTTTGCTCTTCAATAGTTCCCTTAGAAGAGACAAACCTCAAAAAAAGTTTATTTTCACATAACTACATTTAAAAACTGAGATTCGAGATTATTTTTTCTTAAAAGTGAAAAATCATTAGTCTTATATACTTAGCTTACAATCTTCCAATACAGAATTCTGTTTTCCTTTTTATCATGGAATTCTTATAATTCATTTCCTTTATGTCCTTAAAGAAATATAACTAATAATTGCTAATTACTTAGTCTAGAAAAAAGGAAATAAGTCATAGATCCCAATATGATACATTCCATTTCTCTTTAGAATAATTTTAAAGTAATATATTATTTTATCCTTTTACTTTTAGCCAGTTTATTTGCTTAAATGTATGAAATATGTCATTACCTTCCTGTTTTATATTCAAAGAAAATTATAATAATGATTGGTAGTAAAGATCTCATGAAGTAACTATAGACTTAATATATGTTATTCAAGAAATATCTAACAATGTCATCTACTTATTTCTTTTCAAATGCATCATGTTTCAAAATCAGAAAAGAAAAGTAATGCATCTTTTTTTTTTTTTTGGCCAAGTTACTGTGAATAAAACAAAGGGTTTTCCATGGTTTATCCAAAGTTATCTGTGAAGGTGACAGATTAGTGTAATATTATTCAAACAAATTTCTCCCATACTTCTGTTACTGCTGACAGTGTGTAAAGTTCTACATAGACTTCAATGCCATCTATATATTCAAATCAGTAGGAAAGGTTAAGTTTTGTAGAAAAGTCTAATATTTAAGACATTTCAACACTATCTTCATAAATAAAATCTGCATATAATCCCTTAAAAATACACTTTAATAAATTGTATGCAAAGTATAACTAAATTATAAGTATGATGATATAAAAGTATGAAAGTTATTCTCTGCCCAGTGGAATTCCTTTTCCTTACCCTGATAAGGGACTTAGTAAGGTCTGAAAATATATGTTTCTCTATGATTAATTATTTGGTGGTCAGAAACTCTCTTTCACAAAATGAACATCCTCTAGGGAATAAAAACAGCAGAACCCAAAGAAAATTATGTCGAGATTTTTTAAGAAGTACAACATAAATATAGATATTTATGGTTTGTTTATTTTTGTCAACCATCCGGCAATGTTCTAAAATAACTTTCATATTTTTCTTTTCAATTCCCTTTTTCTTCTTTTAGGTCACTTTTCTGTATTCACATTTTCTTTGGTTTTGCTCCAGGATTTTGTAAACACCTTATGGTACACAAAATTTAAGGTGTTTTGAATGTGTAAAAACAACCTCATAATAAAAGCTAACATTAATTTAGTGCCTACTACATGAAAGACATTATTCAGCTGTTCTGTAGGTATTAAATATTTTAATCCAATAAATGTATTCCAGATTAATCATAGCTCCATTTTATAGGTTAAAAAAATCGAAAAAAAAATTGGAGTTCAAAGAATTTAACACGTTCTTCATGGTTATTCTACTACCGAGTGGCAGAGTCAGAATTTGAATTTCACTGTATGTGATTCTAAAGTCTTTTGGGGGGAAAAAAAAAACGTTTTAAAACTGACTAACACAGGAGGATTCTGGGAAGATTACAGAGTAGGAAGCGCCAGGACTGTCTCCTCATCTAGACAATAATTGTACTGGAAGAATCTGTCTGATGTAACTATTTTGGAACTCTGAAGCCTACTGAAGACTTGCAAGTATTAGAGGAAGGCTTAAAGGGCAAATTGTAGTTAATTTCTGTCAATTTTGGCGCTTAGATTTGGAGCAGCTTCCATTTCCTATCTCCCAGCCCAATGGCAGGAAGTTGAGCACATTACTGGAGCAAAAAAAGACCCTGTTCTCCAAATATTAAGGATCTGTGCTTTGATCACTGTTTACAGTTTCTGACTTTAGGAAAGCAAAGAGGTATGTGGCCACTGTTGTTGTACCTTCCCCAAATTGTTGCAAACGCCCCCCCCCCTCCGGGGGCTGAAGTGATTTCCCAGATGATTTAAAAGCCTTTAAATCCTCACTTTTCATTTTTCTCTTTTTCCCCTTCAGGAGCCAGACTTTAAAGACTAGGGTATTCAAAAGCAACTGCATACAAGGGTAACATTGGAATGTCATTACACATGCCCAGGGAAAGTTGCAGGCTTTGAAAATATCAACTAAATTAATAACTCTTAGTCAAATTGATCAAGGCTAAAAGAGAAGACACAAATTATTGATATCATGATGTACACAGATTAAATCACTACAGATTTTACAGATATTAAAATAGTAAGGGAATGTTATGGACCAATGTATAGGAGTAAATTTAATAGTTTAGAGAAAATGGATAAACTTCCTAAAAGACAAAAATTGCAAAAGCTCATTCAAGAAGAAACAGATTAAATAAATAGCCTGATACCTAGTAACGAAATTAAATTTATAGTTTAAAATTTTCCCAAGAAGAAAACTTCAGGCCCAGATGGCTTCACTAATGAATACCACTAAACATTAAAAAGAACTATTAACTTACTGTATATAAAAACTAAGTCAAAATAGATCATAGACCACATGGAAAACCTCAAAGTTTACAATGTTTAGATAAAAATAAGTGAAAACCATTGTGAAGTTGGGCTAGGCACAGATTTCTTAATCTGACACTAAAATCACAATCATTAAAAAAATACAGATAAATCATATTTCATTAAAATTCAAAACCACTGTTCTTTAAATGACACTGCTCTCATAATGGAAAGACAAGGAAAATTGGAAGAACTTATTTGTAAATCATATATCTGACATGAGATGGGAATTCAGAATTTAAAAATAAAAATAAAAACAAAAGAAACTCTCACAGCTCAATAAGAGAAGGAAAAACAGCTCAATTTACAAAGAATGGACAAAAGATTCAAACAGGTATTTAATCTAAAAAGTTATATGGACAATTAATAAGAAAATGAGCATATTCTCAACACAAATAATTGTTAGGAATATCCAAACTCAACAATGAAATGCTACTACATACCTCTTGGAATGATTACAATTAAGAAGAGTAAACATATAAAAAAGAAAAAGTGCTGGTTAGTAGCAGCAGCTGCAATCATTATATACTGCTGGGAAGAATATAAAATGGAGGAACCATTTTGGAAAGCATTTCTTTAAGTTAAGCATGCACCTGTTATTCTGCTCCTACTCCAAGTATAAATAAAAGTATATGTCAAAGCAAGTACTTTCACTCAAGTGTTTTTTTTTTTTTTTTAAAGATTATTTATTTATTTATTTATTTATTCGACAGAGACAGCCAGTGAGAGAGGGAACACAAGCAGGGGGAGTGGGAGAGGAAGAAGCAGGCTCACAGCGGAGGAGCCTGATGTGGGGCTCGATCCCACAACGCCGGGATCACGCCCTGAGCCGAAGGCAGTCGCTTAACCGCTGTGCCACCCAGGCGTCCCAACAAGTGTTTTATACGTAATAGTCAAAAATGGAAAACACCACAAATATGTGTCAACTTGGAAAGAGATGAACACTGTCTATCTTTACAGTGAAACACTATTCATCAAAGACAGGAATGAACAGTTACAAAATAATGAATCACCACTACTTTGGTGAAAGAAGCTAGTACCCCTGCCCCCATATCATATCTTCTGTATCATTCCACTTATATAAAATTATACAAAATACGAGCTAATTTACAGTAGTAAAAAGCAGATCAGTAGTTGACTGGGGACGGAAGCAGGGCAAAGAGAGGTGGGAGGATGTGCATGTAAAGGAACAAAAGGAAATTTCTGAGGGATGGGTCATTATCTTGATTGTGGTGATGTTTTCATAAATGAATACATATGCCAGATCCTTTCAAACTGTATAAACATGTGCAGCTTATTGTGTATCAATTTACCTCAATAAAACTGTTAAAATTTTAAAACAAGTTATATGCATATGAATGGAGGCGACGTAACTGGCATATACTACTCCATCAAAGCACCCGTTCTACTCTCAATTAAAGATGTTCAGGGGCACCTGAGTGGCTCATTCGATTAAGCATCCCACTCCTGCTTTCGGCTTAGGTCATGATCTCAGGGTTGTAAGATCAAGCCCTGCATTGGGCTCCAGTCTGGGCATGGAGCCTACTTAACATTTTCTCTCCCTCTCCCTCTGTCCTCCACCCCTCATCCCACTCGCACTCTCACAAAAAAAAAAAATAAATAAAATAAAAAGTCATGTTCTTCTACAAAGATCTGTTACCTATAAAAAAGCAATGATGTATGATAAAATGAGATCTGCTATTGGAATACAAAAATATAAATTCTAGTTCTAATCTGACAGTATTTAGTGGGAGACCCTGAATCATTAACTTTATGTTTTTCCGATTCCCCTTTTAAAATTTGAGCATAGAGCTATTTAGTATTTTTATACAATTTATGACTGTAACCATGTAGACGTCTGCCATGTATTGGTATGAATTTTAGCATTTACAAATATAGTATAAAAATTTTCATTTTCAGTGTCTCTCTATATTCAATCCAGATCGTGTGTGTGTGTATGTACACACACACACACTAAATATGTCATTATATATAATATAAATGATAAAAGTGAATATTACATTATCCTTATCATTTTCTTTAAATGAAACTAATGATATCAAGCATGAATGATTTCTAGTTATCATGAAATTGCTTAAAAATAGCAACTAATTATTTACTTTTCAATTTTCTTGTGTTTTTTTCTTTAGCTACATTCTTGGCTGCTGTGCATGGAATATTAGCCAGGTATTTTAAATTTAGTCATAAAACAAAATCACATTTCCACATCTTTGCAAGAGACAGAAAGAGACAAACTAAAGCACACGGCTAGCACTGAAAACTTTTTTCACATAAAAACTGAAAGTATCTAAAAGATAATTTTTTAGAACCGTATTTTAATTTTTAAAGATTTTATTTATTTATTTCAGAGAGAGAGAGAGAGCAAGTGCATGAGCAGGGAGAAGAGGGAGCGGGAGAGGGAGAAGCAAACTCCTCTTTGAGCAGGGAGTCCCATGTGGGGCTTGATCCCAGAACCTCAGGATCATGACCCAAGCTGAAGGCAGACACTTCACCAACTGAGCCACCCAGGCACCCCAGAACCATTTTTTTTTTTTCTAATTTCAAATTCACTGGCACTGTTTTATGAAAGGGGATTTTATCCCTTCAGTTTTATCTGGACATGGCCAAAGTTTTTGTCTGTTTATCTTACTATTCATAGTGAATCATATCCAAATGAGATGACAATGACATCCTTTTGGACTACTCTCAGAAACTGATAATCCATACTAGTATAACATCAACTCTCTTATTGGTCCTTTAGAAAGAAAAGGAGAAAGACAAATCTTTGTCATAGGTGATCCATAAAGGTTAGAATATTTAGAATTATATCCCATTAAAGGGTATTTTCAACTCAATTTTGTAATGTGTCATATAAAGATGTGAAAGATTGTTGGAAAATTCTGTTTTGAATGTGGAATGTTATACTCAAATGTCAAATTAACTTACACTGAGAAATGTATTTCTCCATGAGATTAAATGTACTTAACCATTTGATCCTGTTTGATCCTTACTACCTTACTTTGACATTTGACCTAATGCAGTGGATGGACACTTTAGGAACAGAACATATATATAGATACTCGTATTTTTGAGAAACATAAGATATAGCTAAATCAAGTGAAAGATCTTTAAAAATAAAACTACTTTTATTCCAAGAACATGTAAAAATATGTCAACTAACATAACTTATAGTTTAATTTATAATTTAATAAAAATATAGATTAGTAATTAAAAAATAATAATAAAGAAAGTAAACTTCTTAGGCTTTCTAGAGTTTTTCAAATAAATTCACTGACACACATTGTATTTTTCCATTATAGGGCATGATGAGTTCAGAATATAACTGAACTTTATCATGCATTTTTAAAAAATTTATTTTCTAAGAAATAACAAGACTAACATTTTAGACATATTTTAAAAACCTATGTATTTAAAAATAGAAGCCCATCGCATTTGTATAAAGCAACGTTTCCTAATAAAGTCTGAAACTAAACTTAGAAATCCTTCCATTCTAAGTATGTCCATAAATCACTAAACAAACCAATTTGGAAAAAAACAAAAAGTAAAGTAATTTCACAACTCTGCCTTGCCAAAGCCAGTTAAAATAATCATAAACCTTGAATATATATGATTTTCCACCTGCAGAAGTTATATTTTAACATTAGGCTAGAAGTCAGAAATAAAAATTATATTTAATTATAATATATGCTTACATATTTATAAAAAGATATTTTACCCCAATCACATGCATTTATTCTTATTTACTTTTACCTTGAATATGAAAAGACCAAGCCACCACCTTTTATTAGTTTCATTCCATATCATTTTTTTTTTAAAACTTTATTTATTTATTTGACAGAGAGAGAGACAGCCAGCGAGAGAGGGAACACAAGCAGGGGGAGTGGGAGAGGAGGAAGCAAGCTCCCAGCGGAGGAGCCTGATGTGGGGCTCGATCCCAGAATGCTGGGATCACGCCCTGAGCCGAAGGCAGACGCTTAACGACTGAGCCACTCAGGTGCCCCGATTCCATATCATTTTTATTTCATTTTTTTAAATTAATTTTTTTAAGATTTTATTTATTTATTTGACAGAGAGAGTACAAGCAGGGGGAGCGGCAGAGGAAGTGGGAGAAGCACGGACCCTGGGATCATGACCTGGGCATAGAGCTATTTAGACGCTTAACCGACTGAGCCACCCAGGTGCCCCCCATATCATTTTTAAATGATAGTGCTAAGTAAAGCTATCTAAGTGATAAAGTCTATTATAATAGTGTCTATTTTCAAAGTGTTCTATATTCTTATGCAGGAAAAACATTATATAGATCATACATATGATATATATACATGACATACATATGACTCTCTCTCTCTCTATATATATATAGTCACCAAAATTTAGGATTTCTATTTTTCATTTCTGAGAATATTATTCTAGAATTTTCTAATATATACATAAGCAAAATTTGTTATAACAGCATATACTAACTGTTACCAAACTTTGATGTGCACATAGTACCTTCAAGTATTGAAATGCCAACAACTCTTGGCCAAACTATAGTCATGAACATAATTAAGACCCAGCTCATGGTGCTCACCTCTGAAGAGTTTTCCCTGAATCCCCACCCAGCAAAACTTCGGCTAAACCTCCTCTGCAGCACTCCATGAACTTGAGCTCACACCAACGATCCAATCACCACCTATAACTCTTGAGGACACCTTCAGACCACGTTATTCCCTCTGCCATATAATCTGCTTGTGGATGGGATTGTTTATGATATGGTAATGTCTTCCCACAGCTTCCCTCAGTGCTTGTTGCAAGGCTGGTGCTCAATAAATATCTGATGAAGTAATACTGCATGTGCTAACTAAGGAATCTAATAATTAAAATTAACAGTTTTCCTAAGGACTGTAAGAAATCCAAAGCAGTTCCATAGGCTCGAAAAGAAAAAGTAAAGTTTTTGAAACTAAAGTGATAGTTGCCAAATGTAATGTTTCAAACAGCTGATTACAGCGGTTCTTAATGAAGCAAAACCCCCCTAATTAATTCCATTTCACATCTGGATATTTAAGCACATAATCTAGCAATGAGTAATTTGTTTTTGTTTGTATTTTTCTTTTCTAAAACTTTCAGGTATTATTTCTTGTGACATATAGGTTTATTCTTGCTTTAACTTGACAGCTAGTTACGTAAGATTAGGGTTAATCTTTGTGACTGAGCAGTTATTACGTAAGTGCTGACCTACTAGACAAGGGCATATTGGGCAAAGTCAGGCATGAAGAAATTATGTCAAATAAATGTATGTATCTAAAAATGTGAAGAGTCCACATAATTCAAGACAAAAAAGATCAAGTTTCTGTAGTTGTTTGTTTATAGAGACTAAAGTATACTTAACAGGAGTGATAGTATCTCCCTTTCTAAACTAAAATGTAATTTCCAGTTTTTTGCTTTGCAATGGTGTGGATTCTGTATGAATTTGACATACATTAATTTCTTCAAAAATCTTGATTGTATAATATGTCAGATACTCTTACGACTTCTTCAAATTAAATATGAGGAGACACGCGCTTTACCCTTCAGAAATTCAGCTGTGCAGTAACTTGCAAGTTAAAAATCACCTGCCATACTGATCTTACTGAATTTCACAAGCCCTGCAATGAATTATATAATAAGAGCTTCACGGAGTTGTACAAAGTCTCATGCCTGCAAAATATCTGGAATGGAAATAAAGAGCAAACTCATCTCTCATTTCTGCTTTATATCCCTACAGATTTCTGGTTTTAAAGATTTTTTTCTCATATCTGTACCACATTCTATAGACCACCAACTTTAATCATACTACAATTTGATTTACTAATACTTAACTATCATCATGCAAGTACCACGTACATAAATATCAGCATTTAAAAATATAAAAAAGCAGAACATCAGCTAAACAGTCTTCTATGTAGTACTATATTCCACAGCATTCTTGATTCAAAAAAAGAAAACTATTCACTAGCCATGTAATAAGATTTTTCAGCTGAGGAGCAGCCTTGTTTTTACAGTTTTGGATTTTAAATTATTTGGAAACAGTTACAAGTGGTATTGCTTTGTAGACTCATTCTAGTTCAAAGTTAATTAGGTCATAACAAGTTTTCTACGATTCTTATGCAGAATTTACACCTAAAATGTCATGGAGAAACTGTTCAAAATATTTTCACTTGTGCCTTTGGGTAACACTACTGTTAGCAAACACCGCTGCACATGCCCAGCATTAACAGTAAAGATTAATAAGGGCTCAAGCCTGGCCGTCACTTTTGTAATAATTCACAAGTAACAACAACTCAGAAGCAGTACACAGAGGCTACAGGTAATTTTTTTTTTTTAAATCTCAAAGAATAAAAAAAAAAAAACCTCTACAATTTACATATATGATTTCTTTCAGAGGTCACTTGTTCTAATATTAGAATTTTAAGTAACATAGTTATTTTCTTTGAACACAATACACTCTCCTCTTAACATCAGGAGTAATAGAGCAGGTATTATATAAAAGGCAGGGAAAGAGCATTAGCTCCTTTCAGAAGGCATGACCAAATCCAAAAGAGCAGACAGAAGTTACGTCCACTGTTTTCAAAAAAGGAAAATAGTTTGAATCTACAGATTTCAAAGAAAACAAAAAGAGGAAAAGAATAAAAAGGAAAAAAAAACCC